>NW_004797280.1:564068-641087 GCF_000002075.1 Aplysia californica | reverse complement strand
GGGGGCAGGGGGTTAAGTTTGTTTCCCAAATGAAAATTCTGTTTTTGACAACTGAAAAAACCCAAAGAAATGCATCTTTTAATAAGCCTTCCACCACAAGTACATCCACCAATATAAGACTGTTGTGCATGTAAGTACTCAAACAATCTTTCTTATCTCTCCCTCTTTAACTCTTTATGTCTTCTTCTTTTCATTCTCTTTCTTTCATTCTCTTTCTTTCATCCCGCTCCCTTTCTCTCACTCGCTCCCTTTGTAGTTTAATTGTTTCGTTCCAAGGCCCAATGCCAATGATGTCATGAGACACATCACATGCTCTTGTGTTTTTGATCAGGTAATCTAGCTTTGGAGAGACAATGGGCCATCACAAACTAAAGGTTGCTTGATGGATATACATTCATTCTCTTTGGGTCACTACACACTGTGTGTTGGCCTATTGATGTGTTGTATAAGATAATACAGGCTAACAGTTCTCTGGTAAAACCTCTCTCAGGCCCATTTCTGTTTAGTTATTTTAAATCATGGAAGACTTGATAATTTTTTTTACTTGAGAAAGTCAGTGGAATTTAGACGACAGAACTCTCAGGATTTATTTTGATTGGAGCATTTCAGCTAATCTATAGTTTTCTTACAAAGACAAAGGAGGAAAGATTAGGGATTGTAATTTCTTTTAGATTACTGCTTTGTTTTTGGATTGATGAACAGTTTTCAGTTTAAACAATCCCCTCTGTACATGCACATGTAAATTCATTTCCAGGCCTGATCAGATTTCCCTATGGTGTGTTCTCATGCAAAACTTGGCAAGATTTAGGAGGAACAATTCATGTTATTATCACTGATGTGCAATGAATTCTTTTGCTATTTGCCAAGAACCCTTTTATACCTTAATATCTGTTTATCACAACCAACTTTTTGTCAGCACTGGTATAGCTGTTTTAACCAGAGGGCACTGTTTATGTACAATATACAGTCTAGTATAGCAAAACGTGCATATGAGGGAACAGATTTTCAGGTTTGGAGTTTTTTCTTATACATGTACATTTATATTTTTGGTATTTAAAACATGTACTCAGCAAAATTAATGAAAATATCTCAGAGTCTCGCCGATATTTGTATGTGCTTGCTAGACTGTATTTGATACTTTGTTGCAGAGGAGAAAATTACCATGACTGCCCCAGTCCTGGACCGGATTATTCCGGGGCAGGGCCCAGCCTGTGAGAACAACTTCACCATGTCCTTCTACATGTCCACCTCCGTCAAGGATCCCCCACAACCAAGTGACAAAACTGTATACCTGAGTTCATTGCCCGAACAGAGAGTATTTGTGAAGTGAGTGGAGATTTTATAAAATGAACATGACTAAATGTCTAACAAAGTAGAGAGTGCGTGCTCATTTGAGCGTATACGGTTGTGAGTGCCACAAAAGTTCTACCAAACAAACTGAAATAAGAGAGTGAAAATGAAAACAAAGATGACTATTTTTGCAATGGGGGAAAAGTGGGGTTAAAACAGCATTAATTAAAAACCATTTATTCATAATGTTGTGTAATTGAGGCCCAATTGTTATGTGTTGCCTATAGGAGATGAAATGACAGTGTTTGCAGGTCAATTTCTAAAACTTGTCATGAGAAAAGAAAATATGACGAGTCTCAGTTTTGATTAGTTTGTATTGACAAATGTTTATTATGACCACCTTTGTTTACTCAATCTAAATGTATTCAATCACTCAATTAAGTTCTGAAAGTTCATTGCTGCTTCTATTACTGATATATTCTTCTCCCATAACAGGGCGTTTGGTGGATATGCTTCTCAATCTGATTGGCTGAAAAATGCAAAGGAATTGGCCATGGCATTGCTGAAGGATGGAAAAAAGTTTGACAAAGACTACTTCTACTCTGCAGGCTATGACAGTCCATTTAGAATCCTGGACAGGCACAATGAAGTGTGGTACATTGCTCAAGAGTAAATGCCATTACGATGGGAAGGGAAATTAAATGATTGTGCATTCATTTTTGTTTCTGTCATATAACCTTTCCTAGGGCGGCTGAAATCAGTGATGAAATTTGTTTGTATTTCTGTTGTTTAGTTAATTAGTTGTTTTTTCTTACCAGACCTATTCCCTTGATTTCCTTCCCTTTGATGTTTTTTTTATGTTATATAGATTTGTAGGCCTCATTATACTTTTTGGGCAGTGTACGAAGAGAGATTTTTTCTGAGTCCTTTAGTAGCTGCCAAAGGAAATTGTCTTGTTTTAAATCCGTTTGCTCTTGAAACTATTAAAAATACTCACTCATTTATCTACAGTCTCTTGAGGTCCATCCATGGATACTTGTCTACTTAAATTACATTACATGGATAAAAATGAGGGCTGTATGGATTTGGGTACTTTGTGTGGTTTTATTTTTTTGTACAGCTGCACATGTGCGGAAGCATTCTTCTCAACAGTTTGCATTGTTTTGGAGATTGAGCATAGATCTGACATTGGGATCTGGTTTGCTGAAAGAGTTAGTTGTTGAAAACACGTTTTAAATCTGTTTACATCAGATCTAAGTTCTGTGAAGAAGGTGGCTTTTTAAAAAATCGCTCAGTTTATATAACATCATATTTTAGTGGTAAAGAAATCAACTGAAGAATTTTATAGATACTCGGTCTCATAAGAAATATTATATATATATATATATATATATATAATGTATGCAAGTATATGCAAGTACAATCACATTCCAGTGTATTCAAGATTTATTAACATTAATTGTAGCTGTAAGTGTCATAGTACACAAAAACAGGGTGTTGGTGTCTTGAAATTTATCTCATATTTTAATTATTTCTGTACTAACGTTTTCATGATGTATGATAGTGGATTACAAGACTGAATATGTATAAGTGTTGTTGATTGGTCTTTGATCTTTTAGTTACACCCTCTCTTGTTCCTCTATGATATTACTTTATAAGTCAAAATACCTCATTTTTCCTGTTGTTTTTAGAATTTGATCTCACACTAAAGTTTGAAGAAATGTTAATTGTTGTTACGATTGTTTCAGACTTTGTCCGGGGACGCTTTTATTGTAAAATTGAATTGGTTTAATTTTTATATTCTGTGCAAAAATGTTAAACTTGTTTAACTCATTCAGGACACAATTTTTTTCAGCTGTTGAAACCATTTGGATGTAATTTTCTTACTCCACGAATCATTTTGAAGATATCATATACGGAAATAAAAAACGGCTTTTACAGATGGTGTAGTAAATATTGTAGAGGCAGCTAGTTATCATTGAAAAGCTTGTTGAATTCTGATGTTCACAGATATTACAAAAGCAATAGAATAATGAAACAAACTTTTTAAATTGCTGATATATATTATATCATTTGTTATGTTCGAAAGAACCAATCTGAAACGAGAAGTTATAATAGGGGTGGAGGAACGTGCATTGTTCCTGTCAATCTATTCAAAAGCGTATGTAAGACTGCGAGAAGAATTATAATGATGGATGAGACGAGTCCATTTAAGTTTTCTTATGTCGTCATCAGATCTAAATATGTTATGTTTGAAAATTTAAACCAAGTAATGGCTAACATCACACTGCGTTCCAACGGTTAAGTAGTGGTAGATCTACATGCAAAAGAGTTATAGTAAAATGTGAAGTAAGTGGCATTTTTTCACCATTAGTATGCATTATGCTGTCCAAGGGGTTTTATACACCCCACATAATTTAGCCAAATTTGATCATTTTTTGCATAATTTCTGATTATTTTCCTTTATCATTCTTTTTTAAAATTAATAGAATCGCATAATTTCACATTTTTGGGCTCAATTTGCATAATTTCAGATTTTATTTGGGCTTCTTGAGTAGACTTAATGACAAACTTTCAATGAACCTCAAATTAATCAGTCATTAGTTGTAGTTTCAATTTAGAAGCAAATAGAGTCTTTTCAAATGTCAACATGCTTAACATTTGGGCTCATCATGAGGTCTATCTTCTGTTTAGAATCTATCAGTAGAAGTAATAGTGATGTTTAACAGGAGGAGTTACCCTTGAGGACAATTTTCTATGTCTGTTGCTCGAGATCAAATCTAAGTACACGTATAAGTTAGACATAGTAAAATCTCTTGATGCGCAATTTTATTTTGGCATAGGTACAGCGGTTGCTATGGAAACGGCCGCCATCTTGAAAATAAACAATGGATTTCATATTCCTAAGGCTTTCTTATTTATTGACCAAATTTGACCAAATTTGGTGAGAGTATACCTGAACTAGACCCTATCAGAGTAACAGTAAGTTTTTTCTATAAGTGCTAAAGAGAAAAAAATATGAGAATTTTCCCGAAGTATAAAAAACTTTTTCTACCTTCAGATTGCGTAATCACTTGCCAATGGAAAAGTGTTATTTCTTTTCTCAAATGTCTATCTGTTACATTGATGGCAGGTTTGCCATCTATGTTTCCTAAAACTTGCTTGTCAAAAGGATGAAAGTCAAATAAGGAGTAGGGAAAAAACTGCAAAAAAATTATATTTTGCGAAAAACGACAATAATTGGGAAAATTCACTATATTAATCTATCCTCATGTTTTCAAAGGCAATTTACCAGGAGAATAAAGACTTTCTCAATTGTATCCATGCTATTTTTAGACAAAAAACTGGTTGATTTTAAAAAATCAGCCAACATAAAATTTGCATAGCCCAAAATCTGCAAAATCAAGGGTCGCTCCTCCCCTTAAAGAATGCTGATGGCACCGAGTGATTTGCTGGAACAGGTGCTCATCTTGTTTTTACTCCACGCAAACTAATGTTTACAGTAGGTGTGTGTTTGCTCTACAAATAAGTGTTTATTTTTCATACACGTGTACTTAAACTAAGGTGATATAAGGGTTTCCACCGTAATATATTGAGCCATTTATTTTTTCCTTTTATGTGTTTCAGATTCAGATTTTACTTTGTGATAATGTAAAAATGAGAACTTTTCAAGAATATCTGAGTGACCACATAAAAAGTTATTGGTATAAATTTTGCTGTGTATTTAGATTTCTCTTGATATGTTAATGACATGCTTAATTCTTACTGGCCCATTAACCCTAAGAAAAATCCCTTTGTCACACTGGTTGAAAACGAACCTCAGAGATTGTATACATTGTTTTATACATTTTGATCTAAAGTGAGTCTTTGAATAAACAGATTTCTAATGAATTTTTCTTCCTTTTTTTCTCTAGATATAGGTAGTATTGTTTTGAGTTGTTTAGAAGTTGTCTGACACTGACAGTACTTCTGATAGGTCTTTGATTCTTCTGCTCTTCATATCTCTGTGCTTGTTTTTGTCCTCTTGATTTTCCCTGTAACTCTTCTATAGGGCCAGTATATAGAGCTTTGCGTCAAATTTCGTTTTCATACCTCGTCTGCCTCTAAAAAAGATATAATTGTCATAATATTGTCATAATTATGAAAGGCATAGATCTATACATACTGCCGTAAGCTGGCAAAATGTCTTTTTTTTCCTTCACAGCAGTTTCGAGATAAAGATTCAAGGCTTTTTGTCAGTATAACCATTTAAAAAAGACGTTTTATTCCAAAATTTGAATTCCAATTTATTCAAAAACTAGAGGAACTTTCACTTCGATTTTTGCAAAAAAGTAGGGTGACTGATTAGGCTTTCGATTTGGCGAAAAAAAAAGAAAAAAAATTGGAGCAAAAAATGAAAAAGGCGTTTTGTCAGCGTTATGGCAGTATAGTGCATAACCCCCCCAAACAGTATATGTGTACACATTTTACTATTTAAAGGCCCTATCATTGCCCCAGCAGACCTGGAACACTCAAAAACATTCTCAGCTTCCTTGGAGGCATATAGATCTAATATGCACTTCATGCAGTGCAAGCAGCTGATTAAACACTGACTAAATCTTCCACTGTTTATATCGGGTTTGAGGAAAATTTGTGTAAAGTGCCTCTCCCTGATGGGGGTTGGAACCTACAGCCTTTCAGTAGGCTACTACGAGTTCAACGCTAGCACCACCGACTCCACATTGCAAATCAAAAATCAAAATTGGTCAAAACAAAGGAAAACATAAAGTTCAGAAAAACTGCGGGATATATGTATATATGGGCCATTCCTTCTGATACAGGAACGTAAAAATTGACAATTACAGTGTCATTAAAGCGTACAGAATATTGGAAGAGTATACAAATAAAGGATATATATATAAAATAATGTAATGTTTTTTTTAGAGGTTTTGGGGTTTTGTATGTTTGTTTGTTTATTTGTTTGTTAGTTTGTTCTTTTTTTGTTTGTTTTTTTTTTCGGGGGGGGGGGAGGGGGAAGGTCGGGTGACCGCAGTGACTCCGTGATTATACACGTTTCGCGGTTGATGAGTTTTGACCGCCAAAAATACTTTACAGCGCTCAAGCTGGAAAAGTATGCGAACAGTTCCGTGTTTTTAGTGTAACATTTAAACAAGGGAGATCACTGTAATATATTATTCATCTTCAATCTTTGTTTTGACTGACCAGAGACAGATCTAACAGTCACGATCAACGGAAAACACCTACTGCTGGCGTCATGCAATACAATTGCTCCGTAGTTCTCCTTCGATAAAAAACACACAGACACAAAAAAGCAGCGATCAGCTCTTGCATACGTTTTGATAGGATTCTTTTAAGACTTTTCATATCCTTTCATTTCCACAAGAACCTCTGCCAGCTATCTCGCATTCGTCTTCTGAGAGTGGCTGAGTAGTTAGTACTGAGTAGATCTACTGTTCATGCCAGGTAGGAAAATTAAGGTTTCTCTGTAATTCTTTTCGCTTTTGTATGTTTTTGTTATGTCAGAGCTCTTATACCGCCTGCCTAACTTACTGCAAGGTTTTGCCAATGCACATAAAGGAAGGAAGGAGTTCCGCAGAGGGCCAGCCAACAAAACAACATTCAATTTAATTTAGTAAAAGAGCGTGGTAGATTGGTGATCTTGTAGTTCCATTCGTTAAAGTCCATGATCCATTTGTTTACATCCATAGAAGAAATCCAGAAGTCTTCATGACCAAATAGGCAACACAAAGAACAGGGATACTACCCGAACTGCAAAACATTAAATTATGGTAAAATTCAGGGGGCATTTGATCTGTCACTGTCTCTGATCCTCCTGATCCAAGAAAGAACCCTTGCCCTTGTTGTCGGAAACACTGAAGACACAATGCCTCCTCTTTTTTCTCTCAGGAATCACAAAACTGTTCCTGCATTGCCATAAACATGTCCTCCCAAAATGTGTACTGCGTAGAACACTTTGGGCACACCACTTCCTTCAGCAAAATACCATGCAGCTGTTAAAAAAACGCGGCTTTTCTGGTGTTTTCGGGTATATAGTTGAAGATGCACGGCTGGCACGAATCCATAACATGATTTGACCGAGACAAGAAGAGTCGCGAGAATAATAGCAAGACTAAAAAATTTCAAACTAAAAGGGAATGGTGACATTCTATTACTACTATAAGCAAAGCGCTGCAGATGCAGTGAAATGCACACATATGCGCAATAATTAATAAACAAAACGGTTAGATCTCACATGCTCAATAAGTAATATTCAGAATGATTGGATGGCGCATGTGCACAATTTATGAAACGTGATTCACCTTGCAATCGCCTTGATATTTCCCGATGTATTAGTACGCAGAGTTCCTGAAAATATACATAGAGGCCTACAATACAGGTACCAATGTCTTATTTACAGGACGTTTGCGATGGTTTTGAATATCATATTCGTTAATAACACACCCTAAAACCTTTAAAAACACCATTAGTAAAGCAGTCAACTCAAGTTGGGTCCAATACTACAATTAAGCCTGTATTATTTCCCCTCTAAACCGCCATTTCTGCCAACTCTCTGAGTTGTTTTTTGTTAAGTAAAAAATTAACCCCGCAACACTGCCAGAGGACAAGGTACACGCACGACACTAACACATAACTTGGCTTGCCTTGGACCAGTTGGGGGTGCTCTTGTGGTCTAGAGGTTAAGGGTGTTTGCCTCTCATTCAAAGGTCCCGTGTTCGAATCTGGGTAGCGATGGAAAAATGTTCTTCTATAAAATTTTCTCCTTTCCTCACCTCCTTTCCTGCTCTCTAGCCATATTCTGACGTCTGCTTTCGCTTCCTCCTTCTGCCCCCACCCCTCACCCCCTTGGCCCCCTTCTCTGGGCTCCTGACTCTTTCTGCATAGCCTTTCCACTGCTTCTCCTTGGCTCCTTCTTACTGCTGTCTTTCAGCCACACCCCTGTTCTTCTGGTAGGAAAGATCTACACCTAGCCTTCTCGGACAAGTGCGAAAAATCTCGGAGGTCCTGTGTGCAAGTTGCACACGTTAAAGATCCCTTGGTGGTCCAAAATCGATAAGTGTAGGCTTTGGCCGCCACCAGGGCAAAATTCAAAATTTCCTACCAACTGAAGATATTAGGTGTGACCCGTGCGCTCATATGACCTTATGCAGTTGAGAGCGCCGTAAAACACACACACAAAAAAAAGACCAGTAGGGACTCTAGATTGATGCATATATTGATGGCATGGACACTTTACTTTGTCTTTTTGTCATAATCTTCATTAGAATTTGCTGCATGTTTCCTCCTTGTTGATCTTAAATTTCATGGATTCCCATTGCATTACCGTAATATATTACCCACAGTACTCTGTATTGTAGGGTAAGCTGGAAATTCAAGCCAAACCTAACCAAACTTTATATAATAGTCAAGGCTTTAGGCATTTAGGTGCCATACTAGGCAGTTATCCTCAAAATGATAATAGGATGAGATCCAAATTTCCAGTGAAAATGTGACAATTGTGCTTCGCTCATTTTGAATCCCAAACACTTGACTACTTTCTGATAGAAGACAAGTCTGGAATGCATGTCTCTGGACAGAATGCAAAATTTACAGGATAGGCAGAGAAATGGTCAATAATGATATATCAATCAATAGATGCAGTTTCAGGAAAATTATAATTATAAACTAAAGAACTTAAATGTTCCAATTTTATTCAGTAGTACAGGTACTGGAAGAAAATAAATATGAGACAGAGAATAGAATTTGAAGAGAAATGCTTCTTTTTGGCATTAACTGCTTTGTGCTATGATCAAGAAATTCATTCATATATAGAGAATTTATTTATTTAGATCCATACTTTTACCTTAATAATAGTACTGAAACCTTACCCTTCCATGTCTCTAAATCACCTTGTTCAAAATTTGCAGCCCCTGAAGTCGAATGTTTTGTTACTTACATGATAGAACATTCATACGAGAACACATCTCCTATCTTTGGGGGTACTACTTTCATACCCATGTCTTCTGAGTATGACCCCCCATCCCTGCCTCCTTTTCCTTCTTCTCGATCGCATCACACTTGGAGTCTGGTATCTGTCATAAATTGGGCCGTCCTGCTCAGTTCATCTGTCGGCCCGTATAGCTTCTCTTGTAGCGTCAGTGGGGTTGGCCACGTTTCCTGTCTCAGGGCCCTGTGTGTCTTGCAGTGCTGAAGGATGTGTTCAACAGTTTGGTCCGCCTCTCCACACTGGCAATTTGGTGATTGTACTACTGGTCCTCCTTTTCCTATTCTTACTATTCAAAAGCCCAGAATTCTACCTCAGTCAGTGGCTGTAAGTGGGTGGTTGGTGGGTGCTCTGGTGTGGTTTGCTCCTTCTTTCCTATCAAACATCTATTGTCCTTATCTACCCTCCTTCTATTTTGTGTTTATTACTCTCTTGTTACGCCTCGAATCTTCGACACTCATATATGACTTTATTGTGTTGTGAGCGCCGTAAAACCTTACTAAAACAAACAAGTGGCTGTAATTTGAATGTAACACATATCATGTATTTAACAGGGAAGAAAAATTTTTGGTCTTTTTCAAAATGTGACAGAACATATATACCTTGATGACATTTAGAAACAATCTGATGTGATAGAGCATATTATAATAATATTGTCATTTTCACCTGCAATGTATTTCACGTTTTCAGGGATGGAGTTTGCTCTGTAATTTAGAGTTCGAGGGAAGAGGCTTGGAGCATTGTAGAATTGCTGTGTTTCAGCGTCCTAAACCATATCTGTTTCTACAAATACCAGTACAATAATTGCAAGACAATCATGGATCACAGGGAACTCGATCCGCTGGATCGGCCACTATTTGGTGCTCCTAGATCATCGGTGAGTCCTTAGCATGGCATATATTTTTTGTTGTTATTATGCTTATGTCGTTTAGGGTAAGATTGTGTAAGACCTACCAATGAGACCCATTATCTATCATATAACCTGAGATCAAATCTAACTACACATATGCACAACTGAGACATAGTGAAATACTTAGAATTACTATTTAATAGTTTACTGATATATTATGTTTTGTAAGAAAAAGAGATTTTATTCATTTTCAGCTTTCATATGCCCCAATTTTGGTATCAAATGTCGATCTGTACCATATTTGCACATACGTTGTATGAAGTAGGTAAGAAATGAGAAAAGTTTGATAATTTTGAGAAATAGTGAAACTGTGGACATTGAGTGACCGTATGGATGGTTTATACGATTTTATTTTACGTAAAGATTTTTCACCTGCTATTATGTTTATGATTATGATGGAGACTATAAGCTGACAGACTCTGGGATGGATCCTGAAGAGGGGGGGAAAGCAGAGATGGACATGTTCCTACTGCAGTGACCCCAACTCAGTGGACAAGTAGTATTATACATTATTATGTTTATCTTTTTATAGTATAGCCGAGCCATACCCAAGCAAACAAAAAAATTCTTTCTCATTCTTTACCACCCTCTTTCTATATCTCACCTTTTTCTTTCTCTCTATATCTCCTTCTGTCTCTCTCTTTCACTCTCTGTTTTTCTGTCTCTCTTCCTTCCTGTCTTTCTCTCTCCCTCCATCCCTTCCCCTCTCTCCCTCTCTCTCTGTATCTCTCCCTCCCCCCCTTTTCTTTTTATATCTCCTCCCTCCCCCCTTTCTTTTTGTATCTCCTCCCTCCCTTTCTCTCTGTATCCCTCCCCCCCCCCCCCCTCTGTCTCTACCCTCTCGTTCTCTCTCCCCCCCCTCTCTCTATCCTCTCGTTCTCTCTCTCTCTCTCTCTCTCTCTCTCTTTCTCTCTCTCTCTCTCTGTCTCTCTCTCTGTCTCTCTGTCTCTCTCTCTGTCTGTCTCTCTCTCTGTCTCTCTCTCTCTCTGTCTCTCTCTCTCTCTGTCTCTCTCTCTCTCTCTCTCTCTCTCTCTCTCTCTCTCTCTCTCTCTCTCTCTCTCTCTCAAGATAGACAATCTTTTTTGCATAAATACGTGATGTATGAAATTGTATCGTGCCAGTGACTTGTTATTTGTGACACAGTGACAACTTTTCTAATTTTTGTCTCCTTTTGTTTAATTCCTTCCAGGATCGAGTCATAAACCTGGTGGTGGGCCTTTTGACGGGGCTGATGGTGTTTGTAAGTTAACTCAAATTTGATATTTTTGAAATTTACATCATGGCTTTCATCATAATCAAAGTGATACAGTAGAACCTAACAACTACCTGTTCAAGGCAACCCCTTTTTATTTTTTTATAGTAGAGGGTTTTACGACGCTCGCAACTGCATAAGGTCATATGAGTGCCAAGGGGTGGGTATCAACAGAGAAGTCTTTACAGGGAATCAGACTTAGACTGCTCACCTCTCTAGCTTCAACAGCACAAGGTCTGCTTCGACTATCAAGGCACCCCAAAATAGCAGGTCACAAGGGAATGACAAACATACAAAAGAAGTAGAGGAAAATGACAATAGTAAGGATCAGGAAAGAAAAAGCAGCAGTTCCCTGTTGTAAATCAGGCACAGTTATGAGCGTGACATGAGTCAGCCCATTTACAATTCTACTATGCTTGAACGAGATATGTCCCCCCTTTGGGAATGGCCTAAAGACACTTCAGTCAGTAGCACTGCCTCAGGGGGTGGGCAACCCCTGTACAAATGACCACTTCCCTCGTTGTATTTTTTCGATGCTGTAATGACACAATCCAAGAGGACCATCTGTCTAAGATGAAGACTTTTCTCATTGACTATGACTAGTCGTCTTTGACTGGTTTTACTAGTTTTGACCCAGCAGGATATGAATGTTATGACATGAACCTTGGTTTTGGGAAAGGAGCCTTAATTAAGTGTTAAAACACAGAAAGAAGTTCATGGTGCATTGTGACCATATGTTCTTGACAGGATGGAGAAATCTGCTATTTATGTGGCCTTGTGAAAAGGAAAGAGAGATTTTCCTCTTTTTTCCAAATTACCTAACGATGATGATATTTTGCCAACTGTATTTAACACTGCAATGTCCTTGGAAGGTGGGGATTTGGTAAAATGAAAATTTCAACTCTGATAATGGAGTAATCATCGTATGTGAACCTTTTGTTGCACTACCCTTGATCAGAGGTTTTGTTCATACATATGTGTCATGATGCAGTTTAATCAGGTGCTCGTCAATTTTTTTTACATATGAAGTTATAGATATAATCTTAAAGCCTGTTCATTTGCCTTGCTTTTGATGAATTAAATACTCATCTTATCTTGAACAGAAGTCGAGATATATATATGTGCAATTGAAGGAGGTTGGGGTGGCTTGGTAGCTGAGGTTGAATTCGCAAGAAAATGGCTGCCAAAGTTTGGTGACTTCCAAAGCTTTAGGAGAGTCCTTGGAAACTGAGAATTTACATTTTTTATGCCTTTGGTTAGTGTTTTTCAGTAATATACACACAGAAATCTGTTTTTAAATGGACATAAAAAGTGTTGAGACTGAAAAAGAAATATCATTAAAAATTGCCCTTCGAGTGGAAAAATGCTGTTGTCTACAATTTCAATATTTTGATGAGCGCCTGATTTCACCAAGATGCCTCACATATTTTGTCTTCCTGGCAGCTATCTTAAATCATATCATGTGTATGCATAGGTAGTGAGAACAAACTGAAAGTCACTGAAAATGTAGCAGAAGACAAAAACTCTCAACGAAAGTCTCTTTTGAAGTGGTATTGAAGTCTGGTTTTGTGAACATTTCCAAGGGAGAACGAAGTCATGACCAAGGTATAGAGCTGTATTTTGAAGTGCGATTTAGCTTTGGTAGTTAAGTTTTAATTGAACCATCTGTCACTTTTATTATGACTGACTATGAGATATTTACAAGTGAGCCTGCTCTAGACACCTCCTGTCGCAGACCACCATCTGTAAAAACAAGCACTTCCTACTCCCCCCTCCCCCCTGCGTTTTTTCTAGATTATAATGACACTTTCGAAGAGGACCACCTGTTTAAGATGACCAGTTTGCTCCTCGACATCGGGTGGTCGTCTTGGACAGGTGTGATTGTACTTCATAAAAGAAATTGTTCAAATTCTTTCCTCAGGTGACCCTGATCAGTGCTTTTGTCTTCCCGAGCTGGCCTCCCGATGGTGTCAACGTATTTTTTGCTTTTGTCATCGTACTCATTTGTGGCTCCCACTTGCTTTTGGTGAGTTTGGTTACCCAAGGGTTGGCCAACTTTTCACACACTGAAGAATCATTAGAGGAGCTCTTGTGGTCTAGAGGTTACGGTGTTCGCCTCTCATTCAATAGGTCCCGGGTTTGAAACCTGACAACGACGGGAAAATTTTGTTCTCTAAAATTTTCTATTTTCACCTCCTTTCCTGTTATTTAACCATGTTCTGTCGTCTGCTTTTGTCTTTACTTTCTTCCCGTCCCCCCACCCTTTTGCCCCATCCTCTGGTCTCCTGACTCTTTCTGCAGCCTTTCTACTGCTACTCCTTGGCTCCTTCTTAAAGGTGACTTTCAGCCAAACCCCTGATCTTAAGGTAGGTAAGATCTAGCCCATAGCCTTCTTGGATAAGGGTGAAAAATCTTGGAAGTCCCATGTGCAAGTTGCGCTCATTAAAGATCCCCTGGTAGCCCAAAATCAATAAGTGTAGGCTTCGGCCACCACGCTGGCAAAATTCAAAATTAATTCCTTCCAAACTGAAAATGTTTAATGTGTCCCGCACGCTCATATGACCTTATGCAGTTGCGAGCACTGTAAAACACTTGCATAAACAAAAACAATTGAGAAGAATCATTCTATTTTCCTCTCTTTTACTTTTTTGTCTACATGTTGCTGCTACAGTAGTTGTTATTTTCACCCCACTTAATTTTACTTGTACTTGAACAGAAGAAGAGAATACTATCAAAACCAGCATATCGTATAGATACTTTGTGGGTGGTTGGTAGGTGCTTTGATGTGGTTTGCCCCTTCTTTTCGTCAAACATCTATTGTCCTTATGTCTTCTCTTTTTTGTGTGTGTTTATTACTTTGTAGTAACACCCCTAATCTACGGCACTTATATGACATCATTATAGTTGCAAGTGCCATATCGTCGGCCCAGAGTACAACTGTCGTATGTCCAAGCACTCCGGTTGTGAGAAATAAGCCTTCAAAGTTTGAGATGGCTCCAGATTCAAATCAATCACCAACTCATTCATCTAACTGTTACCCATTGTTTGTGTGTATAATCAATGTTTCAACTTTAAAAGTTTTCACAGATTTCTGTTTTCCTGTGGAATTGAGAAACAGTTTTAGTTTTAAGAAAACCCAGGTTTCTGAAAAATTGAACTAAATGCCTCAAAGTACAAATGTCGTATCTCCATATTAAGTTCTAACTCTCCATAATCTAGTCTATTTTCTCGGCAAAGTCACTCGCCTGCAGAGCAGAAGGTCCTCCTTGGCTCAAATCCCACAGGAGACGATATGAAAAAAAAAAAAAAAAAAAAAAAACCCAAAAAAAAAAAAAGATTTTTTTTCAGAAGTTCAATGGGCTTTGATACCTGGCTCATATGAAAGTCATTGTTCTATGGCAGACTGAGTTTGAAATTTGAGATGGCGTCTCTCAAATAACCTCACTGTGTTGCAAGGGATGTAAATCTTAACTAACGGTCATTCCAGTTACAAGGGGCACACAGGAGTCCCCGCACCCGTAGTCCCGAGGCCACCTGGTGATCTTATAGCTGCACTACTACGTGTAATATCTCTCATTTGACCTTATTGTGCCATGAAACAAAGTACAACAGACAACACCATCAATGCCCTACAAACTTTTCTGTCTCGTCCAACCAAAAACTAAATGGGCAAAGGAAAAGGGGTAATTTAATTTTTTTCACTTTTGAGAAAAAAACAAACGATTTTACAGTTTGACTTTCTCATTTCTTGCATAGAACACAGTATTTTTAAACATGGCGTACCTGGTGACTCTCCCCCTTTTTTCAGCCAGATTTATGTGTGGACATGTCCATCATTATGAGATATCCACTTATTAGCGTATCACAAAAATGTGAAAAGTTGACAATCCTTCTTTTTCCTATGCACCCTTCAAAAAAGTATAATAATAACGAAAATTCCATTTGATAATAAAAACAACAATCTTCATTGTCCTTTCCAGACACCTTGTTCTCATTGTGTTCAAGAATAACACGTACAGTGAGTTTGAAATAAGACACATAACACAATATACAGTGTAAATGAAATACACACACGCACACATACACACACAGACACACACACACACACACACACACACACACACACACACACACACACACACATACACACACAGACAGACTGACAGACAGACACACACACACACATACCTACCTACCTACCTACCTACCTACCTACATACATACATACATACATACATGTACATACATACATGCATAACTTACATACATAACATGCATGCATACAATTCTATTTAGCTTTTGATTATTTCCGTCTTTTCAACAAGCGCGTCTCATGACCGCATGAGCTGTTTATTTCGTTACAGAACAAAAATCTAGACACTGTTCAGGTCGTGTTGCCCCACCAGGAAAGGGAGGGCCCACAACGTGTCTATATCAAATCTGAATTATAATTTGTCCTCATTTTTGCGCCCCTTTTAAGTGCGGTCATGCGTGCCGGTGTATGTATTGCCTTCTTGACAAACAACTCTGCAAGACCAGGATGCACATTCTTCTGTTCTGCGAATGTGGGATGGTGTGTTTGTGTTTGTGTTATAAGCACAGTTATAAACTAAACTGTTGTGCTAATTTAAAGCCTATATTTTGTTTTTCAGAGTAAAAGTAAAAGGCCCTAAATATTTTCCTGAAGTCTCACCCGACTCCAGATATATTTTCCTGAAGTCTCACCCGACTCCAGATATATTTTCCTGAAGTCTCACCTGACTCCAGCTATTCTTTACATTCCCAATAGCAAATCTGTTTTGATACGGCGTTCCTCATGAACAAAGAATCACACAGGAATAGGTCGCTAGGCTGGTCGTCTTTTCCTCACCACCTCCACCTTTTCCCCTCTTAGAGAGCTCTGGTTGTTTCAAAGGAAAATTGCCTCTTGACAAAATATGCGCAATGCTGAATCAAATCAAAACATTTCAATATATTTGATAGATGGAAATAGGAACAGCAGGTCAATGTGAAAGAAGAATGTTCCAAACTTACATGTATTAACTGTTTGTACATTTTGAAGTTATAAGTATTTTAAAAAAAAATGTGTTCTCTGTCTATGAGTTTGTTTTTACTTCACAGGTACATTTAAATTCTCACAACTGTGAAAAGAGTAAGACAAGAGCAACTCTGATCTGTGGTCTATGTTACTATTTTTCTCTTTTAATTTTTTGTCCGAGTTAATTTTAAAGTTTAGTCGGTCTTGCTTCCCACAATTACGTGTTACTATTGGAGGCGGGGCTCTCGTGGTCTAGAGCTTACAGTGTTAGCCTCTCATTCAATAGGCACACACACACACACACACACACATATATATATATATATATATATATATATATATATATATATATATATACACACACACACACACACACACACACACACACACACACACACACACACACACACACACACACACACACACCCATTACTAATATTATCAAGCAATGTGCCTTTTGTGAAAATGAGCCAAAGATGTTGCAATCAAAAGTAAAAACTCGGATACACGACTATGCAAATTGAGACAACCAAACACCCATGTTCATAAGAAATCAGGCAACAATAATTGGAGGCGTACAGAAACAATAAAAAGTATAACACCAGCTATGTTTTGATTTTACACGCACAACCGGTAGTGTTTGGTCTCCCGGGGATATTCTATACTCAAATCACAGAGAGGGCAGAAATACAAGCAATATGTAGCAGAACAAAAGAAAACAAAAATAGAAATAGAAAGCTTTGGGGACCCCCCCCGCCTCACAAATCCCAGGCACAGAAGAGGCACCAACAATGTCTATGCAAGCACTACAAAAACGAAAGAATTAAGAGTGCTCTGATGATTGCAAAACAATGACAAAAATAGAATTTAAAGAATTTGGGACATACAGACACACTCTGACTCATCAAGACACTCTTTCAAATTCAATGAACATACACTTTTAGGGCCTCTTGATGGTTGAACAGTCCTCTTCTAGACGACGCTATTTTGCTTTGCCCACAAAATCATGTGACGGCACTCTCTCATCCCATTGGCTCAAGTGGAGATACGACAAAACAAATAAATGTATCGAAATTAATGCTTATGGAGTTCGGCAGTTGTACTCTCTTCTTTTTTAATCTGTTTTGGACACATGACAAGTGGGTTCTGGATATCTCAACAAATACTGGGCTTAGTGTCTTCAAACTTATTGGAGACACAATACCTGGGAATTTGAGTGCATGAGTGGTCTTATCTCGAATTTCATGAAAAGTGGACATACGACACTTGTACTCTGGGCCGACGATATAACAAAAAGATATTTTGGGTGGAATAATATTTTGATGTGTAAAAGGCATCTCTCAACAAAGTGTAGAAAGCTGGGATGTCCCAAAACAAATATATTTGTCTTAGCTTTTCACAGCACAGAATTATGCCTATTAGCTTTGTCATTAATAATGTGAATGTTTGAAAAATAACCAGGGCCTGTCAGAACAAACAGATTCTCATAGGTATTGTTAACAAATGGAAAGTTTTAGTGTCAGAATCCTTCATCAAAGTACCATAATTCTAATAAACTACTTTTCCAATTGTATTAAAGGTGTAAAGAGGTAAATGATCTCCAGACTTGGAAAATAAAACTCACACACTCAATTTTTCATTCCTGTTGTGTCTTCTTTTCTTCTTTGCTTAGCATGTCGGCCATTTTGGTTTTGCTGCAATGGCTGCTTATAGACATGATTCAGGTCAGAATAAATTAATGCAATTGACAGCACTGGTATTATTGAGCAAAGTGAAAACTAATACAAAATGATTATTTCAGTAAAAATAAGTCACGAAGACATTTTGAAAACATGAGAAATGCGTAGAGAACTTCTTGGAGAAAATTAAACAACAGCAGAGGGTCATGGTTTTGTCTCCATGAGGTGATAGAGGGGAGGATTTTTTTTTCTGCTCTCATCTCTCGTGTGTTTCACCCTCTACCTCTGTAAATTTGTGCTGATGATGCAGTTGTGTTGATGCTTAGAATCTATAAATAGTCTTCATTTTTATGTGTCTCCCGCAGATCTATTGGTACCGTCAGGGTGACCTGGAGCCTCGGTTCCGATCTATGATCCTTTACAACGCCTTCAACATTGTCATGCTGTGTGTGGTAGGAAATCTGTACATACACGGAGTGGACACACGGAGAGAGTCCTCCCGTTAGCCCCCTGGGACCAGTGAATACTCTTACACATTGCGAATGTTGAACTGGATAGTCAGTGCTACAGACTTGCCACCAGGATAATGTGTGTGTACCATATGACTGAATGGACATTGAAAAGTTTATCTTATCGTATCGGATAATCCATCGGAAGTGTGTAATCTGTATTGAAGTGCAATGTGGAATGAAATCATGGCTCAAAATTAGACTTACAAAAATTGCATTGCATGCACATTCTGTAAGCATGGAGTGAAGGTGCTTGGAAAAGAGTTGAAATAGGTATTTTGGTAATAGCTTGCCATACATTAAATATATATATATATATATAATTTTTTAAAAAGCAGTGGTGAATGGTTCTGACATCTGCACGTGTGTATATGTGTTTTCTTTTTGGTAATCTATGGGTGTATAACTGTAATGTATTTCTTTTGATTGGATTTTCACTTTTCTTTGAGAGTGCAAATAAGTGCAAATACTGAATGTGGTTTCGCTATCTCACTGTTTGTGAGAGCAGGAATGTGTTTTTTGGCATTCCTTGTCTGTGCTTCCAGTTTTTTGTCTTTCAGCGTTTGTGTCTTCTTTCCTTCTAATTCATAACCTCCCCTTTTATGTAGTTTTTTTTTTTTCATACCAGTATCCTACTGTTATCTTTTTTCCTCTGTTCACCACAGTACCCAAATGCGCTGAGATTTTACTCTTCCATACGCAATGGAGTTTATAACGAACTTGGATCAAACGACTTTTTGCAGAAATGAATGATTTTGCTTTGGTCCCAATTTATTTTCCTCCTTTTTGTACTTACCAGTTGAATTCACATGATATGAACATGTTGGGAATGAGTGTCGCTTATAGTTAACCCTGCAGTAGCGGTGCTCGGCATCATAAAGATAGAACATTTAAATCAGTAATTTAATAAGAACCTCTCCCAGGAAATAAGGCTCTTTGAAGACCAACTTTAGTCTGAGTTTATTTATAATTTTCATAAATTAATGGTATTACGGTCAGATTAGTATTATTAGCTGGCATATTATATGAGTTCCTTGGCTGGACCGTTTTTCCGTCTGATAGTTATATATCAAAGAATCGGAGGGAAGTGGAGAAGAACAGCTGATGGTTAACGTGGCTTTAGAGACCACGAGTCAAGAGCAGGCCTATTGTGACTTAAATGAGAGAGAAGGGTGGGGATGGGGATAGAGAAAAGTATCCCTATTGTCTCACTTGTCCTTGAAATTGATAATGAGGCTACTTCTTGTTTCTTTCACATTTTTTTCCTCTATGAAAAACCACTTTAAATGAACTAAGGTTGTAATGAAATGAAGATTTGCTCCTGGAAAGTTCACTTTAGTGAACTATAATAAGACTGTGCTGTAAATATTTTATCTGAAGAAATCGAGAGGCAGTTTTTAAGGTTGCCGGAAGTTGAAACTGTGCCTATGCTCAAAACAAGTTTTGCCCACTTATCCGTCAGTAAACAAAAGTCAGGTGGTAAACGGAAACTCAATGAACGTGGCATTTGTGTCAGTAGCTTATCTGTGCATTGTCTCTATTTCTCTATCGTCATTTTGTATATTATCAACATCCTACCTGCTTATATCCAGTAATGACATTAGGGCTAATAAATGTTTTTTTTGTGTCTGTGTGTTTTCAGTTTGTCAAGTAACTGACTTTGCTTAGTGCTTAGTAAATCACTTTTGTCTATCTTTTCCTCTTTGATTTACATAAGTTACATTTTACGTTCTAGTCACCATGAATATATCTATCAGTTTTGGCGTAGTTGTTATGACTGTTATGAGCTGGACTTAAGCGCTGAACTGACTTATCTGACACGGAACTAATGTGGAGACGTCGTGTTTGTGATATCGTGTGTAATTTCTTCATTTGAACAGACATATTTGGAATCTTACTATTTTTTTCGTCTGATCAATGTCTCATCATTTGGCTTTTGATGCACAGAGCTTACTTTTGTATTAAATTATTTTTTAAAAAATCACAAATGCCACAGCCCTTTTATTTACTCATCAAAATGGATTATGAAAGATAATCTGCTGTAGAATTTTGGAAACCTTGCAGTTTTCCTCTCAGATTTGCTGCTTTTCTTGGTGTGTAGAGTGAATGCAATACTGTGGTCTTTTTTCAGAAATTAAATTCAGTGCCATTTTCAATTGTGATCTACCTTGCATTTCCACGGCCAGATGATGTATTCATCCATTATGACATTTTTTCAGCTTCTGACGCAATAAATTTTGTCCTTTTTCTGCATGCCTGTCATAAATAATCAATTGTTTGTGTGTGTCGCAATGTTCCACATGCACCATGCGACTTACATATATGTGAGGCATGCTGACAAATTAAGTTACTTCTTTAGGATTTTAGCCCTATGGAAATTGATACATCAACATTACATGTGGAGTTTGCACAATTTGTTAGTTATGGAATAATAAAAGACAAGATAGACTTGAACAAAATGGCTTCAACTGAAAATCTATGAATCTGACCCGTCCGGTGTTGATTTTCGGCCGATATATCCATTCTTGGATCGCGAGAAGTAACTCATTTTGTCAGCACCCCTCACATATGCTGACTGTCTGAATGCCTCTGGCTCTTCTTGTGCTGATTTAGCACTTCATATGTGCCAAGAAACTTCCTATTTCTTAGATGCCACGGTCAACTCTGACAAGCTGTTGAATAGCCGGCAGTCACTCTTTTTTACGTATATATGTGAAATCTTTATGTATATTTACTTAGAACCATCAATAGATTCTAAGCTATGCTTGAGAAATACTCAAAATTGTGTCTATTCTGTCATTGTCACTGAATGTTGCATTTGTAAGTAGTGCACAGCACTTGTGTAAAACAGGACTGAAAACTGCGAATAAATCTGCTAGTGGCGCAGTATTGATGTCAAGATGAAAATTTACAAGAATTTTTTTTCATTTGGGTCATATTTGCCACTTTTATCATATAGTTTAAAAAATTGCTTGGCATTCAAGAAAACACAATTCTAAAATTCTTAACGATTTTTAACCCTCTGTGTGTCACTAACAAATAGCTTGTGATGTTCGGGAAAGTATATATGATTTCACCATATTATGTTGGAAAATGCTTGAGAATAGGCAAACCAATCTAGTAAAGGCCATAAACCTATACGTTTCAGAAAGTAGAATGTGAGTAGGAAATACAGCTCATTTGCATAGAATCTGAAATATTTGGCGATATAAAAGAAAGAATACATGAACTGAGATAGCCTTTCAAATTTGAGCAGATTAAATCGGTCATGGCACTACAGAACGAAACATCGGCCATCAACACAAGGAAGTTTAGACGGTTTACGTATTTCTGTGTGAAACACCAGATTAGTTAGGAGACACCGTAATTTCATTTTTGGATGATTACACGTTGTCTGAAAGTGTTGAATGATAAAGCTCATGAGTGTGATTGATATTGTGTCCGTGTGCCGAGCTAGTTAGTTCCGAGGATGTGCCTTCAGAGTTTTCCCCCCTTGCAACAGTTAATTTTTTTTCTTAAGTGGAAGGCAAAGAAATTTATTTTTGCTGGTGTACTGACAAATGTTTTTGCTGACTTACTGAGGAATGTATAAGGATCGTCTTCTCTGATCACAGTGATCTCTGTTTCAAGGTAAAAATGAACGTTTGCCAACCTGTTTGGATGTATTGCTTTTGATGTACCATAAAGAAATCAGACAGGAAAAGCTGATATGATGTTCTGTGATATTTGAATATATGCTGGTCCTTTTTGTATTCATGGAAACAATCATTTAGCAAGTAATATAAGATATTACTAGAAAAAAGTCAAACTGCGGTAAATTACACCTTAATGTTTTTAGCTGCTAGTCGCAGATTTGCCTCGTACTATTTAGTCCTTTACGGGCAGCCGGGTGCAAATTTTGTCTTGCCTTGGGAACTCTTCACAATGTTCCTTTCACCTGTTGTGGTGGCCCTGGTTTTGACAGTGACTGTGCTTCTTATTTTAGCGTATAAGATACAATTTGCAGGGGTGATTAAATCTTCTGTTTCTTGGTTTTATTACCAGTGTAAATTTCTGGAAGGGCAATATTGCTATTTATGTGATCTTCATGTTTTGAGATACCATAGCAGACTAGAGGAACAAATGACATTTATTCCTTTATGATGTGTTTGGGGGAATGATGGGAATTTTAAAAAGTGTTTATGATGACGTAATACTCTTTTTTCTGGGACCAGAGTGTATTGTTATTATTATTATTATTATTATTATTATTATTGTTTTATGTTATTATTATTATTATTATTTTTTATTTATTTTTTTTGTTTTGAGTGTGCACTTTTTGCGTAATTATTATTATTGTTATTATAATTATAATAATTATTATTATTATTTCGATTATTATCATAGTGAGTGTGCACTTTTTGCCTTTATGCATAATACATGTGGTTTTGAATTTTTTAAAACAAAATTACGCTTACGTACTGTGTCACAATCATGAAAGGAATGTAAAATTTTGGAGACTAGTTTGTGCATATTTTGATTTGCTTTCATTAGTGCATTAGACTCTTCTTTTGTACATTACGGCATTCGACAAACTTTCTCACTCAAGAAGAGACTGGAAACTGACGTCTGTGGTGTAGTGGTTTGGGGCTTCTCTGTTATACGCAGGAGACCCAAGTTCAATTGCCGAGTGGGGAGAAGTATTTTATTGAGTTTCTTGGTCTTTCTGCTGGGATGTTGTATCCTTCTAAGCCTAGGTTTGCCCTGACTAGCATTAACTTTGAACTGCCCTTTGATTACTGGTACCATTGGAAGATATGCATTTGTCAATTTTAATGCTGTTGTAAACATTTTGTGGACCCAGTCACTTGCTACGCTCAAAATATTTCCCATGTTTATCTGCATGTTATGGGACCATATCTTGTCTCTAAGAGAATTATAATTACATTTTTTGGTTCTGTATCGTATAAATATGTTATATATGTTGCCCCCCCCTCCCCCCCCCAAAAAAAAAACGTGGAAAAAAAAATACTTTGACACATGACATATTTTGTTCAAGGTTGTTTGGTTAAAATGTGAAAAATGTTGCAAAAACAGTTTTATTTCGATGATGCAATCCTGGATATATACTGTATAACAAGAATAGCTGGAATTTGTCAGGACCAGCCTCGGTAGTTTGAGGGATATGTAGTTAGAGAGATCTCTTTCAAAGATAATAAGATGAAGAAGAAAAGAAAAAAAAACACGGGACCGCAAACCCAGTTCGATGGATTCGTGATTTTGAGTCTTCTGTGTTCAACCTATACGTGCTATATTGTATATATAATATATAGTTGAGCCTGTCCAATATGACAGGCCGTTGCCGTGGAGAAAAGTAGTCATCCTTTGTGGTCCTTTTGGACAGTGTCATTTAATACGTGTGTAGTAAAAAAGAAAAAAACACGGGGGGGGGGGGGGGGGGGATGAGTTAGAAGTGGTTGTCTGTACAGGTGATTGTGTTGGACTGTTGGTTTTTGTTAGAGTTAAAGCTGGTTTAACTTTACTTGACTATGAACTGCGGTTCATTTGTCTCTGTTTTCAATTTTTTTGAGGGAAAAGAAGAATGAGAGGATATTAAATCTTTTCACTTTGTGTGAGCAGGGCTTTGTTTTTCATGTGGCAAGACTGTCTCAGCTTCTCCTTGACATTTATTACATCTTTAACTAACAGCATTTTTAAGGTTTGACGTTATGGAATCAAAACTGATTTGTTTTCTTTAAGCCTCATATTGGCTGATACTCTGATTGAAGGAGGTTTGCTACTGCTGCTTTTTCACTCCACCTCTCTGTTTGAGATTCCTGATTGTAACATTTAGGGGTGTGATTCTTCAACTTCATTGCCTTTTGTAGAGATCATAACATTACAAATTTTTAATGTTCTCTTTTTCATCTGGGCTGACTGAGAGGAAGGGGGGGGGGGGGGGGTTGGGGGGACAGAATATTTAATGAAGAATGTTGTGGAGAGAGTGATGCCTTATTGTGGCTTTTCATTTTTGATTCGAGCTGTTTTGAAGATTTTACATAACAGCTGCTTGCATTCTAACAAAATGTTTTGTTTGATGAAACGCTAGAACAGTCAACTTTATTTACTAAATACAGAATTCAGAAAAGATTATTTTGTAAGAAGGCTGAACAAACTGCATGTTGACAAAGGACTAATATTTCATTTGTCAGTGTCATAAAGTTCTGTTGTGTGACCACATGAGTTGGAAACTACTGAGAAAATGTTGAAAAATGTCAAGATCAGTACAATTTTGGAAAGGACCACCAGATTCCTAGATTATGCTTCAAACCAGTCTAGACAGCTCTTTACATGGCATTGGACAGAAGGGCATGGGCCCAGCTGTTGCTGGATCAATAACAACAACTTGACAGCTTTTTGGGTCTACTCTTTATGCAGAACATTCTAAAGATATTAACCTGGTGAGCTGTAAGTTCATGTGAACAGTTTTGATGGTTGAAGAAAATTCTTTTTGCCAATGGCAGAAATTTTTTTGTAATTTTTGTCATCCTAAAAGGCCACAGTCACTTTAATTAATTTTTGGGAGTGCTTATTTAGGCCACATATGGCCTAAATAAGGTAAGGGAGGGGGGTTTAGCTTATTTAGGCCACAGTGGACTGTGGCCTAAATAAGGTAAGGGAGGGGGGTTTAGCTTATTTAGGCCACACATGCTCAAACTACCTTTTTCAGGCAACTGAGTTCGTTCCACTTTCATAATGGTGCACCTTTCTCATTTAGTACGGTTTTGTCTCAGTGTACAACTTATAAATCATAACCATAATGAATATTGTAAAGAACAAAGCACAATACGCAAAATTTTGCTCAATCCCAATGGTTTGAATGAGGGCCAGATTTTTCCTTCATGGAGGGGCAAAAGCTAGGCTACCATTTTGGCACACTTTGGTCCAGTGAAAAGGTCAAATCCTCCGAATGGACTTCCGGGTTAAATTTGGGGTATAAAAAGAGTGTACACTACGTGGCTGAGTCAAAGTTACACTATCTTTGCCTGAGTGACACTCTTTCGTACTGTCTCGTAGTAGTACATGTAGGCTAGTAGGCCTAGTAGTAGTAGTAGCAAAGATCGTGTAGAGAATATTTGGTAGTAGATTCTATCCAGTAGGCAGTTTAGTGAACGTACTCGTGGAAGGGCGAATCGGCCTCGATAAGCCCCGTAGACTTTTGTGATCGGCCACGAAGCCTCCTGTTTTGATGGGTCTAGATCTAAACAACTCAGTGTTATTCGCATTGCCACATCCGACAGGCCTAGATCTACATCTTTTTAAAAGGAAAAGAAAGATCATCAAAATGGTTGAATTCGCGTGAAAATCGATTCGGTAGAACTAGAACTATTAAAATTTGCTTCTGAAAACAAGGCAATTTTTATACGAAGGCCATTTTTATAACTCGATGAAATAAAAACTACTGGCTGTGTACTGTGTTATTCTGTATAAAAATAAATTATGAAACTTCAGGACGTATTATTATTTTCCAGCATCTTTTGACGCCTGAGCTGTAGAGGTTGAAGTTTTCACAACACTAATAGATCTAGTAATAGGGTTAGGTAATAGGGCTTTCCGTAAAAAATGCATAGATCTACAAAAGCCGAACCACGGAATCGACCGGGCGCCTCGCTCTCCCCTGCACACTGTGATAACGTGTTGCTTCGGTATCGCATTATTCAACTATTAATACGTGCGGCTATGGCAATTGGGATGTACTGACTGAAAAAAATTCAGTTTTGTTTTTATTTTACCATATATTTGACTTTAATAGTGCAGGCGATAGCAAGATCTAGATTCCCTGTCTAGAATCAGTAGTAGCAGGCCTATGCTAGAAGCAGCCAGAGAGCCTACAACTGCTAGATCTAGATCTAACTTATTATTGCTATGCCGTTGGGCTTTGGAATTGAAATAAAACGAATTGCACAGTTCTAGTTACTTTTAGATTCAGCAAGTAACTGTATTTCCAGAGTCAATAATAACAAATCTCACCATAACAATCACTTTTACTTGTATTAGAATAATTAGATCCAACTTTTTTTTTCTAAAATCTGTTTTGCGCAAACTTAATATTTTCTCTACTTGTAGAGCACAGAATTTACATTGTAAGCCTCTGCTCAGTCTTTTAGTATACATAATAAAATACACACACACACACACACACACACACACACACACACACACACATATATATATATATATATATATAGAGAGAGAGAGAGAGAGAGAGAGAGAGATCTATATAATCATTTTATCTTGTTTTCGGGATATTTTTCAAACTTTTTTTTTCAACATGTCATAAAATCAAATTGTGCCATTTTCTTTGAAAAGAATAGCATTAGCAGTGGACTTTTTAGACAGCGAGTCTCTGATTCAATATTTTGAAAAAAAAATGCTAATCAATGAAAATTGCAAATTGATAATAGTTTAGTCCTGTAGAGGATAGGTGGACTACGGGGTCTGCAGAGCGAAATACTAGGTTTTAGGATGTGAACCGCGGAGTCATCGTAGTGAAATAAGGTTTGGTTTAAGTAAGGATTGGTGGACCCCGGGGTCAACGTAGTGATAAATAAGCAGGTTTAAGGTGGACCCCGGGGTCTACCTAGCGAAATACTAGGTTTTAGGACAGGTCGACCCCGGGGTCACTGTAGTGAAATAGGTATGTTTCTTTAAAGATTGGTGGACCCCGGGGTCAGCGTAGTGAAATAAGTAGGGTTAATTTTAAAAGGATTGGTGGACCCCGGAGTCACCATAGCCGTAGAGGAATAAGGTTTAATTAAGGACCTATTTCACTACGTTGACTCCAGGGTCCACCAATCCTTAAAATTAAACCTAGATCTACATGTAGGCTACTTATTTCACTACATTGACCCCAGGGTCCACCAATCCTTAATTAAACCTAGATCTACTGATTTCACTACGTTGACCCCGGGGTCCACCAATCCTTAATTAAACCTATATCTACTTATAATTTCACTACGTTGACCACCGGCTCCGCCAGTCCTACTATAAAATAAACTGAGATCTACTTATTTCACTATGTTGACTCCGGGGTCCACCGATCCTTAGTTAAACCTAGATCTACTTATTTGACTACGCTGACTCTAGGGTTCACATCCTAAATCCTAGCATTTTGTTAGGTAGACCCCGGGGTCCACCTATCCTTTTGGCTAGATAGACCCCGTAGTCCGCCTATCCACTTTCTTGATAATAACTGAAAACAATACATGCCAGTTGTCATGAATAGTGAAGAAAAATGATGGGAAAAAAAGACAATGAGGTAGACTATAATTTATAAAAAAAATTGCAAGTGCAAGTGAAGATCATAAAATAATTTTGTTATTTTCTGGTCATCTTTCCCGGTTTATAAAAAAAATTCAGTGGGCCAACTACTAGATCTATGTCTCTGAAGAACATTTTGCTTGCCTTTATTAGCTTTTTTCATGTACATGAAAGCATAGAATATATAGTTTCACACAAATATATGCACAATACTTTGAAAAAGAAAGATAAGGTCATTGGGGGTTTTTTCGGAATCCGTTTTACATTGAGAAAAGCGCTAAAAACAAGTTTAAAAATTTTAAGAATGCCCATAATAATATTAGTATTAGGAATCCGAAATTACTACCTAGTTGGCTTACTCTTTAATAACCATGAGCAGTTAAGAAAAAAAAAAGACAATGATATAGGATTTGTCTACATATGACCATTAGCAATAAAGATTTTGCCCATTTTGTCCAATTATCCTTGCAGGTAAAATCACCCTGCACTGTACCTCAATAAGCACAAAAGGAATATTTCTGTGACTTTGTATAAAGGTGTGGCCTAAATAAGGTAAGGGAGGGGGGTTTAGCTTATTTAGGCCACAGGTGTGGCCTAAATAAGGTAAGGGAGGGGGGTTTAGCTTATTTAGGCCACCTGTGGCCTAAATAAGGTAAAGGAGGGGGGTTTAGCTTATTTAGGCCATATGTGGCCTAAATAAGGTCACCCTTAATTTTTTGTTATGAGCCTGGCAGAGGGAGGAAAGAGACTTTGTGTGCCTTTGTGTTCTATATGGTGTGTGTGTGTGTGTGTGTGTGAGTGAATGAGAGTGTATGTGAGTGATTTGCCATGTTCTTCTATAGAGTGTTTCAGAAGCTAGTGAAAACAGGTCGTCTATTTCTTTCACCGAAGGATGAAGGAACTGTGTCCTATCTTGTGTTTTGATCACAGATAATCAAAACCTAACTTCTTGTTTACTTGTAAGTCACTCAGGTATTGTATAGGGCGGTTGAACAGGACATGATATACTGGTACAGTCAAAATTTTTATTGTCCTTGTCAGTATTTTTGTCATCTTTTTTTTGTCTGCTTTCACTCTTATCATGTTATTCATCATGATTTTGCTTGAAGTGAAGCAACATAGACCACAGTATGTGTAATTTAGCTGAGAGATACATGTATTAATATCATGCTATGATTATGTTTAAGTTGAGGGAACTGGTGTGATTTGAGAGGACCAATTCTGTGTCATAACTTTGGTCATGCCTTAATTCTCGTGAGGACAACGAGTGAATCACAGTATATTCTACTCTTTTGAGCATTAACTATGCGCTGCAAACGCAAACAACTGTGTTCCTACTTTAGGCTAGCAATATATCCATGAGATACATGTACTTACGTTTGCTCCAACTGTGTACCTCATCTCTTGCCTGCTCATAAAGTGATTTAGTATTATAGTAGTTCAAAGGTTTGGCTTAGTGCTATTGCATAGGTTAATGTTTCGTTCATCTGTTATTCTTCTTGCTTATCCCAGTAGTTGTGGGTGGTTGACGGGTGCTCTTCTGTCGTTTGCTTCTCCTTTCCTATCGAACATCTATCGCCTTTATCTCCTCTCCTTTTTTTGTGTTTGTTACTCTCTTGTAACAACCTCTAACCTTCGGCACTTATATGACCTTATTGTGTTGCAAGTGCTGTAAAACACTTACTAAAACTAAAAAATCCCAGTAGTTTGAGATCCCATAGACATTTGATAAATGTAATTTTCTAAGAATTATGAATGATGTTGATAATGTCCTAGAATAGTCTCCTACCTCTGCGAGTTAAATTTTTGTGTAATTGTGGACCTCTTGAAAAGAACATCCTTCGGTTGACTGATGGTTTGGGAACTACTTTCCTCTGCTGAAGACTTGCCCTTAGCAAAAAATGTCCAGGTTTTTCTCTTTACTGTACTATTCACTGACTCTTGCCTTTGAAAGAGGCTGACAATGGATGCAAACCTCTTTACTTGTTCTGGAACTTGACTGTTGCAATTTTTTCAAAAACAGGCATTATGTTTTGAACTTTGTACATATTTTTGCATCACATGTCTTTTTTTTGTTTCAGTTCTCTTTTAACTGTATGGATGTTTCATTCTTGATTTTTCTGATCACTTTAGAATTGATCAAATCACTTTGGAATACCCTGTGACATTATGGTGGATGTGTATTCTGTACTTATTATTTATTGATAAGGTTATGGCTGAATATTACTGAAATCCATAAACGCACTCAGCTGGACTCAGTAACACTTTTTTTTTTCACAATGAATAATGGATACAAATACAATGTTATAATTAGAATAATCCTGAGAAGACTGATGGGCTCTTTTCATTTTTCATATTATAATTAGGCTCTGTCATAAATAAATTTCAGAGCTGCACACTTATTTCAATCCTGCCAGCAGTTTTTTTCATTTCATTTCTGTTTGTAGTGTCTCCTCAATGAAACCCGGTTCAATGTTTGTTTCAGCTGAAAGTCTGTGCTCTGGTATGGTCTGCTCTGCTCTTTCTACTGTGGATCGGAGTCCCCTTAAACTGAAAACGATTAATCTGAAGGAAAAAAAAGCAGTACACCTAAAAAAAAAAGAAAATTCTCGATTTTTTCCCGCCTTTTCATTTGAGCATCCCATTTCAACTGAAGACTCGGCTTCACTGAAGAAAATCCAGTAGTCTTACAGATTTCGGTTTAAGCAGCTTCCACTGTACTTGCTTTCCGTTTTATTCTTCTTCTAATGTGTTCTAGGGAAAATATGATAATGGGAACAAATCAGGTACAAATGAATGTATGTACCATGTGGTGTCATTCATAAAACTTTGCTGGCGAAGCAAGCGCTTGGAGTCTTGGAGTGGTGGAGATAATTATATGCAAAAACACACACACACACTCTCACATGGGAGTGGGAGGGGGCACACTGACGCCCCACCATCCTTGACATCAGTCCACAAAGCCACTTTCTCTTGTACTTTGTTATTCTTAGCTTGCCGATACAATAAGTAAACATATATATATGAAACTAAAAGTCGTGCAAGAGAGAAAAAAAGCACAAAATACTGTTATAGCTTGTTAACATTTGTCTGACTGCGAAAAAGATTCTAGCTCATTTAGGAATTTACTTATGCCCACAAAACTTTGCATGGCACTTTTGCAGGCCAGCGACCAAAGAAAAATATTCTTTACAAAAATTTTGATCAGTAAATGAAAGTTTTTATTTGGGACCTACATTAAAAACCGCTCTTTCGATGCATACACAGGGTCGCTAAAGTAAATGACTTACAGTACAGTAACTTTGCTGACAAATTGCTCCTTTTGAGACGGCACCACCATGCCCCCCCCCATTTCAATTTCAGTGTAAGCTTGTAGATTTCATTTAGATTCTGTTGGTCATTCAACTTTTAGACCCGTAAGCAAAAATCTGAGAAGATTGAACTGAGTGATTTCGTTTTATCTTGTTTTAAACGCTGTCAGACGAAAGTGAATAAGCTATAGGATCGCTTTTACGACTATCCGCATGTCTTCTTCTTGTACCCCTGCAAGAGCTCAGGGAGCAACTCACTGTATGATCTTCATCTCACAGTGCAGTTGATTTCAAGGTCATGGCTGTTTAATTTACAGGATCGGTTGGCGCACATCCCCATATAACCACAGAGGGCCTGACCGGCAGTTGAGTTGAAGTGTACATAGAACCATCCCTTTCTAGATAGGAAGCCACCCGCCATTATCCATCAAGATACTCTCAATATATTCATACTGATTAGAGTTACTTCAGTTTTGGGTAGGAGTTAAGTTTGAACTTTGCAGGAACGGCCTACTTTTTTCAATTTCTGAACTTCCAAGGGATTTTTTATGTTCAAAAGCTTCTATACAGGACCTCTCAAATTGTCATCTTTGTTTGAGAAAACTAGGTGCTTGATCCTACATAACTTAAATTCATGGGGTGTCAAACAGATGAGAAAAATGACTGGCAGGGATTAAACTCTGGACCTCTGGGTTGATAGGCAAACACCCTACCTGCTGATCTATTGAGCCACTTTATCTGAGGACTATCTGCATGTGTTTATTTTTATTTTTTTATATAGTAGTAGAGGGTTTTACGGCGCTCGCAACTGCATAAGGTCATATGAGCGCCAAGGGGTGGGTGTCAACAGAGAAGTCTTTACAGGGAATCAGACTTATTCTGCTCACTTCTCTAGCTTCAACAGCACAAGTTCTGCTTCGACTATCAAGGCACCCCAAAACTAGCAGGTCACAAGAGAGTGACAAACATACAAAAGAAGTAGAGGAAAATGACAATAGTAAGGATTAGGAAAGAAAAAGCCTGCTGATCTATTGAGCCACTCTATCTGAGGACTATCTACACCTGTGTGATACACTGATACACTGGTAGCATCCAGAGCTAAAAAAAAGCAAGAGGTAGGACTACATGTGAAGCCAAAGAAATTTTTTTACAAGAAAGTTTCTCCTTTCATCACGTCCCAGTCTTTGAGCCCCATCTCACTGAATCCGATGTTTACATATTATATATATATGTGAATTCAATCCTATCTTAGAAATTTTATTTAAATCATACCAAAGCAACAACTTTCTGCTAAAAGGACTAAACAAAAGGTAACAGCTTTGCAGATCGGTGGAGGGTACCACAGGTAGGTGGAGGATACCACAGGTAGGTGGAGGGTACCACAGGTAGGTGGAGGGTACCACAGGTAGGTGGAGGGTACCACAGGTAGGTTATACTTCTTTTCCTCTGTTACTTCCATCTATTGGTCTTATTTTTCTCGTGCACTAAATGACTGCTATTGTGTCCATGTGCACCTCTTTTTTCTTTAGTTTTAGTAGAGGTTTTACGGCGCTCGCAACTGCATAAGGTCATATAAGGGCTAGAAGATTAGAGGTGTTACAAGAGAGAAACAAACATAAAAAGAAGAAGGGGAGATAAGGACGATAGATGAAGCAAGAAGCACCTCTTTACTCAAACAAACAAACAAGCAAGCAATAGTAGCTTCAAACTGGACCAAATGAAAAAAACAAAAGACACGCCAGTGTATATGATAGGAAGTACCATCATTTACTACATAACAAGAAACAAGACAGGCATGTAATATCACTGAGGATGAGCAAAGTTTGGATGTCATCGCACCAGCAAACCTATTGCACAGCAGAATCTCAGATGCACAGCATTACTAGACAGTACACATAACTGTACCTACACACAAAAGAATCTAATGACTCGATAGAACATTTTGCAAGGAACAAATTCTCCACTATCAGACCTGCCAAGCACTCCATGACAAAATATAGGAGTTTTTCTTAGAATCTTCCCCCAAAAATTAGGGAGTTTGGGGAGAAAAAAAACCAGTCTCCAGATCTCCAGTAGTTTAAGATTACATGATAACAGACTGACTGCGACAGGAGGATTTATACCAATAAAAATGTGTACTTACAAGTCATTGAATAAATGGCATATGACTTGACAGAAATGGAATTCCAGAAAAAATTTTTTTTTAATGCAAATCCAAGTAGGGTTCTTTTACGTGAAAAACCCCCAAAAAGCTCCAATTTTAAAAGAGTTTTTGGCAGGCCTGCAATATAATGGACCCTCATACCAGTGTTTCAATCACTAATGGATGTGGCTATAAAACACAGTCAGAGGAGGCATCTGCATCTAAATTTTGGTATCTTGAATATGTACATACTTTACAAGAATTACTATGAGAAGTGAAAGTTGAAATGGTTAACACTGAGGAGACAGAAAAGGCAACAACAACAAAACTTCGGACTTGCATTCTGTAAGAAGGCAAAAGTAGAGACAGGTGTCAGGTTTAAATTATCGTCTGTTGTAAACAACAACAAAAACAACCTTGTAGTACAATTTTACTTCAAAGGCATCCTGAGGTTCTTGGGTTTATTTTTTGATGATCGAGAGCTATAACTTCATTTAAGAATTTTAGAATCTCATTTAATTTCATCCAGATTTTCACCAATTGGTTATCTACGAAACAAAATGTGCTGCACCCACACAAAAGTAAAGGCTTTGGTACAGCCTGTGGCATTACAGTATAAATATATAAAGTGAAAAAAGGCCCAATCACAGTGAGGTCCACAGAAAAATATGGATTCCAAATTTTTTTTTGTCCTCTAATGACTTGACAGAACAACCCCACTGATAATAATCAAAACGACAACTTATCAAAGTTTATTTGATGTCACAGATCTAACTAGGTACATCCATACAGTATACATCTGTCTGGAGTGCAGAAACATAATTTTCACACTGTAAATTTAACACTGTGTACCCGATGTCTTGAAAAATTCTTATGGGGGCCCAAACTTTATCTATGATTCCAAACTCAAGTGAAGTTTACAAAACACTAATTTCTTCATGAATCAGGAATATGTACTACATTTTATACATTTTAGACATTTCTGAAAGGCGGAATGAGAAAAGAGGGTTGGGGGGGTCCTAAAATTACTAAAAAGGAAAATCAGTAGGCCTACACATCAGTAAAGGGTACCAAGTAGCAAAGGACATTATCTGAAGCAAATTAGTTAGGAGCACCGCAGGGCAGAAATTTATGGGTTGCTTACTAACCACAACAAAAACCACCAAACTAGAAAATATTATGGAAGGGATGGAACACGTAAGAGGGAGATCGAAAAGGTAGTGGACATGCTGTATGGGCAAAATGAATCAGAACTGTGAAGTCGTTAAAGATATAAATAGAAAGATCGTATCTAATCTGTGCAACGTGACTGAACCCTGGTTAAGGCATGTTCTCATGACACCCATGGATCAGATCACAGTCTACTTATCTTTTCCCCAACACGGAAAACATAGATCAGGGGTCTCAAACTCCTGGGCCACAGCCCCAGTTTGACATTCTAAAAAAGTTAAGTGTTTGTGCAGCCAAAATTTTTTCAGTTTTTGAGAGAAGTGTCCCAGAGACAATGCACCTTTTTGGTAGCAGATATGTGAAAAGCTTTTCTCCGCCATGAACTTAAACAATATCAGAGTACAGATCCTATATATCAGAGTACAGATCCAAACTTATTGATGAGCATTTTCAAACCATATTGAGGGACTCATTTGCTTCCTCCCTCAAACCAAACGGCGCTAAGCTATGTAACATTAACAGAAAGCGCTGCCGTGTTTCTGAAGAACCGTTCATGTTCTTAACTGCTATAAATAAAGACTAAGAAGGTTAGATCAGTTGTACTCTTTTTTTTAAAGGCCTACTTGAAAAGCTTTTTTCTGTGGAACAGGCCTACTTGAAGCCATCCAGGCTCATCCAGGCTCTAACTCCAGCGGCCCCCAGGTAATTTGAGTTTGAGACCACTGATATAGAAGCTCTAATTAAGTGAATATTCCAAGTCAGTTGTGAATACATACAAGAAAATGTGACATCATACATCAATTCTTCACGATGGAATTCAGTTGAAAGGAACAGGTGCAACATCGTCCATGCATGAATATTTGGCAAAAAACATAAAAATTTTCTTCCATGAAAGACATTTGAATTGAATAAAAGTTAACAGTAGCGTTGTGGAAACACAACAGACGGAATAAATCTCCGAACAAAGATAATACTGTGAACACTAAAGTACAGAAAGGGTTCAATATATTAATAAGATTATCATACCACATCAACAAATGCAAGTGCTTCGCAGTAACAGTACTTCTTTGTCACCACAACAACAACTACAATTCCACAGTACAATCATATTTCCTGGTACCAGTACCACTTTCATAAGCGCCAAGTACACTCGGGCATGGATAACTCAAACATGTCGAGGACTGACTAATGTATTCGACGACACATCCATAATTCGGGTTAACAAAATAATGACAAAAATATGATACCAGTCAGGGAATGGAAATGGTATAAGCTATCCGTGATTTGGAGTTTTTCCATGTTCATGTCCTCTGTGCCCAACTGTATATATGTCAACACCATACACGCACACAAATAATAGCTGAATTGAACAGATCCTTTCCTTAATTAAGTTCACACTATCAAAACAGTGCAAGTCATTGTCTTTGCTGAAGCATAGTGCCTCCCTTGAGAAATCTTTTGCTACGTTTCCATGTCAGTGGGCCTACTACTAACACAGTGCCTAAGACTATGAGGCAAAAAGCCTCTTTTCCAAGTCTCCAAACATATGTGTACCTTTTCCTTGTATCTTAATAAAAATTGAGAAGTTTTGAGCAGTTACCCACTGCACATTATTCTACATAATATGTTTCAAACATAATGTAATTACCTCTTACAACAAATTATTTACAACTATGACACAAACTTATTGAGTTCAGAAAAGTATCACAAATTGTGAAAAAAAGCCAAATGCCTGTTATACATACTCGCCTATAATATGAGCGATAAAACAAAAGGTCCAAATATACATCCCCGTATCAGTTACGTGACATACAGCCAGGATTAGGCTGAAAGAGATTTTCCATTACATGGCATCTTGCTTGGATTACCTGCCACTCCGGTCTCACAAATCAAATCAATCTCAATGCAACAACCAACAGTCTTTAACTGATGCCGGACTTAAATTTCATTTCATGCATGTTTAACCCCCTTCAGCCAAATTTTTAGTTACGGTATACCCCGGTTTTATATGCAAGGTCATTTTAAAGGCGAGTGTGTACAATATCTCAACGTTACTTTTTCAGACAAAGGCTGTTATGTAAAAAAACCAAAAAAACATTCTATTTGAATATGCAAATATGTTCTAAATTACACAAAATGAGAAATCTTATTAAAAGAATAAATAAAAAGGTGCATTAGGATTGCAGAACACAGAACATTCCTATGTGTGTTCTTTCCCGTACCTGCACATACAGGACACTGCAAACAAGAAATTCTCCATTCCTAAATGGGGCACCCAGGTTTTGAGCTGGGAGCTGAACGTTTAGCAGGCAGCGACTCAGGGGGTGGAAGGGTGGAGGACCCCAATATGAATTTAATATCTATACAAATATAAATGAAGCTTATGTTGTGCAAATTCACAGGGACCCATAATGTTTTCCGCTATCTTAGTATGACTCTCACCCATGTGGGGAGTGTATAAGGTAACTCGAGCATATAAGGATAAAACAAGATTCCAGTGCAAACTAAAACAATGTGTACAATATTTTTCAAACCCAATATTTTGTCACACCAACAAAACTCTAAGACTTGACCAGTGCAAAATCATTAGAATGTAGGGATTTACTGGGACACACTTTTCATGTCTGAGGCAAATTGACAAATGTTTAAAAACCCCAACAACAAACTGAGGTGTATGTGAAGTGGCACAAATCAACTGCTCAGTGTAAGACTGCCAAATACCATGTTGAAAAATGACGTACGACAAAGCCTTACAGTGAGCAGTTGAAATGAGGGAGACAAAAATATTCACTCTCTGACTTACTCTGTTGTGACATTAACGTGTTGCAATGCTTGCTTGCATCAAAAAAAATCTTACAAAGTGAATGAAACATCAATGTCTTTAGGACACACCAAAATACTCAACAGCTAACTAACGAGCTTCATCACAAAACATTAAAAGTGCTTTGTTTGTTGAACAGAGTTGAGAAATATTTTGTAAGAAGAAAAAAAGGAATTAAGACACTAATCAATCATATCCGAAGTCACCCCCCCAAAAAAAAACACAAAAAAACAAACAAACAACAAACCATTTACAACAATAAGTATTGAAAGTTAAAAGAAAAGAAGTCAGGAGCAGAAAACTGGATTTTCACACAAAATACTCTGCATACAACTTTTTGTTTACTAATTGAATCATTGCTTGAAAACAGTATTAGGAGATTACTTCTACTTGATCAAGCACTAATAGAAATGACTAATGTTAGGGACAAAAACTGAATAACAAGTATCACGAGAAGCTGGAATGGTTGAAGTTTTGCAATATAAGACTTTAGAAAGTACCTGGGGCCATGAAACTGACTCATGTACTTGGCAAAAAGGCTTTAATGCCGCTAGTATTTTCTGAACTCCTGATTTACACAAACTACCTGTAGCACAACACCAATCATAGCAACCACCTTACGAAGCATTTTATTGACATCATTTTAAGGCCAATACACTTTGTCATTAGCAATGCAAAATGGATACAAATACTTCTTTGTGCACAACAAGCGTTTTAGGATGAGTTTCTTTTAATTAATTCTTACTGAATATATCTCAAGTGCTCATAAATATCTAGAGTGATAGCAAATTTTCTGGCCCTTTGAAAATAAAAAGAAGTATTTCATATTTCTAATTAAAAAGCAGCAATCATCTGACAACACAGACAAGTTTTAAGCTGAGGTAATATGCTCTTCCTTCTCTCTCTGTTCATAGTTTAAAAATATAAAAAAAACCCATTAAAACAACTCAAATTAGCAAACATGGTGAGCTATGACTTTCTAACGAAATTATGAAAAACGTCGGAAAGAACTAACATACTTGTTATGAAAAATATTTTTTGACACAAGGCCGTTCTCAAAATTCGTACATAACAAGATAGTTCACTCCTCTCTATGACTCAATTAAAAAAGTGTCCTCAAAATCCCGTGGCGCCCTCTTCGAAAAAGTGCGGACTTTGTGAACAGAGTTACCCTACTTGTGTGAAAAACAATAAAAGCGAAACTAACAAACTGTGCCATTCCTATTCTTCTTCAGCAGAAACGAAAGAGAGCTTCAAAACAAAGACTTGCAGCGACATCTGAACTAATGCACGGACTTCTGCGAACACTTTTTTGGCCGAGTGAACTATCTTGGTATGAACGATCTTTGCCATTCTGCAGTTCTTAAAGCTCTGTGCTGGAAATGGTAAGGTTACGGTAAGTACAATGCCTAAAGAGGAAAAAGCCAAGACGACCTCAGTCCATTAGTCCTGAAGCCTCATCAGTAAGCTCAGCACTTTGGCTTTTTTCACATTCCACATCAGAGGATGACATCAAGATAGGATCTGTAAACACAGTGACAGAGAGAGAGAGAGAAATATGAGTTGGAAGGTTTAATGAATTACCGCAGTTTCTTTCATCTACATGTACAACACTTAAAACCAGTAATAGAGGATGGAAAATCCAAAAATGCTGTTTTCTTTAATTCTCAAATCCACTGTTCTACTTTGTGTCCCTAACGGTTCAATCATTATATGCCTGAATCAAAGTTATTTAAAACTTGGTCTAACATTGTGTCCTTGGAAAAACACTTTCCAAGAATTTCCCCATTTTTCCTATTAGAGATGGAAAATAAATTTGGAGGTCCCACCTCTTAAATAATTTGACAGCGTAGCAAGGGAAGTTACACCTATATAATTTTGAAAATTACAGCAAAAAGCTAGAACCCACTGCGCAAATAAAAACAAAATTAACTTGATAATCAATAGCTTTGTGCCCCCTGACTGACCTTTCAGACTAGTCATGAGACTACTGGTGTGAGTCGGTGAGGCCACGCCCATGCCCAGGTCCCCTCCAGCCTCAGAAGTGACCGTCTCAAACACATCATGGCTCATGATATCCTGCTCTCCTGTCACAGGCTGCAGGAGATCCACCAAGAATACTCAATGAACAGCATGTACATTAGGCATAATTTCTACACATAACATAAATGACAAATATACAGTCGAAACAATCCAATATGGCCACCACTTCCCTACCCTAGAATACAAAGCTCTATCTGTTCAGTACCTAGTTTTTCAGTTGGAAAATGTGTCATTTTATGAAACAGAAATCATTTTATGTTTAAACAATGAACAAAAAAAACATCTAATAAAGATTCAATAGAACTATGAAGAAGGTATGGAAGCAAATGTATGTGTTAGAACTATTTTGAAGTTTAAGACCATGTCATAAAAACAACTACATCAAATCAGACTTTTCTCCCTCTCTCTCATTCACACCCAAGAAATTCCTTACCTGACCATGAAACTCAGACACTGCAACTATCTCCTCACTTCCAGACTCAAAAGTATTTGGTATTTCACTATCTAGATGTTCGCTACTTGACAGTGTGTGCAAGCCTGTGCAGAAATGGATATCAACATCATGAGTAATTTTCAAAAGCATTTCTCTTTATGACAGGTGAAATCTCAACAGCTCTACTCAGTTCTGAAAAGGAGAAAGTGGAAAAAAACCCTAAAAACCTTTGAGCAAACCAACTAGCAGCTGTGAGAAAAAGATTATACCCAGCTCTAGCTACAAACTTTCAAATCATGAAAGATTCCCTTGCATTCATCTATTTAGTCTAGATAAGCCGACTCTTTTCGTCTTTAGGTACAAAGCAGTAGTCAAATTTACACCTACCACTGGATGCATGACTACAATAATATCATAACACTAACATCTGTGAGGCGTGCTGACAAAATGAGTTACTTCTCGCAATCCACAAATGGAGATAATGGCCAAAAATCAACACTTGGGTAAAATTTGTAGATTTTTTATTGATGTCATATTCTTTATGTATAACATGCCTTATATTACTTCATACTTATAAACTGTGAAAACTTCACCTATAAGCGTGATGTATCTATTTCCGAAGGGCTTGAACCCGAGAAGTAACTCATTTTGTCAGCATGCTTCTCATATACCAGAGGCCAAAATGTAATAAAACTGTATTCTTAAACGTTTTTCCCCTTTTCTTCATTTTAACAAAATTAGTGTTTAAAATTAATGCCAGTCCACTTGATGGTCTACCGCAATAATTCATTCCACTATAGGTCCCGCCAGATTGACCACATTCTATCTGTGCTGTGTCAGTGGGTTAAGGTTAGGGTTGTGGATTGTTGTAGACTTTCAAGTGGATGAGCTGTGAGACTGGTCTGGTGGTAGTAAGTATATAAGTTTATTCAGTGTTTAAGGACAACGACTAACCTTGGTCAGTCTGTACAAGACCATCGGCCGCCACTTGGATAGTCATCTCCTGACCTTCGACCCCCTCTTCCCCTTCCCCATGGATGCCAGCTGAACTGATAATGACCTGCTGTTGGCCGTTTAGCTGGATATTCTCCCCCAAGCCAGGCTGCCAGAAATGAGAGGAAAAAAAAAGATTAAAATGATAATAAAAATAATAATAATCACCGCATTCAGATAGCGATTATCTGTGCTGTACATACAGCATTCTCTATGAGCTTTGCAATTAATATAAATGAGTGAGTACACCCAATTGAAATGGAGCCATCGGCATGCTCCATGTGTTTTTGCTGTTGCAACGACATTTTTTGCCAACAGAAAAACTGACATTGAATGTCCAGGCAAAAGCAAAAATGTGCGGTGCATGCCAATGGCTCGATTTCTCTGATGTTGAGTGAAATTTACTATCTTTCTTGGGTGACAATGATCAAATGTTATTGCCGTCTTTGATAAACAAAATCTTAAACTTCATTAAAAAACACAGAATAGAAAAAGTCAGCCATGTGGTGGCGGAAGAAATACCAATTTTCTGTTTTTTTAATGTTGGTGCTGGGAACACACTAACTGAAGCACCAAAATGCTATTTTTTATTACATGACCTACTTTTTAGACAACTTAGTATCTCACACGTGAAAGGAAAAATGTAAAGACTCAATAGACTAGATTTTATATGCAATCAAAAAGTGGTAGCTCTTTTAGATAGCCAGTAAATACATCTAAATATACACATATATACATACTTTAAGAAATATATTCGACAGTTGAAATTGTCTAAGACTGCCACCCATTGATGAAGAGAAAAGTCCAAGACAGGAGGACGTCTTGGACAGTGTCATTATAATATTTTTTTAAAACTAAAAAGGGGGAAATGAAAAATGACCATTTGTACAAGTGCTAGAGCACATTCGAATATATAAATATCAAGAGTTGGAAGAATCTTGTCTTACCGCAAGAGTGTGCACGATGATGTGACCCTCCCCGCTGAGAATGCCCTGCGCTGTGCCATCCGCCGCATTGCCCGCCTGAGCAACAGCTCCGATCACCTGCGGGGTCCACTGCTGAAGCACCTCAAAAGCCTGGAAGCCACCTTCCTCCTCTGAAGGGCAGTAGGACAGAGCTAGAGAACTGCTGCCATCTACGCCAGCTGGATAAAACAAAATGAAGTTTTTTTTTAATGGATAAAAATATATGTAGGCCTATATCTGTATAAATGTGTATATTTTAAAGAATATATTCAACAGCTAAATGGACATTTTCAAAGGTTCCAATTTTGTCATTCCAGTGAGTACAGTGAAGAATTAGAAACAGTACATTGTGAACATCTTTTATATTACAAGATATCTTAACTCCTTCACAAATGAGCTCAGCTTCCACTACATGTACATTCTACTTTCTTAAAATGTATAGGTTTATGACCTATATTTGCTTGGTTTGATTGTTTCCAAGCATTTTCCATTTATACTATGAAATCATGCAATTACAGTGACACCATAGGCTAAATGTTAACGACCCATGAAGGGTTAAGAAAGCAATGAACCCTTACCCCTGATTTAAAAGAACCTATACAACTTATGCAGATTGATTACTGTGAGGATTTAAGGCTTTCTACACAGCATCAAAACATGTGAAAGACATCACATATAATAAACAGTGGCTTTGATTATTTTTCAATTCTATTCCAGATATTTTACCTAAAAACTGACTCATTTCATTTTTACACCCATACAACTGTTATGAATTGACTAAGGGAAAATCATACATGTGATTGAGACAGGAAAGCAGTTCTTGAAAAACTCTGATTGCGACTCTCCCTTAATGGTTCTGGTTCCAGCCTTCGGCTTCAGGTTCCAGTAAATGACTTGTTTCATCTGTTCCAGAAGAGCTGTCAGAATACAGAAGAAAAAAAATTCACATCATCACTAAATACCACAAAAACTAAATGTCACTTAAACAAAATATAATAAATGAACAACTAACAAAACAAGGTAGGCACTGATTTTGTCACAAAACAATGCATATCAACTGCTTAATAAAAGATGTCACGCCATACCTCATTTTGAGAAGTGAAATATGATGGTGTATTACACTAAGCAGTTGACATAGTCACACCAACAGAAAAGGACACCATCTGTCTGAGGCAAACCAATATCAAAGTAGAATCTCAAGACTCCCATTGTAGCACACAGAATGCCTTCCGAGTAGGCTTCAAAGAAAAGTAATGTAAAAAGGCTTAAGGTGCAGCACCGCTACAATCACATAAAGTAGGAGCCCACATTTGTAAGGTCCAGTTATGATTAAATACATATTAAAATTACATTTTTTATAGCAAATGGAAAGAGTAGAAATGTGATAAATATATATTTCAAAGAGGGGTAAAAAGCCCTACAAAACTAACACCAATGATGACAACTCTCTGAAAATTGAAATATCTATCATCACAACTCTCTTATTATGTGCACTACATTTTACAGTTAGAACATCTACATGAATATCTATCATTTCATGAAATTTCAAAGAAAATATAATAATAAAAAAAAAAAAATCAACTTCAGCTGAAGGGAAAAAGATGTAAAATAATAGTAATCTGTTCAAGACAACCCCTCATTAGTGAGGAAAAAATTTGTCATCTTGGACAGGTAGTCCTTTTCGTCAGTCATTATCATATTATTGAAAAAATGCAAGAGGGGAACGGGAAATGATGGTAGGTACAGGTGATTGTCTAGGACAGGTGGTCGTTAGAGCAAAGTTCGACGGTACTAATTAAAAGTACTGGTTGGTACCTGGATAGCTGAGCTTGTTGTAGTCAGCAATGTGTCTCTTCAGGGCCCACCATTTGCCCCTTAGCCACTGAGGTGACCTCACACTGTGGACAAGAACAGATTTTTGCATTTAAAAAACATGACAATCTTAACTCTTTAAGCCCTGAGTTTTTTCCACCGTTTCCCGGAGTTTTTATCTACAGTCACCTAAACCTGGTACACTTTGTCTCATAACCCCAAAAGCTTGCCTCCAACTTCTAAATAGCGGAAACAAAGGCAGTCATTACTAAAAAAACTTGCTCTGAAAAACAAGCATAAACTAGCACTGAATAAAACGAAACAGTTGTCACTGGTACAGGACGCTCCCAGCGTTCGATGGGGAACAAGGTTATTACCGCCGGAAGCTCCCAGCGTCTGATGGGGTTCAAAGAGTTAAGTCAAAATAGATGTGGGGAGTAAACGAAAAAGGTTTTGCAGTGATAAAACGACTGACTGTTACGTGTGTGTTTGTCAGAACAGGTGATAGCGTGAGTCTCAGTACATTTTGCTGTTATACAAAACAGTTCATGGTGCCACTGAAAATGGATGTTCAGACAAGGCAAAATACAGAATGGCATAAGTATGCATGTTAATTTAATTTTAGTGAGAATTTTTACAGCACTTGTAACATAAATGGGTCATATAAGTGCCGAAGATTAGAAGTTTAACGAAAGAGTAACATACAAAGAAAAGAAGGAGGAGAGATAAGGACGATAGATGTTTAAGTGTGAGACAAACTAGACGATGTCAAGAGACAAAATAGATAATGGCTTGAGCAAAAATATGTGCTGGTGTAAGACAAAATAGATGATGGTGTGAGTCAAAACAGACATTGGTCCTAGACAAAATTCATGTTAGTATTCAGGAGACCAAATGATGGTGCTACTCAAAATAGAGGGAGCTGTGGACCAAAGAAGATTTGAGAGAGAGGCAAATGGATGTTGGTGTGAGACAAAATAAAACATAAGTGTGACAAAGAACTTAGACTATGCAAAGCACTCTTTATCCACCACTGTAGGGTACAATTACCACAATTCTTACAAAAATATATTTTTAAAAAAATTGAAAGTCATTGAAAGTCCCCTTTCCTCTCACTTACATATAAAAATAAAATTCTGCCTATAATACACACAAGAACATTCTTCTTTTCTTAATTATTTCCTGTAAAGTTGCTATGAAGTTTATTTGCTTTTTATATTGCTGAACTGAAAACAACTTTAACAAAAATTTTTCAAAAAGGTACCTTTTCCAGTCTTGAGACAGTGCTACCCAGTCAATCTCTGAGTCATTGTTCACGTTCATATTGGACACCCTGAAAGAGGTAAATAAAGATACAAGAGGGGCATTATTGATAGGGACAGCTTGAGACTACAAAACTATAAGTTCTCACCAATGCTTTATGTCTTGACACAATATGATTGGACAAACGAAAGTAAAGCTTAGGATTTTGTGTATATCAAGGTAAAATCCTAAAAACAGTTTAAAACTTCTCTACCACGAGCCGCATTTTGCAGCTTGCGGACGTGGCCTTGCCGGACCGAGAGCCGCAAAATACGGCTTGAGTGGCTCGCTATCTATTCCTATCTAGTAATGAAAAGACAAAAAGAAATAGTCGATTTCATATTACACCTTCAATATTGCATAATCAGTTTTAGAAACCACAAACTAATATAATTGGAATGAATCTTCAATATTGTATCACCATTTGATAAATTATTTTTTAACCTTCAGTTTGATGGGCCATATGATATGGTTTGTGTGTTTGGATGTTTTGACATTTTTCTTTGGTGGGGTAAAGGCAAATAAAAATAGGTCAGTGAAAAGCCCTGGGCCAGTGGTGCATTTTGGCCTGGTAGGAAAGGAAATAAGTGCTTTACCATGGTAAGAGGCTGAATGTTTTTGTCTTCATGAACTATCTTGACTTATCTCTCTCAAACTGTACACAGATAACTAAGTAAGGATAAAATACTATGTCAACATTATGGGAGCAGAAACTGTTTGCGTTTATCTTTCTTGTACTCACATTTAAAAAAAGTCTAAAAAGCTGACCTACTGAAATCCAGTCTAACAAGGAGAAGTGTGAAAAGAAAAGCTTACTTCTCAATGAGCAGTTGGTCATCATCCCGAGTCCAGTCTGCCCCACCCTGCTGTTTCCAGTTGAGGTAGTTGAGCCATTTTGTTCTGCACTGTTTCTCTGACCGAGTACCGACATGTTCCGCTACACTGGCCCATGACAAGCCAGACGTGATGCTCTCAGCTAGAAAGAATTAATTTTTTTTAACTTTAAAAGGTAAAAGTAAAACAGATTTCAGTATGCTGTTTCTGTTTAAAACTGACAAATGGATTAAGCCAAACTCACCAACAAAGAAAAGAACAATTTCAAAGATTCATTTTGGGATTTGAAAAACACAACCTTTTATCTACCCTAGTAGAAATTCAGTTAGCAATGATATAAATAAATATTCAGAGCATGCAATATAACACAAAACAAAATAAACTTAAATTTAAAAAAAAAGTCAACTGAAACACAAGACTCACAAGGTTTCACTCCTGTCAGCTTGTATACGGCATCTGCCAGTCTTGCCTCCTCCTCTGGATACCATTTGCCTGGTAATAATTTCAGAACATTTAGTTTTATCGTTTTGGTCCAAATCACATACATGACATTACTTGATTAAGTTCTTAGCTTCCTCACCTATCATAACACTTACATTAAAAGACAATGATCCAAGAACAAAAAAAAACCCAAATCTGATATTTTTTGAGACTTCAGGCATCAATAAGTGCCAAAAAAATTCTAAAATTATGCAAACTGAGCCCAAAAATGGGAAATTATGCAATTCTCTTAATTTTAACAAAGAATGAAAAGGAAAATAATAAGAAATTATGCAAAATATTACCAAATTTGGCTAAATTATGCGAGGTGCATAAAATCCCGGGGACAGAATAAGGGACCATTTGTTTTAAAAGTTACGATAAGGTTAGTATCACCTGGCTCTAAATACTTGAACTTTATCTAGTTTTGAAAATTACTGCTTTCAACTCAAAGAGCAGCACTTGGGACTTTCTTTCCTTCTTTGTTTGGGGGGGGGGGGGGGGGGGGGGGTTGAGGGAAATGCTGAAGTACTTTTTGAAAACTATTTGCAAATATTTAAAATTTCCTTTTCTGTACAACTCATAGCTGCCACTCAGAAATTTTCAAAAAGGAGGAAATTCACTCGAAAGCGTACGCGTGCTCTCCGAAACCAGTGAGATCCAAAGGCAATATATACTGAAAAATCTAGCCTACGGTTTTGGAAGGGAAAACTGTCATATTGTTAACCATAGGCAACTGAATTAAAATGTATTTGAAAAAAACAACAACAACAAAAAACAACATAAAGGCAGTAAGTTGACTAACAAGCATTCGAGTCAATTTGACACAGTTTGGACTTGGTGACTAAAAATCTAGTGTTTTTTTGCCAGCTGGTGTCTCATAAAAAGATTTCTTTCACTTTAAACGTGTACATACATAGACGTAGAGCAGTATCGGATCAAGGATACACAGGCACTCCTGTACAATGGCGGTCCCGTTTGCACTTAGTGCCCCTGTAGTGTGTTTCTTATTTAGAGATAAACTGAATTAAAATTATAGCCTAGGCTATCTAATCTAGATCTAGATATATCTAAATATGTGTAGATCTAAATTATATCTAGAGATAGATTTTCTAGATCTAAATCTAGATCTAGATTCACTTCCGCAGCAGCCACAATAGCCGTCATGTAAACAAACGGGACCGCAATTGTACAGGACTGTAACAGGAGTGCCGCGGGCCGCGGTTTCTTTCGCAAAAAACAGCTAGAGAATCTAGTTCAATTTTCTAATGAACTTTTCAAGTCGCACACCGGCTGCTTCTTTCTCATTCCAGCTCCTTTTATTTTTGCATTCTGAATCAATTTCTCTCGAATTTCCGCCAATTTCAATGACAACTCGGCGCGCTAACGTCCCGATGCCCGATCGACACTGTGTTGCTCCACAACAATAAACAATGTGAAACTAGCGCTGGGCCTAGAAGAACGGAAGTAGAAAGCTACGGGCGGACATGCGCAGACCGCGTTTTCGTCTCTCTCCCGGTTCGGTGTTTTCCGCGTGGAAAAAAAAGTATGAAATTTGCGACCAAGAGCGGTCCAGCGGAGGAAGGAGGAAAGTTGCGGGGAAAGCTAGATGTAGCGGAGTTTCCGCTATTTAGCGGGAAAGTGGCAGCTATGAACTCTGAGGAGAAAAGCGGGAATAAACTCTTATCATTCCTTACTCAAATAATCCTGATTTGAAAAAATACACACTCATATGGCCTTATGCAGTTGCGAGTGCCGTAAAACCTCTACTAAAACAAACAATTAGAAGAAATACTTAGCTTTACAACATCCTGCTGTGATAAGTACATTATATTATACTAAGTAGCATCTCATGAAAGTCGGTTGACTTTACGAAGTGCTGATATGACAATTGAAGTTACTCACCAGATTTACAGTTGTCTTTCATCAGCCGGCATTTGTCTTTCACAGAAGAAGCACTACGTCCTAAGGCCACACCAATGGCCGCCCAGTCATTTCCATGCTTCGCTCGTAAACTGATTGAGTAATCAGAATCAATTTGTATTAATCAAGTAATAAAAACAAACAACTCAGCTTTGTCGTTACAAGTAGACATCACAAAGAGAGAAAGAAATGAAACAAACTCCCAAACAATCTTGATGTGTCGCATTCTCCACATATATACATCCAAATTAAATCCAAACATAAATCACAATAAAATGGGACCTTTGTATTTGAAAGCACGATGTACAAATACAATTACATACAAAAATAAGGAGGCATATGATCATCTTTTTCTTTACATATTTGTCCCGTCAATAGCTCACAACTGTTGAAGACTTTAAAACAATGAAGTATCCTTTCTGTACTTCCTTAGAGCTATTACATAAAGTCATAATCTTTGAGTTTTTATATAACTATAATAATTCTAAAGTAGGAACTGTCTTCATTACTAAAACCAGCTAAACCAAAATACAGTTGAATTTGTCCAAGACACGGAAAAAAATGTTCTTTTTAGACACATGGTCTTCTTGGACAGAGCATTTATAATACAACAAAAATGCAACGCGTTAGTAGGAAATAGTCATTTGTACAAGTGATTGTCTTTGACAAGTTGTCGTAGAGAAAGTTCGACTGTATTTAGTTCTGACATACGTATCTGAACTTACACTCTCAAATGCTTCATTTCATTAGTTGAGTATTTCCCTCGGTGATTCTTGCGATCATACATTCGTGTCACTCGTCTGTACACAGAAAACAGAGGGCGGTGTATTCCCAGGGCTATAGTGCGATAGAAATCCTTCCTCTCATCTTTGGACATTTCAAATATTACCTCTGCAGGATCTTTTATGTTGTGTTCCTGGAAAAAAAGAAGTCAAGAAGTTGAGTCCTGTTGAAGTTTACATTTGGCACAAAAGATAAGAAAAGACTGACAGATATTAATGGAAAATCCCTCAGATGAATAATAAAGTTGTCTTTTTTATCACCTTATCCCATTGAGTTTAAAAAAATTTATTTAAATATTGCAATCATTAATGACCTAGTTTTCACCGAGTGTTTATATTTTTGCTCCATGAGAAGATAAATTCAGAAGAAGTTATAACTGATGAAGTGTTTTTATATTAAATAATTGTAGGAGAGTCAAACCTTGCAATAATTGTTGATGTTGGTCTCTAGAACATCGACTTCCTCTTTAGTCCACTGACCTTGTTTCCACTGATGACCTGAACACAGATAACAGCGTGATTGAAATAGGCAAAAACAGTTATTGGAGCTCTTGTATGTGCAAATTAATACAACTTAAAAATTTTATTTTTTTAAAACAAAAACTCAGATTTCACCTTTAAGCAAAATTACTGGTTTCTGTGGTGTAGCTACCAGTTAGGCCTTTTAACAACCTGACAGGGTTGAAAGGGGCATTGGGCCCTCACAAATTCTACTAGTACACTAGCATAAACTGCACATTAACATACGCATACAATAAGACAATATGCTTTAATTTTTCATTTTAGAAGTTCAAGTCTTGACCAAAAAAATCACATATTAAAACAGTCTTAGCAAGCTCAAATTTTCCAAGAAAGCAATGATGCGGACAGACCTTCTTTGTGCAGGGCGTTCTTGTCATCCCTGGTAGTAAACCATGCTTGGTTTATCCCATCAGTATTTGCGTTGTGTGTTGACTTCACACGAGAGGAGGTCGGAGATGTAGCAGGTGCAGCAGTCACAGGAGAGGACACACTGGCAGGTCTCTTTCTGCTCACTTTCACATTCTGAGATGAAAAAACCCACCACAAGAAATTGTCAAATTTTTAAACAGTTTCTCAAACTCCTAAAGCCTGTGACAAAGACACATTGCATGCACGTAATTTCAAATACAAAATATCTGGTACCTAAACAGTAAACAGAGTCAGCACTCATTTAGATTTGAACCTTTAATTTCCACATGTAAGCTTTGAACCAAGGGGGCCCAAAGGAAAAATGAAAAAAATTCTGAAGAAGGAATTTGAAAACAATGTAATACAATAGACCTCACTCAACACAACAGTTATCGCATACATCATGTCAGCTTAAACAATTTGGTAACCATCATCATCATCATCCAGTGCCAGATCTGCGACAGACATCAGCGATCATGGTTCTCCATTCATTCCTTTGCTCGGATGCTTTCAAAAAAGCTACGTTTCCCTGATCTTTCCCTGTTATCCAATTGTTTAGGTTCCCTAAGTATGTTGTTCTGAGCCTACCCCTGCCTCGCTTGCCCTCAATTTTGCCAGTGAGAGTTAGATGTTCAAGACCCTTATGTCTATTTATATGTCCCAAAAACTGCATTTGTCGTTCCCTGATTCTTTTTAACATTGAGCGTCCATTTAGTAACCATTATTCAATAAATTGAACACTGACAGGCAGGAATGCAAACATTCTGTCTTTCTTTTCCGCTGCCTTCTGGTCAGTTAAGCCTTGTTCTGACAGCCTTAACAAACCTACCAATGGCCTGTGTGTGGTAGCTTGGCCTTGCAGAATTCACGACAAACATTTATATAAAAAGACTGAAACTTACATAGTTATTAACAATCACTCCTCAAAATGAACAAGTTTTTCTTTTCTCTACAGTCAATTGGGTGACCTAAATTTAATCGATTTGATTAAATTTGCAACAAGAAATACTACAAAGCTAGAGTCCACCAAGCTGCAGCTGAAGCTTATTACTCTTGTCCAGATTAACACACATTTTATTACACATAAACTTCTCATCATAAGTCAATAGTCTTTCTACTACATGACTTCTCAAAACATATCATGGACACATAACAAAGAACCTGCAAAGTCTGGTCGGCAATTCCTAAAGCACTTCATCTCAAGAGCTTCTTATATGAATTACATGAGGCTTTTGACAGTACGGTCGGACCTACTCTAACAACCACCTGTCCAAAAGAATCACATATGTACAAATGACCACTTCAAACTTCCTCCCTTGCGTTTCTTTATATTTTATAACAACACTGTCAAAGAGGACCACCTGTTTGAGATGATCACTTTTTCTCCTAACTAATGGCTGGTTGTGTTTGACAAGTTTGACTGCTGTGTTTGCTTTATCTTGTCTTCCATTCCAATACATCTCATTAACTGGAAGTAGAACTTCCTTATATATTACTTTTAGTTTATATTTCTAACAATAGCAAACAAATCAAGTACAAAATGACACCATCAGATGGCAGACAACTTACAGTGGAGTTCGCTTAAACCATGGGATCGATGGATTTTCTTTAACTTAGCCCGGTTTTTGGTTTAGAGAGGTTGCTCAAATAGAAGAATTAAAAAAAATTAGGGATTTTCTTTTCTTTCGGTTTACTGCTGTTTTCCGATTAACAATGTTCATTTGAAGCAGACTCCACTGTATTACTGCGTGTACATCAATTGTTTGAATTCAAAATGAACTTATTTACCTTAGCAGGAACAATCTGTTGGGTTGGTAATGCTTTGACCGAATCAGAATTCTCAGAAGAATCATCTGTAGTAAATACACACCAACAGGACAATAAAATATCACTTTTGCAAAAAATAATGAATTAACTTTTCACTGTGTAAATAGAAACCAAAAATATTTTTTAAGTGCTATCATCTCTTGAGTCTAAAGGAACCGTGTCATGATCAATAAAATTATAAACCGACTGCATAAAGAGCCTATTTCAAGAACAATATTCTGCAACAGTGTTTGGAATGACATCATACATAAAGAAAAAAAAAGTCTCTGAACATGGGGCATAGGATCCCACAAGATACAAAAGACCATACCTACTTATTGATTTCAACTCAATGTGAAGTTGCATAATCAGTCTTTGTCATCTCTTGTCCAAAAGTAAAGACAACAGTCGGACTGGAAGGTCATGACCAAGTAGACTTATCGTCAAAGAATGAAACTTATCTTCGGCAGAAGATCTGGACCTACTGGTCATCTTGGTAAAATAGCTATGCTATAACAATACTATAAACCACTCAATACTAATACAGATTTCTACATTTACCTGCTACAGCAAAAACATATGTTTGCCCATCTGCTCCTTCAAAACGAATGTATTTCGAAGGCATTCCTTGTATTTCCACAGGTTCTGCATGAAAAAAGAAATGAGAGATATCCAAAATAAAATACAAAATTAGAGAGAACATAACTAAACTGAGAAAGATTCACTTTTGAAAAATTCTTCCCATGTGAGTATAAGACATGGCTGCTTTCATAAATGAGATCACATACTTTTTTTTTACCTTATAAAATGAAGTCGCACATTAGCCAAGAATGTTACTGTCCTATCTATCAAAGTTAGCCTTAAAATCAAGTATTCTGTAGAGAATTCAGAAATGTATCAAATTTGGGTATAATACAAAGATGGCGGAGGAAGTATGGTACCAACAAAGACTGCAATATTTCAAATTTTTAAAAGGTGGATAATAATAATAATAATAGATAGCATTTGTATAGCGCATATCCCCGTTCAACAACAGGCTCTATGCGCTTTACACTATATTATTACCCCAGCAGACCACAGAACACTCCGAAACATTCTCAGCTTCCCGGGAAGCATACAGTGCAAGCAGCTGATTAAGCGCTCAAACACTAACAAACTGACAAGATCTTTCGCTGTCTATAGCTGGGTACCCATTCCCACCTGGGTGAAGTGAGGAAAATTCGTGTAAAGTGCCTTTCCCAAGGACACAACGTCGGGCCCTTGACGGGATTCGAACCCACGACCTTACGGTTGCGAGTCCGAGAGCCTAACCACTAGGCCACCGACGCCACACGGATACACTAAATTTGACTCTCATTATCCCACTAGCACCCCCCCCTCCCAATAAAAAAGGGAACTCTAGGAACTGAAAATTAGATATGGCACTGGTACTGACACCCCTCCCCCCCAAAAAAAACAACAACCCCACAACAACAAACAACCACAAAAAAATATTTAAAAATCAGTTCTTTATTAAAGTGGCTCTCAAAAGCTTTCACTAACTCTGAACAAATCATCATAATGCCAATAACAGAACACAATAAGGAGCCCATTGGTAATTAGGCATATGCTGTTGAAGATACCCATCATACATTAAACTGTCTCACCTGAGTTCTGAGCTTTGTATTGTTACAAGCAAAAATCTTATAGCAAATAACTTCAGGCTCATGGTATTTCTGTTTGTTGGTTTTGTTTGAGTAAAAAGAAGACCATCGGCACAATAACGATCATTTAGTGCTGGGAAAAAGTAAGGCAGACAGAAACAACAGAGGGAAAGTGAAGAAGTACAACCTAAAAGTGGTGCCCTCCAACCACCCGCTATGATATATTTCTACAACGACTAGAACTTCATATTTACATACAGTGATGACTTTCATAAACAGGGCCTCCTACTCAGGTCATAGCTAAAGCAAAAGAACTGTAAATTCATACTTTCCTCAGACAAGGAGCAATTTTTAAGAAAGATTTAAAAGTTTTTCTACTGCAGATGCAATGGGCTCTAAAAACCTTTTTGGTCAGTCTTATCCAAGTAAAATTTAGAAGAAAAAAAAGTAATCAGAAAATATCAAGAACCAACGCAAATAGCTATTAATTATTAATCATGCCAAATAAAAGTATAAATATCATTACCTGCACCACCCTCTGCTGTTCTGGTGAGAATGATGAACTGCTGTGGGACTGCTTGCTGTATGCTCTCAGGAACACTCGAGTCTGCAGACTCTGAGCTAATAACTTCAGTTTTCATGACAGTACCCATCTCAGTATTCTCATTAAGTTCCGACGTTTCCACTGTGGGTTCTGAATCTACTTCTGTCACAGTGACAAAATGATCTAAACCTCCTATTTCTGAGATCTCTGTGGGCTCTGATTTGAATTCTACAGGCATTTTCTCTTCATCCCCATCATGAGCTAGCTGTACAAACTCTCCGTCGGGCATGTTGACCTGCTCTGTGATCACTGGCAGCATGGATGAGTCAGCTGTTTTGACTTCCTCAACCACATCTTGACCAGCTTCCTCTGTCTCCTCTATCACTAAAGACGTTGATTCAAATGAGGACGTACTTGGTCCATCTTCCATCATTCTGACACCCAAGACCTGGGAAAAAAGAAATTGACAATAAAGAAATTGACAATAAAGATAACTTTATCTAAAGCAATGTAACTTTCATTGAAGCAGTTAAAAAAAACCTAAAACAACCCTCGGTTTAATACTACTGGTCTATCAGTGTGATGAACAAGTTTTTTAAAACATTTTGCTTCCTGCAGGTTACTAAAGTCGGCGAGTCATGCACTATTCTCACAACTGGACCATGACTGCATTGCAAGCTCTGACTTAATAGAAATCACAGGTACATTTACCATATTTACGTCATTTGAGCACCATCAAAACGTTTAATTTTAAAAAAAGTAACAGTTCAGATTTTAGTTTGAAGAGTTTTGAATAACTATATAATATATATATAATGAATAGAAAACGGATATTTCAGTTCTTGGTCTCCAGTGATACTGGTTTGAATTTGTCACGCTCCACGGTATAAAAGGACATTTTTTTTACTGTTGCAAGAAAACAAATGACTCAAACATTTCTAATCTTGGATAGCACGTTTTTTCCTTATCATCGATCAACATATGTGTGCATAATGTCAAACTGTTTTGATTTGAAAATTATAATAATTGTATTAATATAATATATATCGCATTATTCACGCTCTACAACATATTCTATGACGCTCACATGACCTTATGCAGTTGCGAACACCTTACTAAAACAAAAAAAATAAAACAACATATTCTATGTTACAACCACAGTGGTGTCTTCCTAACAGCGATCCCCATGGGAAGTAACCCTTGGTTGCCGTTAGGCGGAGGTTGCTGCTACAAGAATTTTCAAAGGGGGTGGGGTGGGGGGGTGATCTCCCGCCCATCCACCCCCTTCAGACATACACACACACACACGCGCATGGGCTTGTTCGTGCACGAGTCCTGCTCGCAGGGGCGGTGATGTTCTGTTGGAAAGTGACAAAATAGGCAGCAACAGCTTTCAAATGAGCCAGTGTTCGATTATAATGTTATGCGAATTGACTTAGACTTTTAAACTTACCCCCCCCCCTCCAGCTGAGACTGAGAGACTTCAAGAAAGGTGGTTCTTGGCCAAAGTGTGCGAACCGAGTTCCTGTGTTCAGTGAAGAAAATCTAGGTCTCTATGGTTTGTTTGATTGACATAACCTATATACAGTATAATCCATTTTTATCGACATTTTGACATATCGACATATTTTCCAATTACGAAGTTTTTCCTTCAATATCTTCACTAAACAATTTCTCTTATATCGACTTTTTTCGGCCCACTCTGTTTTATCGACCCGCTCTGCTTTATCGACATGTTTCCTCGGTACCTGGCTAAGCCCATGAACATAAATGGGGGTGGGGGGAGCCACGTTTACGGTCAACGCATCAGTTCTTCATTAAGTCCGCATACCCGCCAAGTAGCCTATATTCGACACAATAGGTTATGTAGGGCCTACACATCGCAGTCTCCAACACAGTACAGTGCCTCACAGTTGTGAGCGTCTCGCGTGCTGGGCATCACCTCCCTACCCCCACTCCCGACCGCTTACTCCCCTTCCCAATCCCATTCTCAGTCTGTCTCTGGCAAGTAAGTGCCATGGTCAGCGAGTCAGTGCCTCGCCTTTCAATTTTCCTCAGCAAGCGGCCATAAACAGGCCTTACAAGGATGCTACAACAAAGTTTGCGCTGGTGTGTAGTGTGCACCTCGTGCTGCTCGGTCTTTGGTACCGTAACTCCAACACCCCACCCCACTCCCCTTGTTAGTTTCAAGAATTAAGGGAAACAACCAGCTTAAAAAAGTAGTGTTTTTTTTACTTCTGACCTCCCTTGTTTTTTCCTCTTTGACTTTGTATTTTCATTTATCGACATTTTTATATACAGTGTAATCCTGAAGGGACAGGTGCAAAATGTCCATTTTAGCAGGATTTTCGCTGTAAGGGATCCAGTAATAAATTCAAGGGGAATAATAAAGAAGTCCTAATCTATGAGTTCTGGGGTTTTTTTTGTTATTTCCCCTGATGATGATTTTGTTTCAACATGACCTCTACTCTAGGTCTTACTTGATCAAAAATCGAATCAGTCTCTTCCTGTAGCGCTAGCGATGTTGACAGCTTGGCGTTGGCAATCAGAAAGAAAGGGCCCTGGCTCTTGGCTAACTCACCCGCTGTGGTGTCCCCCACCAAACCACACCCTGTGGTGCGTTCCTTCTGCTTGCGCACGTCTCACTTTCGCTCCATCCATCACAGAACTGTGACCTCCTCTCCATCCCCGCATTGGAGAAGTGAGAGGCATGGTAAGCCTATCTAGACTAGGCCTAGGCTGGCCTATCACGCGATGCGTCCTGCTTGTCTGCCCATGCCACAACCTCCTTACTCAGTCGCTCCGGCCTTCATTGTTGACACATGGGGGCTCTCCCATTCTTTGTTTCACTAGATCAGCAACAATTTTTTCAATTGGTGAGGTTTTACATTACAGTGGAAACCTGATATAACAGGGATGGTGGGAGTAGAGAAAATGTCCTGTTATATCCGATCCCTGTTAAATCCGAAATGCAAGGAAAGTGGGCATTTGTGGACTAATCTAGCTGTACTCAATCATGGGTAGTTTCCCTAACCACAAGTACCCACGAACATGGGTTTTGGCACCGACTTTCTCCTTGCGTCCTTAAAACCACATCAGAAGAGCTTGGTCCACAGCATCTACAGCGGGTAGTCTCATCTTCTTTCGATCCAGAGCAAACTTTTCATTTGAATTTGAGTATGCTGCCACTATCTTCTCTCTTTCCTTGATAATGGTGGGAATCGACCCTTGTGGAATGTCGAACTGACGACAAATCTCTGCCAGTAGAGCTTGCTTTTTGTCAACAGTCTGGATTATTTCGTATTTTTTGTCAATTGAAAGACATTTTCTCCTGCGCTTGACATCGTTGGTGACCATAATGAAAGAAGTAGGCTTAGATCTAGGCCGACCGGTCGTCCCCTCTCTCTCTCTCTCTTACTTTTTACACATTGTTAACGAGCCTTTGTCCCTGCTATAACCGGTTGGGCTCCGATGAGGCCCTGTTATTGCCGATAACTTTTAATAGAGACAAAGAGGAGGAAAACACGGGGATTTTAAACATCCCTGTTATTACCGGATCCCTGTTTTTTCCGGGCCTGTTATATATGGTTTCCACTGTATGTATAATTGGCCTATGCACTGTGCACAGCAGCAGCAATATTCCGCTATAACCGAATCGCATTTTTGTCTGATTGCACTATAGCAGTATTTTATTTACAAAGATACAGAAGAGAAACAACTGGGTTTTAGAATAGTGTCTTTATAACAGACTTCTCGTTATTTAAGGACTCGTTATAAGTGGATTCCACTGTATCGACATCAAATCCACTTCCCAAAACATGTCGATATATATTTATTGGATTATACTGTTACTGTTAGCTAAAAAGACTAACTGAAGACAAAAACTTTTATGTGCACTTCCAACTGCGACTGCCTTACAGCGAATTTAATTCTCTAATACAGTGGAACTCGGATTCAGCGAAAGGAAACGGATTTCCCGTTTTTAAAAATTCATTAACACTTACACTACTTACAGTACAAGTCGCCAGGCTGTAGTATGCACTCACTATCGCTGGCAACTTTAGTCGCCGACGCAATCAGGCACACTAAACATAATTACACAAGGAATGGACCCACAGCATTAAAGAAAATACCAAAGGAAGACACTCTGTATGATAGATGAAAAATGGTTGATGAACCTCTATGAATTTTTAAAGCATGTTTCTTAGGCTGCCAAGGTTTTTTCATTTTAAAAAATCTACCGACCACGGATTCAGGATTCTAAACAAGTACTTGAGGGTTTTTCACTATGTGAGCCTTCGGTACTGTAAGTGTTAAAATCAATAAAAAATTAAAGTATAACTGTTTTAATGAATACATAAATAAACGAGCAAAGCTTGGATTCAATGAAGTCTCTTGCAGGGTGAACAGCCTACTGCTGATGTAGCTTTGCTCATTTTTCTCTCGTTATACTTTACATATCTGGAAAGGAGTCGTTCAAATATAATCTTACGCCTGGGAGGGGGGTCTTTGACTCCTGTAAAAAAAGTGTAAGAAAGGGGGGGGGGGGGGGGGGGGGGGGGGGGGGTCAAAAAGTCCCCAAAAAGGTGGAAGATTATTGAATAGCCCCAAAGCATCCTGTATCGAGAACCATTATAAATTCGCTTCTATTACAGCCTTTGCCAAAAGGTGGGGGTGTTTAAATGTCTTGCACGGCCAATAAGCAGTCTTTTTTTATACCAACACATGCATTGTTGGCTTACACACATGTCATAGCATGTGCAGGGGGCGGATGGGTGGCCAGCACAGATGTGACTGTATGTGTTTAGTCTGTCTGGGGGGAGGGGGTACAAGCAGTTAGGCGTGGAATGTCAGTACTCAGTTGAGCCACAAACGTGTCATAGTACTCACAGTACAGTCCGTGCCGGCTATAAGCACGCCGGCCTTAAGCACATTTCGGACTCAAGCACGCTAAACGGCTCTTACCAAATTTTTGCTATATAAATTACACGCCTATAAGCACGGTAACTTCGGCTTCAAGCACGCTTAATTTACAAAGCAGTCAATATTTTCATGATGACCCATCGAAGTTCGAACACAGTTTACACCACAACAGTGGAGTGTGTCAAGAGAAACACAAAGAATGCAAGTGATGGACACACACACTCGCACGGGCAGAGAGGAAGGCAGAGTGGCACACAGCCGTTCGCGCAGACATAGGATCTAGCCTAGGCCTAGGGCAAAGCTACACACGATCAAAAAAAAAAAAGAAGAGAGTCGGGGAGATGAGAAAGAGAGGCTGGCTGCGATTTCACCTTTGACCCTCGCTACCCATTAATCCTGATTGTGTATCACGCGCGAGGTGGGATAAAGGCGGTGGTATGAGTGGGACAGCGGGCAGTGGTACGCACAGGCAGTGTGTTATAGTAGGCCTAGTGTGCTGTATCGTGACTGGCCGTCTAAATTAAGTTTTCATTTCCCATTCGACCACAAAACAAAAACAAACAAGCGAACAAAAACTACCATGGCGGGTGTCTAAATAACAGTGCACACTTTTGTGGGACCGCTATAGGCCTACTTACAAACTAAGGGAAATAGCACGAGAAATTTTCTACATGAAAATCTCTGGATTATGTCTACTTCGCACTTAAGCACGCTTCGGCTTTAAGCACGCTTAAAGCTTTCTCCCGATGGCCGTGCTTAAAGCCGGCATGGACTGTAATTTTTTTCCCCTGGGGGCTTCAGATCAATATTACAATGATTTGACTTCGTTGAATTTGAGTCCCCCGTATGTCCTTGTGCACAAACAAATCGAGTCAAGCAACAACTGCAGGTGGTCGCAAGATAGGAAGGCACCGACAACACACACCAGTCCTGCAGCTGATGTTCAACCAAATTTGAAAATGCCCAAGGATGAAGAGATCAGAATAGCTCATTAATTTAGTACCTGAGAAAGAAAAGGGTGCCTCTTTTTAAGTTACCGTCTCTTTTCACATATGTGAAAACAAGACAGTAACAAGACACGAGCCCAACAACATCAAGGATGTCCTGCTCTTGATTCGGGTTCTCTTCGGTTGTTTGTTTGGGAGGTTTGTTTACAAACTAACGACTGGTGCGACAGTCCCCGACCATTTCGCCATTTCAGCGCCATTTTGAACGACAATACAAATTGACCGACGACATTTACAACGAGTATGTTCGCAAATTAGCAGATCAGCCACCAATTAGGACGATAGGGTGGTTTATTATCTTTATGAGGGAGCATCAGCGTCCCTAGTGACATACGAACCCACGTGAGTCACGATTCAATGTTTTCGTCCGGGTGTTTCTTGAAGAACCAGGATGAACAAGGACCAGGATGAAGTTTCTGATCCCTCTCAATGAAACTGTGAGGCGTATTAATATACGATATGTAAATTAGAGCCCCATAGCGAGACCTTCCAAATTAGGCCTAGCCTTCCTTGGCTTGATTCCCAACCGAGGAACTTTTTTTTCGTACTTTTTATTGTAATCTCTGCCACATATATAGATTCTATATACAGATCTACATTCTCTTCTTTCTTCTACCGCAAAGATTTTTAAAAACTCATTCTTTCTGTTGGTTGTATTCACTGCATGTCACGAGGCTCATGTTGTGTAACACTATAATGAACTATAACTTAAACGGTCCGTAGTTCTGTGGTAACTTTAGGTAGCAGAACAGAAACTTTAGTTTCAATTCAGTTGCTTTTGAAAATTCCACCCCATTACTATAAACGGAGCAACCCGGCAAATAAAATCATTTAATGTATCGTTTCTCTCTTCCGTCTATTGAGCAGCCTGGGTGTTACCTTGTGGGGGGGGGGGGAACAATGTATTGGCTGGGCGGTGTGAAGTTTTTCAGTGTTTCAAATCGTATAAAATACATTTCAGGCTCTGCTAATTTGCACCACAGTTAAATTTCTACCATCTAAGATTTTGGTGTTTGCACATTAGAATAAGTAATGTTTTAATCAAGTACTTTTTCTTGTAAATCTTCTGCTCATGAGATTAATAACACCATAGAACCGCTCTTCTATTCTTGAGGAACGTACTTCTTTCCAACAAATTTAGGACAGCCACTACACTTCCACTTCCTCTTGACCTGAAGCCAACGTCACAACAATGGCAGCCACCGGTAAAGTTCTCGTGGTAATTGGACTGTTTCTCCTGCCAGTTCTCACGTATGGTAAGTCACCCATAAATAGATAAAGTGAGACCCGTACACTTGTATTCTCTGGAAGTTAATGTAAGCGAAAAGGTTTACTATTTTCAGTTAGGCATGAAGTGTTACAGTAGAGAAGAGTGCCAGCTCAACAAGTAACTTTAGCAGCAGAAGTAGAAAGTAAGCAGAGCGTGAGAGCCAGCTCACACTCACAGCTGTGCGACAGCATAGCAGATTTTATGGTGTTCGTGCATTGCTGCATTGCCTCTGCGAATAATATGCTGTTATAAAGGGATAATCTGGTTTTGGCCCCAACAATAACTAGATCTAGATCTAAGTCTATGGAATGTGGGTTTTGGCTCCACCGAAGATTACACTTTATCAATATCATACTTTAAATTATGGTTCTAAACTTCAAACGACTACTTTTCGACGCTCGTGCGCGGCGAGAAAGAGATGATAAATCGCTAATAAAATGGAACCTGTGTAAGACGGAATCGCGAGGGAGCCAGAAAAAATTTCGTCCTAGATAGGAATAGGGGATTTTAGACTTTTGTGGGGAGGTGGAGGGGGGTTTTAGAGGCCCGGGAGGACTTCCGTAAGAAAGTGGCTATTCTCACCCGCCGGAAGTTCTCTCAAGATCAACTCCTCCCCTCTTCTCTCTCTCTCTGTCTCTTTCTGAATACTGTCTATCGGTGTGGACGATCAAATTGACCAAAACAAAGTTAAAAAATGATGTTAAAACACAAAAGTAAATTAATTTGGTTGTCTACAAAGATGCTACGGCTATTTAACTTTTCGAATCGAGCCGAACTACGCGGGTCGCCATTTTGTTTTGCCCGGAAATTCTCGCGCTACTCCTCTCTCTCTTTTTCTCTCTCTCTCCACTGCCCACAGACAAAATTGTATGCTTTTAGTAGGCTACAGTTGTAATGGAACGTTTGTTCACGGCACAGAATTCTACAATTTTTCTGTTATCACAGTGTAGAATTCTGTGGTTTAGGGTGAACGCAAAATTTGGTGAACGCGCACCGGGTGAGAATAGCCACAAGACTCGCCTGCACTATTCTCACTTCGGGTGAGAATAGAGGTGGCCCTTCCGTAACACATGCCGTTAAACGTAGAAAAGACGCATCTTTCTGATTGGCTGCTAATTTTAGTACTGTGATGTCATCACTCCCTGGGATACCCACATGGAACGACGTGTTACATTTCGGATTTCCTAGATCTAGATATATATATTATTCACTAATATATTTAAAAAGAAAAAAAACAACTTGACAACTTCAAAGCAGCTCTACAAATTAGGCTTATAATTTATGGGACTGTTGGTCAGTCGGGAGGAGGAGAAGAGAAAAAATAAAAACTGTCCGGGACCGGGATCGAACCTCTCCAAAAATCTTTTGCCCCACTTCCGGCGCAGACGCGCTGTCTATTCAGCCATCAGAACTTCCGATAGAAAGGTGTAGAATCTAGATTAAGCACCATATACATAGACACTTCCATCTTTGGTGCCATGCGGTTGGCTATACTTAGATGTAGTCACGTGATCGGAGGGGTATCCTGATCTGACAAGATGGGCGCCTTACCTAAAAAGAGTTTGCGTCCTTTCTACGTTTAATCGCATGTTTCCGTAACGAGCAACCACTATGAGACAGTGCAGAATTGAGGGGTAGGGGTAGATTTAGGGTTAGCCCTCTTCTTTATTGTGTTTGATGGGGTGGTCGCTTGTTACGGAAGTCCTTTCAAAGGCCCAGCCGGTGGGATCTAGGGTCGCTTGTCCAGTCGACCAGCAGTGGACTGTGGTCAAAATTTCACACCTCTCTCAACTGTCTATCCTCTCTGATAATGACATGCGTCTGTCTTATTTATCCAATTTCTACCAGTGCTTGCATTTCACAGGACCTCTGTTTGAGCTATTAAAAACAGAAACGTTTGAACATCTCCTTTGCTTCTACCCTTAGCCCCACCCATCGGTGTAATAGCACTGTCAACCAATACCACCCCTCACTGCCATCATGTAACAACGATTCGAGGAGCTCTTTTCTCGGCTGGCTGTCTTTACGATCGGGGCGGCATGCATTGGCCAAACTTATTTCACACCTCTCGCCTCCGGCTACCAATGAAAGTTTCCGTGCTGGAGCTCACACCCACACCACCCTGACCATCTTCATAGCTCAGGGCTCACGTAGATGGGGTAACATCTATCCTCAAATTGCACCCCTACTCCCCTTTCTCGCCCGGCAGCATAACATACAAAGTTTAGGGCTGGCAGACGGGACCAAACTTGCTAGTTTTGTTTCAAATCAGGGCTGAGCGGGCAAAGCATTTTCCGTCTTAGACAGAAAGGATTTTTCTTTCCGTTTCCGTGTTGGACAGGTTTCTGTTTCAGGCAGGTAATTAAAGAAGAATATATCAAGGGGGGAGCGGGGAGATTCCACAAAGACAAGTATCCATTTTACACAGGTTTCTGTTTAGGCAGGTTCGACTGTAATTCATTGCAAAACATCAATTTGTGGTTAAAGAAACCCCCCATATTTTTATTAACTCGGGGGGCTTGAATCCCCTTGTTAAAAACAAGTGAAACACTACTGCTCTTTTTGCTCTGAAAAATTACTGCTCAGCACATCTCTCGCTCTCTCTTGGATAAACATTGATGCCGAATATATGTCAGTATCGATATCCAGTACTCTTGGGGCTAAAAACCGAAGAATGCCGTTTTAAGAAATGTTTGTGGAATGACTTATATTACAGATTTTTATTGCCTAGCATCAGGCTGGATGAGAGACAAGAATGGGTTAGGGGTGGCTCAGCCCACGTACTCTGCCATGAATTAAAAACCGACAGTGAGAATGGGTAGGCCTAGTTAAAGTTAAAGTCTAATAAAGTATTTATAGTTAAACCCGGTTATATCCCCTACCTTGGGACAAGCATGAAGCATGCGGTACAACGGGGGTTGACGGTATAACGAGATAGCACTGATTGCCATCTTCACTAATCACATAGAATTGTAAAGAACTACTATTTAAGAGACAAATTACCCAGATTTGATTCATTCGTCTTTCTGTCTTGCGCTATAATCATAGTGCATGCGCAGGGGGGAAACGAGCAGCAACCAATAAATAGTTATAGTGCCGTGCTCCCCGACACGCCCACACAGCCACACGTGTGCAAGGCTGCCCATTCGACCCCAACACACACTGGAGTAGACACGTGCGTGTGCCAACAAGGCATGTGTTGGTATGAAAGAAGGCCACTGATTGGTCGCATGCAGTCGGCTAAGTGAACAATGGTTCACGGTGTGAGTGCAATGGATGGTTTCTGGGAATAGATGAAGTTCGTTCTGGGAGGAAAATGAGCGAAGTCACGTCTACGGGGGCTGTTCACCCTGGAAGCTACCTCGTTGAATCCGACGTCGCTGATTTTAAGTGCTCGTTGAATCTGGGTTATTTTTATTGATTTTAAAGAAGAATAAAAACGGGGAATCTATCTCATCTCGTTGAATCCGAGTTCCACTGTAGTAATTTCCATTCCATGCTCCGATCCGGGGGATTTCATGGGGGCATCTTCCCCTCACCCCCGGTTCCCTGAGGCCCTGATATCACCTTTCCTATCCAAGTATATGGAGGTAACTTGCTTTGTAGTTGGTGATATCGGAGGTGGTATAGTTTATGAGATAACTTTTAGATGGTTCAGGGACTGCATTCCAATGGACAATCCAGTGGTACCAGATTGATATTAGGCTGGTGATGTTGGTGGTAAAATTAATTTGCTTCTGGAGGGTGACTCAAGTTGCTGGAACTGGAAAGAACATTTCTGGTCGATCCAGGCAACTACTAAGTTGCCTTGTTCAGCATGGAATTAATGCTCCAAGAACGCCGTGCTAACACCAGAAATAGGATTTAAGTGATCTGTTTAAAAACTGTTTAATTTTCTTTTTTTTGTTGTTGTAAAATTTTGAAATGGACCAGTACACACACTGCAACCTGAAAGACCAGGAAAATTTATAGAGATGGTTTTTAGGACAAAGCTGCTCGCATCTCTGTATATCTGCACACTTTTGGAGCAAGGAGAAAAGTTGATCATCGATCTCCTGTAATTCATTATAATATCTCAATAAATGGGTGCAAGGTTCAATTGTACTCACAATTTTCTCATCGTTTTTTTTTTAGGGGACACGTGCCTGGCACCCCATGTGAAGTCTCAGACCTATTCAACTCCTGAAGCTATTGTTTCTACTGAGACAGTTCTTATTGTGGAGTTTACCGTTACCTGCAAAAATGGATTGAAGGTTAGTTGTGACTCATCTGAAACTGTATGTTTCTTGCTGTAATACTGTGCTGATGTTGAATTTTGCATGGTTTATGTTGTTTCTGTTTGCTATCTTTTCTGTTTAGCATAAATTTAATTTTTCAAAGGCATATATATTGAAAGACGTGGAGTCAAGTCTGTCCTGTTTAATGTTCCCTTCGTATGGTCCAAAAGTAGCTTTCCTGGGTGAGGTTTTCACCAAGCTCAAGGCAAAAAATGAATACACGTAATATGTGATGAGCTTCATTAGAAAATGCGTAATATGTGCATGTAGTGAACTTGAGAAAATAAGCACTTTAATACATTCCATATAAACGTAGTCCTTGGTGGCCACCATGAACAAAGCAAGCTATACAGATCATTAGATCATTAAGTCTTGATAAAAGATTGAATAACCACTTACTCTATCCTCTAAGCTGATTTTTCACAAAATGACGTATAATCATTTAAAAAGTTACAAGACATTTTTGGTGGCTTCCTGCCAATATTTGGGCACCATGTAAATCACCTACTAATTATAGCAGAGATCAAAAAAAAAGAAAAGATGATGAGGATTGTTTTGGCTTGGTAGTGGCTAATCACTGAATGTCTGCTAGAGGTTAGGGTCAAACATTCACTAGCGCAATCCTAAAGTAGGCTATATTATGCGCCGTAAGAGTGACTGTTTAGTTTTGCATTCAAGAAGAGGAATCCGTTTTTTCAGATTTGAGTTAATTAAATAAATAATGCTGATTTGTCATTCTAAAATAAGAAGGTTGTACAATTTTGGTCTAAGAATACTCTTTGAGTGAAATGTTTTGTCATAGAAGATGCAGTCCTGATGACTAGTTATGATGCACTTTGTAGTGATGCTGGTCCTGTATAGTGCATCACATACATCTCCGGGGATGAATGAAGGTTTTCTTATTCTGTGGTTGAAATCTGTATGCATAGAAATTGGGTCTCACAATTACGGTTTCTTTTTTTCTTCAGAACATTAATCTGTATGCTGATATCGGAGGACGCACTTTGCCAGCAACAAAGACATCAGAGGCTAACAAATATCAGGTATGTCAAAAACAGTTGGTTCATGCCATTCTTTTGAGTCACAGATATGTCAAAGTTACATTTATTGAATGATTAAGTTCTAAGGTTTGTTTAGTTTTGACATTTACGGGACGCGCCGCCGGGCCAGTGGCCCCAATCCCGTGTATTTACGGGATGCACTTTATGAATTGATATCTCCGGTGTTTTTTCGGTCCCAAGCTATGGGAAGTGGCGAGCCAACAGCTGACCCACTTGTTTTGTTTCCCTAAAAAGTTGATGAAGTTATGTGAGATACTTTTTGAGCTGCATTAAACAAATTATTATTATGATAGCTTTCACTTTGTCTTTTTGTGGTTGACGATTCAGTATCCAAATCTGTCAGGATGTAATGGTTGTTGAGTTAAAAATAGCTCAGGCTCAAGTGAGTTAATTCAGTCTCTCTGGTGATAATGCTGATTAGCTCTACAAGCTTTTAAGATGTGAAGCAGATATGTCAGTCAACTTTTTGTCCAGGGTATGTAGGCTATGTTACAGGTTTATGAGGAAAGAAAGAAGTCAAATCATTGACAGATACCGGGTACCTTTATTTCTGTGCAAGTAAAATGTTCTCAATCAAAGCCAAGAGTTGTGGATTCTCTGCATTTTCAGAAATGTATTTATTTTTTATCTTTCTTTCCAGATCAGCATTACCGATGAGCACAAAAAATTGCCATCAGGCTCCTACAATCTGAGAATATTTGATGAAGAAGGTTTTGCTGCTTTGAGAAAGGTATGTTGAGACACTTCAGAATGGGGGGGTGGGGGGGGGGGAGGGTGTAATCTTACAGATGCTTAATAATAGCAGTGTTGTAGAGAAGAAGAGCCCGAAACAGCGATGCATTCTCTCCTGATTATCTCCATTCTTGAGTCCGGGGTACAGAGCGTTCGGCTGTGAGCAGTGCATATGGCTGTTTTAGACTACGGGTTTAATTATAATAGCAATGTTGTTGACATACTTTCTAGTGAAAATGAGTTATGGAATATTCTCAACTGAGCCTTTCTTATGAAGTAGTAAAAGGAAACAAAATACCATAGATTTCAAGTTTTGCTGAAGTTGGTTCTAAATCAAAGCAGGACCGTGTCTTGTAACCTTCAAAGTTGCTTTTTTCCCCCAAAATTTGTATGTGATAAGTACACACTGACTTATCTTTTGGTCCGAGCTTCTGTCTTACCAATCTCACTGAAAAAAATGTCACGAGGCAGTGGAATCAGGCGCTCGTCAATTTTCGGGCATATATAACTGGTGTCATCTTAGAGATTATTCATTTGCTATGCTTTCGATGAAAAAAAAATTCCTATTATCTTGAATAGAAGTCGAGATATTTGTGATTGAAAGAGGTGGGGTCACCTGGTTTCAGAAGTAAAATTAGCGAGAAAATGGCCACCAAAGTTTGGTGATTTCCATAGCTTAAGAAAACTGCAAATTTACAAAAAAAATTTTTGCCTTTAACTTTAATCATCATTTTTCCATAAAATATACTCATAAGTGTTTTTGGATGGACATACAAGGTGTTGAGCCAAAAAACAAAATTTAGAAAAATGTCCCAAACTGGCTGAAAAATGCAGATTTCTCGGATTTCAATTTTTTCACGCGCCTGATTTCACCATGATGCCTCACCACATATGTCTGCTGCTCTACTTAACTTAAAATTAAAGAACTGTAAATGTTACTTGTTTTGATTTTGTTTGTTTTTTTGCTCTTTCAGGCTCAAAGAAGTGGTGAGAGTACTGACAGTTTGAAGCCATTGTTCACCATTACAATGAGTCATCCGGTAAGTTATTTTTTTTCTCAATTGTTTTACGTTTGTATAAACAGCTTTTAATTAAAATACAGCAAATCCATGATACTACAAACTTCGACGAATCAGAGATTTTGTTCTTGTTAATTTGATTTCATATTAACCCTATCCTTACGTAGTGTTTTACTATCGTATCCATACGACATTGGGAACTCTGTGCCACCACTTTCCAGACACGAAATTCACTCCTTAACACATTACACCCTAACTCACCCGGGATCGCCCGCGAATTCCCTTACGCGCTCCACCCTGACTCGCCCGGAACCGCCCGCGCCGACTTTAGAAACGAAGTCTCACCTTGGCGAGACTGAGGCTGAGATTTTGATTTGCATAGTTATTGCAAAAAGTTTCTTCTTTCGTTTGATACCGAAACAAAATTTTTCGGGGCAGTAGTTTTAGTATTAGAGTGGAACGAAGTGCGATCGCGTTACTGACACTTCGAAAGTGTCTCGACTTGTTGAAAACCGACACAATTGATTTCATAAAAGGAAATAACGATGGATTTGAGCAAAAACAAGCATACGGCAAATCAGATGACTCAGATTTTGATGAAAATGCTGTAGCAAGAGTTTGGGGTGATTCGGATTGATCAGACGTAGAAAATCTAGAATTTAGATCTAGGGCCCGACCGCGAGGCTGAGAGTGAGAGTGACGGGTCGGACACCCCGATTGAATTAAAGTTAGAACATTTCCAACAGTTTGCACAGACATAAAGTTATATTTTTCTGAAACTACATTCATTTTGCGTTTTAACTTGTATTTTTTCAGGATTTTGGGAATTTGTTTAGTATTTTCTAAATGTGTTTTTTAAAGGCTTGTATTCACGGGAGGTGGGTTCTTTCCCCTTGCTTAGGATCTAACAATGGACTTCCCGTCCAGGCCCTTAGGGTGTAATGTGTTAATCCGATCCGTACGCTTTGCATAGCAATCTGTGAAAATGATTTTTTGAGAAATACTGAAAGTTTCAACGAGATCTTCGCACTAGAAGTATTCTAAAATTTGAAAAATACAACCCTGGGAGTACAAAATGACTCCAGGGCGTACGGATAGGGTTAAGTTAAGCAGGGTGTTAGTGGAAAAAAACAAAACAAAAAAAGGCAACTCCTTTCTGTTTGTTGCATCAAGACCGGACAAGATCACATGCTAGGCCTTGTGTAACCTTTCCTTAAGTCATTGATAACACACGCAGAGCTTTTGGAAATGTAAAAAAAGAAAGAGGAAACCTTATTTTCAACCTTAGATGTTTCAGCCCAGAAGTTGCGATGAAACGGTCCAAAATTCGTAGGTGTGAACCAGATTTATGCTTGAATTTTTGGTAGTGTTGAAAGAAGTTGCGATGCATAGAGGATAAGAATGTTAAGCTGTCTACTGTATCTGGTTTTGTTGAAAAAAAATGCGATGTGGGAATGAAATGACAAAGATTTTTGCAACATTGTCTTATTAATAAGAAGAATTTGATGAATGTTTGAAGTTAACTTCTTTGATGAACTGGAAACTGGAGTGCTCGGTTTATAATTTCATTGTTAGTTTTGAGATTTTTGGTTTCCTGAAATTTTATAAGGACAGTTCTACAAATGGACTTTCTCCCAGGTTTTCCCAGATTGCCATACTTCTATTTATCATCTAAATTATTAATACGAGTCCTGGAACTCGTATTCAATGAAAGCACAGATCTTGTTTGTCTGTTGGAGTAATGGCCGTGGGATTTTGAGTATGTGCGTTTCAACTTTAAAAATCATAGCTCTTGTGTCCGTAAGAGTCTTAATCTTAAACTTAAAATATTTCCAGTCTGCGGGAGAGCCACTGGGAAAAGCAGAAAAATAATCAATTATTTGAAATTAAACCCAAACTAGAACAGCGAAATCCTTTGGACCTCTCCAGAAGAGACGGAGTCATTTTTACTTGATTGCGCATCGGACACACGGCCCTGACCCACAAATACCTCCTACAGGGAGATGAGAAGCCGTTCTGTGTCGGATGCGACACAGATTTTACCATTAGACACATCTTAACAGAATGTCTAGACTTTGGAAAGATCCGAAGGAAGTATTATAAATGCAAGAAATTGCAAGATATTTTTTCCGTCGTTGTTCCCAGCAGAATTTTGAGTTTTATAAAGGCCATTGGCCTTTATGGGAAGTTGTAAGATGAAAAATGAAAACGTACTATTTAAAATTTTTATTATTACCTATAAGAGTTGTTTTAAACCACAAATATATTTACACTAAATTTTAATATTTTAACATTTTAGCATTTTAAAGTCGATTAGTTGACCAGTCGTGGAGTGAACTTTTGCGAAAGTAAACAACTTGTGTTTCACGCGCTCATATGACCTTAGCAGTTGCGAGCGCCGTAAAACCCTATACTACATACATACATACAAACTTAAAATAGGTGGCAGTTACGTTTTGGGTTCATCCTTGTGTTTCAGGAAAAGGATGTATGGAAGGCTATAGTGTTACAAATTACAATGAAGGACACACTAAATTAACGATTTTAGAAATAAGAAATATTTTAGATGTACCAATGATAGATCTAATTGCACTCAGATAAGGGCTTTCAATTGCTTTGAGTCGTTGAAAGTGGGATGAAGGGGGTTAATTTTTTTATGTAAAGAAAACAGAATGCATGGTAATATCTGAACAGGCAGTAAACCTTATTATTAATCTCTGAAGAAGCAATGAAACGATCAAACAAGTTCAGAAGTTTATGTGACATATATCTAGGATATATAATGACATTTGGTGGCAAAATGTACCACTGAAATAAATCAAAGAATTGCAATAGCTAAGGAGATTTAATAGAATAAGTTATATCCTAGAAAAAATTAAAACATCATGATAACTAAAATAAGAGTTTAAAGGCTGTGTGTGCAGGCCAAAGGGCTAGAACGCAGATGGCCGCTGGATCGGAAAAGTAAAGGCTATGTGTGGTGTTCCCTTCTCTGTGAGTGCTGCACAATTACTAAAGATAGTGGAAATAAATCAGAGGCAACAAAAATGTGTTTACTTTGTAGAAAACTGGTGAAAATGTCATGAAAGGGGAAGGCAAAAGAGGTAGAGGTAGACCAAGAACAATTTACGTAGGGAACTTAAACAGGTGATGGGAAAAGGCTAGGATAAAATGGTGTTTTTTTTTGGGAGCAAAGAAATAAATGGCAAACTGTGATTGCTGATGTCAGCTTCAAATCCGACACTTGATAATGAAACGAAGTCTACTAATATTATTTACTTGTTTTCCTTTGTTTCTGACAGGGTATCTGGAGCGGTCCCATGGTCCAAAGTGAATTTGTTGCTGCCATGTCTGCTATTGTTGTATGGTGGCTTGCATATACGGCACGCAGTAAACTCCTAGCTTAAACTGATACGTCTGTTTTTAGTTTGAGAGAGTCCAGTTTTCTGTCTGTCTTTGAGAATTTGCTGATGAGTCCAGTTAGCGTGTGATTGATTTTTAAAATATTTTTTTTTGGTGGTATTTATATCATTCCTCATTTTCGGCATCCAGGAGAAGGGGATATCGTGTGTGTAATTTTCCATTGAATCTTTTCCTTTCTTTTGGGCTGACAAAGGAAATTCCACCTACGGTATCTCACATTGTTTCAGAATTTTGTTGTTGTCTTTGGTATAAATGCTGATGAGTGAAGAGCAAGGAATGTTATGTTAAAAATAAATAAAACTCCTGTGTCAAAAAAATTCTTTGGGTGTTTTTCATGATTTTGTGTGTGCTTACTGTTGAGTGTTTTGGCTTTTTTTTGGTCAGGAGGTTATTCATTTTTCTTGATAGTTTTTGTTTTTGAAAATGCAGTTTACATCTGCAGCCCATAGATTGATGTCGCATTTGTCTTTCAAATTATGTGTACAGAGCTACGAAGGCTGACAAAATTTGCATAGCAATATAACATGTGGTCTGCATGTAGCAGAATTTGTAGCACAGTATGGCTGTCACTTGTTACATTTTAAATGATAGCTTCTTTTGAGAAGAAAAAGGTAAGGTAAAGAAGATAGTTGCAACACTCACTGGGCACATAGATTCAGTTGCTGTATTAAAGGCATTATGGTTCTGTTTGAATCTTCTGGTGGGTAATAAAGCAAAGTTCTGCAATTATTTTCGAATATCCATTGCTGCTTTTGATGAGTTTCTTGGCAAGTTGCACTATGACTTGGTCTTTCTTTTCCATTTTTTTTGGTGTAGATGTTTTTACTCCACCGTTGACACAATTTGGATATTTTTAGGAGGCGGGCTTCTGGCCCAGCCTTTCACGGCCAACGGGGGCTGAGAGAGATACAACATCCCAGCAGGAAGACCAGGATACTCAATAAAAATTTCTTCCCACTCCGAAATCGAACTGGGATCTCCTGTTGCAGCAGCAAGCGCCTAATCACTGCACCACAAATGCCAGTTTGATCTTTTCTGATCACATAGCTTCAACTACTTCGAGGTCCATTAGCTTCAATTTGACCAAATATTTGAGTAGGCTAGACAAACTACCTTGTGCAAGGACCAGCACTATGTCACACACTCTCTCCCTGTCTCTCTCTCTCTCTCCCTGTCTCTCTCTGTCACACACATAGGCCTACACGGTACAGTACTGTAGAGTCACATACACACGCACGCACACACACACACAGGTACATACTCCTACACGCACACATTTAAAACAAAAACTTTTCCGAGATACTTCAAGCACCTTTCCATGTGAGACTCGCAGGCACAGTTAACCCAACATGTCAAGGTTTTAGCTACTTTAGATTTAATTTTAAACACTGACAGCAGAACTAAATCTGAGAACTCGTCAATTTTTTCTATTGAAAACCAACAGGGCGAAGGTTTCAGTCTGATGAAAATGTGACTCATATCGTATCATTATGGTGCATTCCCTTTGCTTTGGGATCTCCACATTACTTAAGTTACAATGACTCTCAACGGTACTCGTAAAAATAACATGAAAAATGTAGGTAAACGGCTCATTGATTTTATTCTCAATACGTGTACTAAGTTTCCCTCACAGTCACAGTACAGCTAATACACACGCACTGCAGAGATATATGTTATGACGTAAGAAAAACGTACTGTACATGTACGAAGCAGGAAAGAGTTCTCAAGTAGCACAAGAGATGATGAAGAGATACAGGCTGCACATAGTACTAGGAGTCAGCGGAACCCATTGAATACAAAAGCAGCTCAGCTTGTCCTGAGTACAGATGCACAACGAAAGGAGCAGGTCACAGTAGAAGGAAATGCACTAGAAGACGTTGAATCCTTTTATCTAGGGAGAATAATTGACAGAGAGGGAGGAACAGGCGCTGAAATAAAGTCTCTCATTGGAAAAGAGGCTTCTTTCATTATATCTATGAATAGGATTTGGAAGACTAGAGATCTCACTTCGCACAAAGCTGAGGATTTTCAATTCAAATGTGAAGTCCGTCCTGTTGTATGGATGTGAGACATGAAACGCATCACAGACTTGCATGAAGAGGATCCAGGTTTTCTTGAACAAGTGTCTAAGAAAGTTACTGGGGATCAGACGGACAGACTGGTCCACCAACGAGGAAGTGTTAAGGAAGATAAGACAGACCCCAGTCAGAGTCTGAGATGAAGTAGGAAGAAGGCGGTGGCGATGGATTAGATACACCCTCAGGTAGTCAGACAGCTGCATAACATAGAAAGTGTTGGATTGGAATCCACAGGGTAAAAGATCAAAGGGAAGACCGCGTGGAGCCTGGAGAAGAATCACAGAAATTAATGTACAGAAAAGTGGGAAGACATGGAATACATGTAACAGCAAGGGGCTAGCCCAGGATAGAGAAAGGTGGGAAGTGTTTGAGTTTTTCCGTGGCTTATACCCTGCCTGGTGCAGGGTGAGAAAGACAAAGATGATGACGTATAACAATTATATTTAGTTATTATAGTGCGGGCAAAAATTCGTGGTGCAACTTATCCTCAAATATCTTTTTAACGGGTGAATCAAATGTCACCCATACTTTGCACAGCAGTTTGAGTCAATTTGTCTTGACTTAATCATATTTCCCCCACTATAATTGAGGCTAAGTTAAAAAACTTTTTTCCATAAATTTATGGAAAATGCTTTAAATCTCCGTCACACGAAAAATTTGATTGTTCACAGTACAGCACCCCGCGCTTCTCACACACATTTTGCATACGCATATATGGCCTTCGTCACAGTTCATCAATGACACGTTTTAGTGGCAAAACTTGTTACCCTACAAGAAATTAATTTTATAGTGAACGCTTTTATTTTGCACAAAAGGTTCTCAAAACATGTGTTTAATAAGCATAATATATATAATGTCGCGAATAGAAAGACAAAATAAGGACAAAAATACATTATTTCCCCAGCTATAAACCTTTTAAAATGTTTAGAAACCCCCACTTTCATTTTTGAAAAATAGCATCAATTAAGGAGTTTCTCAAATTACAGCTAACAGGTATTTATCCAGATCAATTGATATAGATTCATTGTGCCAAATCTGGAGAGTCTATGGTCAATAGTTGAGGAAATATTTGACAATAAGTTGCACCGCGAATTTTTGACCGCACTAGAATTTCATCTTTCCAGTGTTGGCCGACTAATCGAGTGACAGCGGTAATCAGTACTGTGCTGTTGTGGTAAAGCTTCCAGACTCGACTCGAAGTCGTGAGATTGGTGGTTTGGGGGTTGGAGGCTTTATTGCTCGGTCCGGCATTGTGTTCATGGCAAAGGCACTTTACATCACGAATTTCCCCATTTTTTAAAGCTTGGTTCTTCTACAGGAGAAGAATGGTGCAGCTTTTTACCTAACACTTACACGCTACATTGTTGCATGGCGCGTTGAGCCTGCACAGTTTGTATCTTTGCAACGACGTGCAAACACATAGGTACTTGTGCTGGTAAATGAGGTATGAAAACATTGACTTTAAATTATTATAAATAGGCTACATGTACATGATAGGCTATCATAAAGTATACTTTCAAACAGTGGCGAAGCGTCTATATAATCAAATAATCACTGCTTCCCTTCCTAATTTTGAAACATTGTCGCAGTCAAATTCACCCATAGACGTAAACCTCATAAATTAAATGTAAAAAGACGTTCATACTCACAAATGAACAATAGACTATGCCTAACCTTCAAAACCATTTCATTGAAACAGAAATAGCCTGTTCGCCCCTATCGGGCCACTCCATAAGCAGTCACAAGCTTTGATTAAGTAAGCTTAAACTTAAAGTGAGGCTGGAAGAGTCTACCAATCGAGTTGAAGGGAACATGTGCATAGCAGTCAAAACTGTTTCATTGCAACATATACCCTGTTCACCCCTTTCGAGCCAGAGTTATAAGCAGCCACACGCGCTGATCATGTAAGCTAACTATTACACTGGTCGAGTCTACCTCACAGATGTGAGGGGAACTAGCTCCTAATAATATCTTGACTGCTGCGAATGCTTGTTTTTTTCCTCGACTTTTTAACGTCCTATAATCAGATCGTGACCTCGATTATGACACCGGCTCCTGGCCGCGAAAAGCTAGACAAAATCAGCCAAATGTGAAAAAAAAAAAAATAATAATTGGCATGCTCTACCAAAGTGTTTAGACTGTCAGGTATAACATGCCATTGTAGAACTGACATCTCTGCTTCTTTCCTTGGTGTTCGTGTATTCAAATCTAAAGTTAAATTTGAGGTTAGAGTAAATATTTAATGGAATACTTTCCCGATTATTTTAGCGGTTGAATATGCATACAACACGAATTGAGGATTTGTTTTCATTCACAACTTAAGAGTTGCCGCCTCCAGTAAGTAAGATTCTTGTGACTTGTGTGAGTGTGATATCTCCAGGCCCTATCTGGTCCCATCTCACTTTGATTACCCTGTCAAACAAGTCAGCCTTCGCCCTTGCTTTCAAGTACGTGTCGTTGTAACGTTTTGTTATAATTGGGTCTACACTTTATGACTTCAGAGTTCAGTTGATCAAAAGGTGAATCCAGGTTTGCTGACGCCGTTCCATGACTGGTTGCCCCACGCATTCCAGCGTGCTTCAATCATACGCACATCACTTGGCGTCACCCGCCCACTGGAAATGATCGTGTGAGTAGAGATAGGACGGCTTGTGGGTGGTGCCTTGGTGTCATAAGGGGCCACTTGCTTAATATGATAATTCGGCTTTTGGAATATACCCCACTTGGTGTATGCCGTGTAAGAGAGATAGGCGAGGCCACCTATCAGTAGAGGTGCAAAGACACAAACGAGAACCACCCACGCAATATTTCCGCCGTTGTCAAAGAAATCACTACTCGCTGGGTTGTACACGAAGACTCGCACCGAGGCAGAATCGTAAGAGCTCGAACCCGGGTTTGATACTCGAATCGTCACACTGACTTCCGAATCGCCGTAAGTCCTCAAGCTGCTGTACACAAATACATTTCCTTTATTGTCAATTCTCAACAGACTCGAGCCGGTCGAGCCGTGGGTGGTGTAGACCAGTTCTGCGTGCTCGGTGCTGACGTCATCGTCCGAGGCGTTGACCGTTAGGATGGTAGTGCCCAGGGCGACGTCACTGTAGGTGGTGGCGCTGTAGCTCTCACTCTCGAACTGTGGGATGTTGTCGTTCGAGTCCAAGATAGAGACAGTCAGAGTAGCTGTCACCGACAGGGGCTCCGGGTCAGAGATGACCACTAGCCAGATGTATTGAGTTGACCTGAGATAGAACCAGAAGTTTGTTTTGAATGTGCCATTATGTGTTTCTTTTAACACACACACACACACACACACA
>NW_004797280.1:562587-563848 GCF_000002075.1 Aplysia californica | reverse complement strand
AGAGAGAGAGAGAGGTCGAGCTTCCGACCCTGCCTGTCAGGGCCAACTGGGCTGAAAGGGATACATGACTACATCCTAGCAGAAAGACCGAGATACTCAATTAAAAAAACATGATAATAAACTCGGAAGCCCTATAATAGGTATGTCGCAATCTTTATAAACACCCGAGGTCAAAGAAAAATATTTCAGGACAGCTGCAAGAGCAACATCAGAAGTTAATCCACTGAACCCAGAAAGGAAGAAACTACGTGAAAAAGAAAAATGAAATCAAATAAGAATAGGTCATTTAAATGTCTGGACCTCCAAATTTAAAGTCCGTTTCAGATGAAACCGAAGACTTAAAAACTCCACAAAACGACCCTAGTCAAGGAACGTACAGAAAAACAAAAAAGGAGAGGAAGACAAACTAGTTTCATTCTTTAGGGTGCTGTTGCTATGTCTTCCTCGGGGTAGGATAAACCCATCTATCCGCTGGACACACAGCAGTGGCACCCATCTGGCCTACATCTAATTCCTGGCACGGAGTCGGAGACAATGAAAACATAGAGACATCGTGACATATTATGCTTGTCTAGTCTTACTGCTTTTGGCTGTTCTGTGGGGACTTGACTTGGAGTAGACGAAAGCCTATGCCTACATGTATTTAAGTACAAGATGGAAGATACGACATGGCCTACAGACTTTAAAAAAAAATTAAAAAAGAAGGAAAGAAGAAAAAGAAAAAAAGGAGTAGTAATACAATATGTATTTGTAATTATTGTCGAAGTTTTACGCCCGAGTCGACAACAGTTAGATCATAATATAGGAGGCGGACTGCTTCGTCTTTGTCTGTCAGGGCCCAGGGCCAATCCAGGATGAGAGAGATCGTTATCGTCTCAGCAGAAAGACGGAGATAGTAAAACATGTACATGTATAGCCAACTCGATAAACACTTTTCCAATACGGGAAGCATTCAAACTCACGTCTCCTGCGCACAACCCACCTTACCTCTAAACCATAGACGTCAGTAAAGGAGTTGTAGAATTCTTGCACGAAAACGTATATTTTTACAACGGCGCATTGTTTTTTACCCTAATATTTATTACACTGTTACATAAAAAAGACCACGATCCTGGATAACGCTTATCGATTTTTTGTTAGTATAGCATACTGGCACTTGCATGTATTTTCCAGAAGAAAAAAACCCCCGTTACATGCACCAAAAAAACAACAACCCCGTTACATGCACCAAGACTTCTCTGGTGGAGATCTTTCTACCTGG
>NW_004797280.1:558330-561466 GCF_000002075.1 Aplysia californica | reverse complement strand
ACGAACGAAAAAAAAGTACACACACACACACACACACACACACACACACACACACACACACACACACACACACACACACACACACACACACACACACACACACACAAAAACATATACACCGACTTGGAGACACCTACCTCATTGACTTCCACGATGTTGATGGTCAACACAGCAGCTGTTGAGGTGGTCACTTGATCAGCTGCCGTCACAGACACCGTGTAAGTCTGGGGCTGGGTCAAATAGTCCAGGGCTAGACGGCCGGGGAAATGGAAAGTTTTACATTTAGATACATAGTTACTTTTCATTCTGTTTTGACATCTTTTGTCTGCTTTTGTTTATTTCTACAGTTGTCCGCACTAGATGACAAAATGCTATCAAGGTAATGCATGCACGGTATTTTACTCTAAATTGTGGGTGTTTTATTTTATTCCACCATTGATAAATTTATATAGGCCCTAAGCTTAATTTAGAATTAGAAGGCAAGAGGGATACAACGTCCTAGCAGAAAGACTGAAGTGTTTTGAATCAATAAAAATTCGCCCCACACGGGAATCAAACTCGTGTCTTCTACGTGCGAAGGAGAAGCACCTAACCACTAGCTACTCCACAGACCCTAGTTTGCACTGTATTGTTAATGTAGGACAACTTGAACGGAATAGTTGTCGTAAATTTTCCAGTAACAACACTGTAAGGTGGCCATTGAAAACTGAACCCGCTGCATGTTCGTCAAATTCGAAAAATTATTTTGTCCAGCTCTGGTTCAAGACGAATAAGTATCCTTGTTTTCAGCCCCCCCCCCCCCTTCCCTCCATTAAAAAAAACCTGTCTTAGAGCTCTTAGGTTCCAATTGATGCCCGCAGGTCTTCACATGCAATAGTCTGTGATTGGTTTCCTAATCCAACAACGCGGACGCGAGTGGTTGCCAATAGAACTTTGAAGGTAGGTATCTTATATTGCTAGCTTGAGAAAATGGTGAACACAAAGTGCTTTTCAAAAGGACACAGCGTCGGACCGAGCTGAGGCTCAAAACCCCCACTAAACTCGCAATTTTACGATTACACCATACTAAGCTACCGACGCCACCTTATTTGATTGTGTGTAGAGTATTTTAAAAAAAAATCTGTGTCAAGTATAAGTATACGTTTTCTGGCTTTTTGTGGGTGGTTGGCGGGTGTTCTGGTGTGGTTTGCTCCTTCTCTCCTGTCAACCAGCTGTTAGCCCTTATTTCTCTTTTTTGTGTTTGTTACTGTCTAGTAGCACTTCTAATCTTCGGCTCTTGTGTGACCTTATTATTGTGTGTCAAGTGCCGTAAAACTTTTACTACCCCCCCCCCAAACTTTCTGGCTTAGGGATAAACAGGCATAACTGTTATCAATTATCAGGTAGTTTTTGGATTTGTACCATGTAAAAAAAAAAACAAACCCAAAACCAAAACCTAAAATCCAACAAATTTATGGTCAGGTTCATACGATCTTTCACAGGCTTACGGAGTTATACGTTCTTAAAATATTTTGTTAAAAACTTCTTTTTGTTGACAAGACGGGTTGCATTTTTCTGAACAAATTGAAAGCAATGGGAAGGCTAACAATAGGGTTGGTGGGTGGAGAGGAGAGACGGATGGGAGATGGGGTTGCACAGATGTGAGCGAGAGACACCTTACCTCCGCCAAGCGTTATAATGCCCGTAGAAGTATTGGCGACAAACTGGTTAGTCCCGGCGGCTGGGCTGAAGCTGTAGGTAAAGGTGTGGTCAGTATCACCGTCCTCGTCGTACACACTGACAGAGAACACTGACGTACCAACAGCAAGGTTTTCTACCAGCTGGACAGTGGCGGGGAGGTTACTGGGCAGAAAAAAAGGACAAAAAAGGTTATATATAATACTAATGCTCGCAGCAGCGACGTCACACGTGTCAGACATAGGGGCCTTCTTGCCCTCATCTGCATGGCTGGCGTGCCTCCATTTACATGAACAATCTGAGCCCCCACCCCGTTCAATACGAGCCCTTGTATATTATTAAACAATACTCAACCCCCATATTTGAGTGCAAGCTTGTAGATTTCCTCCTGGGATCGCCGAGACGTCTCCACGTGATTCTCGAAAAGTACTCACCCGTCTGTTGAACTGCGCATGTCTTGCCCTTCAGGATCAGCGTCCCCCGGTGGGTTTATGTAGGGAACATAACTGCCACGAATTCTTGTATTACATATTGATTATTATAAACTCTTTGGGAAAGGAAAGAACCCACGTATTAATCAATTCTAAAAAATCCATTTCATTGGCGAGTACAAAGATATGCAGATGATAATGATATTTGTGTGGCATCATAGTGAAATCAGGCACTCGTCAAAATAAGGAATAAGAAGAAACCGCAATTTTCCGCCAAGTGGGTAATTTTTATCGGCATTGCCTTGCGCCTCTACGCCTCCATTTAAAAACAAAATTTTGAGTGGATTTTTATTGACAACCGTTGATTAAAGGCACAATCAAAATGTAAATTTGCAGTTCCCAAGGACACCAGCAGCCATTCTCTCGCAAATTTTATTTCAGATATCAGGCGTTCCTCATTATTTTATAATTGTACATATCTCCACTTCTAATAAAGATAGATGGGTATTTAAAAATCAAATCCAAGACAAACAAACAACCTTTAATGCAATACTAATAGCTCCAATAAATGCCTCCCAAAATTGACATGCGCCTGATTCCACCGCATCATAAATCAATACAAAACGACACGCATTTCGTAAAACATGGACTGGAAAACACAGAACTCAATGAATTCTAAACACCATTTTAAAAAGCAATAACATAATTTGCTTTTGTTCAGGTTTGCATTCTGTCCAAATGATAAGAATAAAAAAAAATATGGATTGCCCCTGGCCTTAGAGAGTTTAATTTTTCGTCTTCAGAAAGGACATGGCACTTTTCCGGCTCGCCTGTCCTTGGGCCGCAAATGAAGTCAAGTTAAATGCTACACTTTTTGGTGAATCGGAATTACGTCAGAGTGCACGATCTAGGAAAATTATGATAAATATCATAATACAAGTACAAGTCTAAGACTGACGACTATTGCAACATAAACTTTTGCGTTGTGATGCAGAGAGAGAGAGAGAGAGAGAGAGAGAGAGAGGGGA
>NW_004797280.1:550033-555033 GCF_000002075.1 Aplysia californica | reverse complement strand
CCAGCACGGTATAAGCCGTGACAGAGGTGGAGAAGAGAGTGTGTCGCTGGCTTAGGGTAGAGTCCAGGTTGCTGAACACAGGGTTTGCGTTGGTCACTCCGATGGTCAGTGTTCCGTCTACATACCCTCCCACCGAGTCCGTGGCTCTGACTGACAGTGTGTATGTGCCCACGGACGGGGTAGCTGAAGGGGAGATGTTGCCTGAAGAAATCACAATAATTGATTAGATTGATAATAGTTTCATTTATATTATAGAGCATATCTGTCTCTATCTATTCACGCTTCTGGCTAAAGGGGAGTTGGGACCTGAAGAAATAATGATTGGTTGCTTTGATTTTTAGTTTTAGTAAAAGTTTTACGGCACTAGAAATTTTTCTACCTGTTTGCCATTTTCAATCGTATCTTTTTTTCAATTAAAAAAAAAATGTGTTTAGCTCAACACTTTTTACGATCATATAAAAGCACACGTGCGGATTTTCTTGAGAAAAGCTAATAACCCCCCCCCCCCCAAAGAAAAAAAATAATTTAAAAATAGTAAATTTGCAGTTTCCAGGGACTCTGTCAATCTTTGGAAGTCATCACACTTCATGGACCACTCTCTCGATAATTTAACCTCTGATACCAGTCAACCCCCACCTCCTTCAATCGAAAATAATATCTTGACTTCTGTCTAAGATTAGAAGACGTATATTTAAATAAAAAACAAGGCCCATGAAAAAAAATTAACGATGATGCCAACTTCATATGCAAAAAAACTGACGAGCAACTGATTCCACCGCATCGTACCACAGTTAGATTGCTTGTCTATGGTTGTGTTGTTTTTCTTGTCATACGAAAACAGGCCCCCAAATAAGTCCCATATTTTCATTTTTTTTACAGTATTATAGAACGTTCGCTAATATTTATATGAGTGTTTATATGAATATCGAGGGGTAGGGTCGCTGAAGGAGAGATAATTGTTATTACCTGACAACGAGCACAACATTGATTAATACTTCATTAACTCTTTGCAGACGCAGTAGACACATAAGAATATGTCCGATTAGCAGCAGAGCAATGTTAATGTTTCGACACATTTCGAACCATCACACACAAATCAGAAACATGAATCATCACATTTCATTGTATGCATGCTATTGCTTGCCTTTTCAGATAAAGAAAACAGAATTGATAAAATCTGTATGATGAATAATTAAGTCTTACTTCTTTTTTAGAGTGCTCCCCCCCCCCAAAAAAAAGGTGCGTCTTCAGGTGTTGTAGACAGACCAGAATGCGTGTCGTCAAAGAGTTAAAGAGCAAGCCAAGCCAGTGTACAAACAACTATGTCGAAGTATTCCACATTGGTCTTTCCACATTGGCCTTTCCACATTGGCCTTTCTTTTATTTGTTCGTTTATCAGTCTCTCACCAGACAACGAGTCCACAGTGAAGTCCACGGATGGGGTCACAGAGTTCAGACTGTACGTGATGCTGTCTCCGGCGTCAGCATCAGTGGCCAGCACGGTGTAGACGGTCACAGAGACGGAGAACAGTGTGTGCTGCTGGCTCAATGTGAAGTCCAAATTGCTGAACGTCGGGTTCGTATTGGTCACTTCAATGGTCAGTGTCCCGTCCAAGTAGCCACCGACTGTGTCAGTCGCTCTCACAGACAGCGTGTAGGTGCCCAGGGAAGGGGTAGTTGTTGGGGTGACGTCACCTGAAAGGGTGAACGCTTTCATATTAAGACGGTCGTAACTTTTTCGGTTCATCAAGCCGTTTATTTTGTAACATATCTCTTTCTCATTAATCAATTCATTTTTACATATAAATGATAATGCTGATGATAATGATAATAATAATAATAATAATAATAATAATAATAATAATGATAATAATAATAATAATAATAATAATAATAATAATAACAATTAAAAATGATAACAATTAAAATAATAACAACAACAATAATAATAGTTACAACATCAACAGCGATAATAACAACAACAACAACAACAACAACAACAACAACAACAACAACAACATAATAATAATAATAATGATAATAATAATAATAATGATAATAATAATGATAATAATAATAATAATAATAATAATAATAATAATAATAATAATAATAATAATAATAATAATAATAAAATGCATTTACATATCTACACTCTACAGATACTCTTTGCTCTTTAATACAAATACATTTGTATTTACTTATTACAACAAAGCATCCTTGAATTTACTATTTGTTGTCATATCTTTACATTTCCTATCTTTCACCTAAAGATCGATCAATTGATTGTCGGTTTTACTGAACATTCAGCTACGTAACAAAAAACAGGAAAAACGAACAGTTAATTAAGTGTAATAAAAGAATACAGTACATGTATTTATCTATGTTGTAGTTCCTCTCCTCAGATGACATCAGGACCATAAATAAAGTGAACGTGTAGTTCCCTATTGTCACTTCCTATCCCGTCTTTTGCGGCATTACGTTTGCAGTCATTCGCCTTTTTTATTCCCTTGGTCAAATTCTATTTTCCCCCATTAGTAGTGAAGTAACAGAACTTTTACGTTCCTTCACCGTTCGATACATGTAATGCTTTATTTCGTTACAGTATTGAACGGTGTCACAAATTGAAAGCTGCCTTACTCGAAAAGAACAATAATAGGTAATAGATAATACGCATAGCGTAAATTCCCGCTTAACAGCAAGCTCTGTGCGCTTTTATTTTATTACTCCAGCAGACCTGATAGCATTCTAAAACAATCTCAACTTTCTGGGAAGTGTACATCCCAAGCGGCAATTTTACACTCGCTAAATCACTAAAATGGGCCTTCTGACAAGATCTTTCACGGTCTATGGAATGGCACCCATTCATACCTTGGTGAAGTGAGGAAAATTCGCGGTAAGTGGCCTTCCTAAGCATACAACGTCCGAACCTAGGCTCGAACCCGGCACCCACAACCTCATGAGTTTGTATCCTAACCTCAAGACTATCGACGCGTTCCATTGTTAATTAATAACCCCACCCTTTAGACACCATGTAAGAAATTTGTAAGAATGCCGTTTATTTCTAACCTGTTGAGGAATCAATGGCGAAGTCCGTTGAAGGAGTGACAGAGTTTAGGCTGTATGTCACACTGTCTCCTACATCAGGGTCAGTGGCTGTCACTGTGTAGGCCACGACTGACGTAGAAAAGAGCAACAAATGCTGACTCAGCGTGAAAGGTAAATTGCTGAGCACGGGATTGTTGTTGATCACGTCTATGGTCAGTGTGGCGTCCTGGGTGCTTCCGCAGTTGTCAGTTGCTCGGACAGTCAGCGTGTACGTGTTCACAGAAAGGCTGCTCGTCGGCTTGACCTCACCTGTGAAAAGACAAAGCTTAGTAAAAAGGCCCCAAAACAACAAATAAACCAAAAGCAACCTCTCGAAAAAAAAATAGGGGAAAAAAAAGAAAAGAAAATGAGCCCAGACTGTTGTCTCAGGATTGGTCATCAGTGTGTCATCGTTCGCCTGCTCTAATTAGTTCTCCTTTTCTCCCTAGTCCTTGCTCTTCTTCTGATCCCGTCATCCCCCTCTTTGTTTTCTTCACTTTCATCTTTACAATCAATACCACAACAACCACCACTACAACCACTACCTCAACAACCACCACAACCACCATAACTACATCCACAAGCACCACCATAAGCACCACCACAATCACCACCATTAGCACAACCAGAACTTTCATAACATAGTTTATAGAGCTGTGTAAACACACAACCCTCCCGAGTTTTATGTGGAATCCCCCCCCCCCCAACCTATATTTGTTGTAACTATCTACAGAAACTTGGTGGTGTCTGTGTCGCTTCATATTGTTCTTTTATGGATGTTTTTATGTGGAACAAATTTCTCTTGAAATAAAAAGAAGTTCGTCTTACGTTTTACATTTACCTACATTTATCTTTTGTTCTTCTGACACGAAAAAGCCTTTTCGTCAACCTTTGAGGATTATTTATTTTTGTGTGTGTTATTTTTAGAAACAGTCGTGTGGCTCATTGGCGGGTGCTCTGGTGTGGTTTGCCCTTTCTTTCTTATCAGACATCTGTCATCTTTATCTCCTCCCTTCCTTCTTTTATTTGTATGTTACACTCTAGTAACACCTCTAATCCTCGGCACTTTAATGACCTGAACGTATCGCAAATGCTGCAAAACTCTTACTGCAACTAAAAACAAAAACAAACAAAAACAAACAAAAACACCAGTCGTACCAGTGCTGGAGTCGATAGTGAAGTGAGTACTGGGTGTCACAGAAGCCAAGCTGTATGCCACACTGTCTCCTGGGTCCGCGTCCGTAGCAACCACTGTGTAGACAGTCACCGCGGTGGAGAAAGCAGTTTTGGCTTGCGACATGGAGTGATCCAAGTTGGAGAACACGGGGATATTTCCAGGGCCCAGCGTGGCGTAAATGGCGTAGGTTCTGCCTGTTTCCTTGCCAGTGAGATCCAGGATGGCGCCAACGGTCGGGGCAGACATAGACATCTTATAGTTGTCGTTGTATCCCCCACCGCCTGATTTGAACCGGACTATTTCTTGTCCACTTACGTACCATCCGATTGTGTCACCGGACTGAACGGCGATCCGATCTGTCCCAGTGTAGCTGAAGCTCAGGATACTTGAGGATGAAACAGTCTGCGTGATCTCACCGACTAATCCGTACTGGAGGATAGTGCCAGTTGGCCGCCACACCTAAACGAGGATGTTGGGGGTAGGGATGGGGGTGGGGGTGGGTGGTGAGAGACAAAAATACTGTCAAACCTGCTCTAACGGGGGAAACTGGGCCTGTCCTAGATAGTCACTTGTACAAACGACCATTTCTCGCTACCCTCTTTCATCCTTTCTATTTTATAATGACACTATCCAAGAGGACAACTCGTCACCTCTCAGTGGTCTGTCTCTCTCTCTGTCTCTCTCTCACTCTCTCTCTATGTCTCTCTCTGTCTCTCTCTGTATATAATATATATAT
>NW_004797280.1:542011-548224 GCF_000002075.1 Aplysia californica | reverse complement strand
TTCTTCTTCTTCTTCTTCTTCTTCTTCTTCTTCTTCTTCTTCTTCTTCTTCTTTAAACTGGTTAACATCGAACTCAGATTTGTCGACAGATAACGCAAAATAACACCCCCCCCCAAAAAAAAAAAAAATTAAAAAATGCCAACAATCAGTTTGTCAAGAACAATAAAACAAAAGCAATATAATTATGAACAATTAGAACATAATCAAGTTCCGAAAAATTAGAACATAATCTAGCTATGAATAATTAGAACATTCAGATATTTCCCCACCGATCCCCTTTTCCTAGTTTAAAGCACCGTCGAGGATAAATAAGATAATAGTAGAAGCAAAAACGACATCACTTTTGAACGCCACCAAGAAATAACTCAAGACACGGACGATGATGGGGTGTAGGAGTTCATTCTTCAAAAACAACACAAAAATTAAAACACTAAACAAATACATTACTAGTCGTAATCTCAGAATTACAAAGTTCTATCGGCACAGTACCTAGTTTTGGTAAATTTGACGTCAAAAGTTTTTAGCTTCACAATATTATGTCAAGCTATTTTTAAATAAATGCAATTCTTTGAATATCTTGATACCAACGCAGAATAATCTTACAATTTTTATAAGGCAGATAAAGCATTTGATTTATGATCTCATGGTCTCAGCAACTCAAAACGGCCAAAATATCAGACAGACTTAGAACATTGTAATTCTGAGGTAGCGAAGTGCTGAGAGAAGCAGATGAATAGTATCAAAGTTCGACTCGTCATAAGTCGCTTCTTCCAACTCCCCTTGGACCTACTTTACTGCTGCTATCTATTATTTCCATAATACACATTTAAAAGGATATTATATAATTTGTAAAGGTTAACTTTGAAATAGAAGTGAGAAACCAAAATCTTTTAGGTTTCAACTTGTGAATTTTTTGTTATGATTTTCGCCAAGAGAATAAAAAAACATCAGGCACGTTGTGCTTCCTTTACAAAATGTAGGCCTCAGGGGTCGTAATTCTTTTAAAAAAATTATACACACAGTGGTATAAAACAAAGACATAATTATTTTAATTAAGTAAAATGATAATTTGAAGAAATCGACTAGAGAGTTCTTGGTTCGAATTCTAAAACCAGCTACGTAGCAACTGTGTTCCTTTTCCCTCGAAAAATAATAATTTTTTTTAAAATTTTTAAAATGAGCACATTCTTACACCCCTACCTTCCCACTTCTTACCCCTTCCCATAACAATTTAAAAATCGTGTATAAACCAATTTTAAAAAACCAACTCACTATTTTGGATGAGGATTGTCATTTTCATCGACACAAGGAACAGCCAGTTCAGATGCATAGTGAAAGTATTGCAAATCTATGTAATCCACCAAGCTACAATATTATTTCGAACTTCCAATGATTTCACAAATGTTCGTGTGTTGCAGTTATCCCAACAACACCGTTTCCACCACGTTGCAACGCTGTTCGCTTCAGCTATGTTATGATTTTTTAGAACACCCTGACGAGAGTAGTCTTAGATCTTTGTCGATATCAGACTGACAACAAAAGTCTATGCCAAATGGTTTTCACCAATTGAGAGCCAATCAGATCCAGGGGGTTCACTGACCGACTTGACCAAACTCATGTTTTGGCCCAATAGAAATCAAAAGATTGCTGGTAAGCCAAGCCATATATTTCTGACGTACCCCAGTAAAATAATTTTGGTCTTTGATATGTTGATCAATCTTTGTTGGCACCGGAATTGTTTTAATAAAAAGGCTTCGTCTCTGCGTCATTCGATTCGTATAGAGTGGCACACTCCGGAAATGTTTTGGTGTTCCACTGCCTATACAATGGGTACCTCTATTCCTTAATAAATAAGAACATGTCGCCTCCGACAGACGTCTGTTTACCCTTTACATCTTCCCCCTTTTACTCCCCCCCTCTCTCTCTTTCTCTCTCTCTCTCACTCTCTCCCTTTATCATTCTCTGTTTCTTCCCCCCCCTCTCTCTCTGGTTCTCTCTCTCTGGTTCTCTCCCTCTCTGGTTCTCTCTCTGGTTCTCTCTCTCTGTGTCTCTTTCACCTTCTCTCTCTCTCTCTCTCTCTCTCTCTCTCTCTCTCTCTCTCACTCTCTCTTTGTGTCCCTCTCTCTTTCTCCTTCTTCCTTTTCTCCGCCTTTCTCTCAAGATGTCTTATAACCAATTTGTTCCCGACTCCCTCTCTCTGTCTTTGTCTTTACAACTTTCTCCCCCCTCCCCTTTTCTTCCCCTCTTTCTTTCCCCCGGCCTCTTCCCCCTCCGGCCCCCTTTCTTTTTCTCCCAACCCCTTCCGCAGATATCCGTATACGTCAACCTATACTTTCCACCCTCGTATTCACCCCCCTTTGAGGACAAACGTATTTGCCATAGACATACAATAATACTCAGGCGCCGAATTCTCGGAACAATGTAGGCGGAAATCAATTGTCCGAAAGAGGAAGCACCTCACTGGTCGTTTGCGTCATGAAAGTGGACCAAAACTCGGTGACCTCCAGGACTTGACCTTTGGTAAAGTGATCACAATAACGTAGAAAGGGGCTACAATGCACTCTTACTAATCACACTCATGAAGCAAACTCAAACGCCGAAAGGTAGGTACCGTTGGTCCTGTTTCGGAACGCAAATGCCAACTTGTTACGACACGTGATTAACAAGGTTATGATTGTGGAGTTGGCTTCCTGACGTTGAACGGAAATTGGTGCTAGAATACAATTAATTATACCGTACACGTTTACGGCTGCCGCTCTCTGCTTTCTGTAAAAAGAATTACTTGGAGGCTTTTTTTTTGGTAAGTGTTTTACGGCGCTCGCAACTGCGTAAGGTCATATTATGAGCTCGCGGGACACATTAAACATTTTCAGTTGGTAGGAAATTTTGAATTTTTCCAGTGTGGCAGCCGAAGCCTACTCTTATCAAGGGATCTTTAACGTGCGACACTTGCAAATGGGACCTCCGAGATTTTTCGCCCTTGTCCCAGAAGGCTAAGGGTAGATCATTCCTTCCAGAAGATCAGGATTGTGGCTGAAAGACAGCAGTAAGATGGAGACAAGGAGTAGCAGTAGATTGGAGGCGTTAGCACCATGAGCGCCTAAATGCAGGGCAAAACACCAGTCTCGCAAAAGTCGAGTGTGCAGGCTACACTTCCCCCCTTGACCCTCATTTGATTCCATATTGAGTCAAAATATAATAAATCTAGAGGTACGCACTGCGCACTGCGCACGACGCACACCACGCAGCGGTTGGTAACTTGATACATGTCATCTTTTTCCCACAACGAGAGAGAGAGAGAGAGAGAGAGAGAGAGAGAGAGAGAGAGAGAGAGAGAGAGAGAGAGAGATGCTATTGTAGACTCATGCATCTCTATACTTCTTGCTTGGGGGCTTTCGTGGTCCAGAGGTTAAGGTGTTGGCCTCTCATTCAAAGGTCCCGGGTTCGAATTCGGGTAACAACCGAAAATTTTTCTTCGATACAATTGTCTCCTTTCACCTCCTTTCCTGCTGTCTTGCAATGTTCTGTTGTCTCCTCTTTCTGCCCCCCCCTTTCACCTCATTTGACCCCTCCTTTGGGTCCCTGACTCTTTCAGCCGCGTGTCTACAGCTACTCCTTGGCTCCTTCTTACTGCTGTCTTTCCGCCACACCCCTGATCTTCTGGTAGGAAAGATCTACACCTAATCTTCTCGGACAAAGGCGACAAATCTCGGAGGGCCCTTGAGCAAGTTGTGCTCATTAAAGATCCTTTGGTGGTCTAAAATCGATAAGAGTAGGCTTCTCCGGCACCCGGGCAAAACTAAAAATTTCCAACCAATTGAAAAAGTTTAATGTGTCCCACGCGCTCATATGACCTTATGCAGTTGTGAGCGCTGTAAAATACTTATTACATTCTAGTTTGCTGTAGAAACTAGTGTGGCATGTCATGGTACAAATACACTATTAGTTTCTGACTTATATCTCTCGAACAATTCTTTGAATTCATCGGCTGGTGCATTGTATATATTGAAGTTGGCAGATATGCTTTAAAATACTTTCATTGAAAGCCTTTGCCTTCATGGTCATAAAACAGTTTAAATTGTGTTGATATCTTTGTATTAAGTTAAAAAGTTATGGCGATTTTTCATACCTAAAATGTGGCCATTGATATCATTGATACCCTCAGCAGAGTAGAGCATCACAGAAACGTGTACGTGAAAACACGAAAGATGACGCGAGGGTTTCCAATGACAATTCGTTCAAAAACGGAGACATGATTGTGCTCAATTCTACGCAATTCGCAAAATACACTCCCAAATGTTTGGCTTTATCTCTAAATTACAGCTTTTCATTTTCAGTACAAATCCGATCTACATCAATGAGTACTTGACATTTCTTTGTGTACCGTATCAATACTTAGACCGATGGTGGCATTAGACGTTTTAACATCTGATGGTGGAACAGATTTGCACAACCGTGTTTCATCTGCGTACACAATATGATAGTTTATATTGCGATTTCTAGCTATGGCTCCAAGGTACTATTTACAAAGTAAACGATCAGAGTTTTCTTCTCCTAGATGAACAGCCATCCCTGCCCTGGCTATCGAGTTCCATCTACCCGGGAAGGGGGGATATCGTGCCCCTGTCTCGCTGGTGAGTCTTTCACAGGGCACTTAGGGTATTTTACTTTGAGTAGAAGAATGGGATCCCACACCACAATCTTCACACCGCACTCCATCCTCACTGTCATTTGGTCTGCGACTGTTTTAATAGACTGCTTATTTAGGTTTACTTGGATATACTTGGATCCAGAGCTAGAATCATAGCAGGCGGCACATGTCCATAGCTGCTCATCTCTTCTTTCCAGCGTCCACCTCAGGGTCTTCCTGCTAAATGTCTCCACGAGGAGCTGGTTTGAGACACGCCTGACCACTCTTCGGAGCAAATTTGTTTTCGCTGTGCCCCGCAGACACTTTTCTTTTACTGTGCTTATTTAGGTATTCGCAGCTAACCCCTATATCTAGAGGCTGTTCCACTATCCGCCACCTGTGGACACACTGGGTTGGGGTTGGTCGCCCCGGGGCCCAGATGGTGATGATAATGATGCAATAGTAAACAAATAATGAAATATAAAGAACAAAACCATCATCATCATCATCATCATCATCATCATCATCATCATCATCATCATCCTCATCATCATCATCAAACGGACCGGTCAAGTGTAGAAGAAAGGGGGAGCAATGACACAGTAGCAAAAGAGCGGGAACAGGAAATGCGAAGGAGAAAGAGGAGTAAAATGATACTTGCGAGGAGAAGAAAAGAGGTTTTGATCAAGTTGAATATATGCTTTTAGCAGGAATCTTTGGGCGAGTACTACAGACCCAGGCATGATCTGGTGGCCAAGGATGTGAACCTGGTGGCGGCAGGAACCATGCGACAGGAATGTTTGAAGGTAGGGGTTTACTCTCGTGTGTGTGTGTGTGTGTGTGTGTGTGTGTGTGTGTGTGTGTGTGTGTGTGTGTGTGTGTGTGTGTGTAAGAGAGAGAGAGAGAGAGAGAGAGTTAGAAGAGAGAGAGAGAGAGAGAGAGAGAGAAAAAGACGGAGAGAGAGATTAAGAAAGAAAGGTATTGTTGTCTGTGGTCTCACCACTAGGGTTTTCTAAGGCAGATGAGGCTGCAGCCAAGAAATTCCGAGACTGTTCCAAAATCGATGAACGAGTGAATTTAATTTACTCTTACTTCCGGGAAATTCCCAGCTTTAATCTGTGATTTCTCACCCAAATAAAACTTCCTGAAACTTCTCACACTGTTTCAGTCTGATCAATATCGACTTTTCCCACCAGTCTTATATGATGGTTGCTAATTCTTTTATCCTTTCAAATGGATTAACCCGGCCAACTACTGACAATTTAATCAACCCTTCTAAACCCACCTTCAGCTCATCCGCTGTCAGTTTCATCAGAGGCCGTACAAGCAGCCACGAACGAAGCTGTTTGTCGCAGATTATTGAGTCTAAATCTATCAAGCCCTTATCGACACGAATTAGGTCTTTTGAGAGGCGGGCTGCTTTGTCCATTACTGTTAGGACCAACCTGGTTTACGAGAAATACAACAGCCCAGCAGATAAATGAAGGTACCGGATAGAATTAGAATGGCTTTCCAGTTTTCAACTCGCGAATGGTTCTCATGATTTCTGAGAGAAATGGCGAAGGGCCTGTTACCTGACAGAC
>NW_004797280.1:533952-541850 GCF_000002075.1 Aplysia californica | reverse complement strand
GAGAGAGAGAGAGAGAGAGAGAGAGAGAGAGAGAAAGAGAGAAAGAGAGAGAGAGAAAGGTGCACGCTCTGTCACTCGGTGCTGTGGTGTGCTTTTTATGGGAAAACCTTTTGATACAAGGTATTCTTACTTGGTCTTACATGCCAAGCGTTTCAGAAACATTTGACGGATTCGGGAAGGAAAATGTCTGCAATTTGAAAAGTAAAAGGAGAATCATGGCACCTGTATTTGGTTCGTAGTCATTATGGATAGGTCAAAATTAAAAAAAAAGGGTTTTTAGTTTACAAAGTTGTCTATTTTTCTTCTTTTTTTATCTAAAAAAAATCATATTGCAGAATTCTATTACTGACTCGTAGTAATTTTGTTTTCATCAACCATTTTCCCATGTCATTAGATTTTTGTTTATATTTCTTGGTTTTTCGGTTTTTGCTTGGCCCATGAGTCGCGAAATGTATTTCAGACAAAAGCTTCAAAAAACAAAAATATATTCATCAGTAAGTAATATTGGTACAATTTTTCGACAGAATAAAAGAATCAACAATATTAATTTTGGAAGCGTTCAAATCCGATAAAAGCCGATATTTATTTATGGTTATGGGGCTGCATGGCGAATGCTATGAGTCTTCGGCCTTGCTTTTCTGGCCACAGCACACATTAGGAAGCAGTGCTGGTGTCCGTGGGGGTAATTGTTGGCTCCTTGTCATTGCACGCGGATGTCAAGAGTTCGATCCCGAGAGCGGAAATTAGTGTAATCAGTTCAGTGTAACCGCTTGTCCGCTGAAATGATGCATCCTGCTTAAAAGGAAGACATCATGCTTTTTTCAAAATCCGTTAAGCACAGACTTAGCAATCATCTAAGGACATTTTATATGACTTTGGGGGTCTTGTACGTTATTCAGGTAGTTAGATGTACTTTAGTTCTGCGCTTATAGGAAAATTTTTACACTTTAGGGTGCCAAGACCCCCTACAAAGCGTTATTTTAGTGGGGCGTAATTTTCTTATCTATAAAGCTACAGAGTTAATATTTTCACAGAGTAAACTCAACATACGTAGTTGCAACATTTTAAAGGATTTTTTAAATATCGTTTATAATAAGCGAGATACCCCGGATTTTAACATATGACTTGCTAAAACACCGAACGTTTCCTTAAAATCACTCCATCTGAGGCATATAGAACGTAGTAATATGAAAAATATTCCATAAATCAATACAGTAAGCCTCTAACAGGTTGCAACTACGCCAATTGCCCACACTGAGGACAATTTTCAAGGGAATTCTAAAAACAGCCTCCGAAATCTCGCAACACTAAAACCCCATACCCAGCCTTAATCATCACGCTTTAGAGAAAACGCAAAAAGACGCAACAAAAAACAAAAATGCGTTCGCATAGGTATTACTCTTTTTACAACCGCAGATACCGATCACCCAGTTTGGAATAGAACTATGTGAAATGAAATAAGAATGCAGTTTGGAATGATGGGATAATACCATTTATTTCAAGAGAATAAATATAACACAAGGAAAGGGTGAAAAAAGTTACACCAAAGCTTGAAACAGTGCAATCATGGTCATACTTAAATTAGAATAATAAAGCGATAAGAGAAACACTTTTAAACAGTGAAGTACATTTCTCAACAGGTGAAATTTTCAGGATAAAATTTGTGTAGGTTGTGAGGTGTCTTTTTTTCTTCCTAAAATATAATTATTTCGTCTTCAACTTCCACTAAAGTAACCGGCTTTGACTCTAGACAGTAGCATCACTGAAACCAAACAAAAAGCCCCACTTCTGTTAGCTGAGGTAGATGACTGGTAACATACACAATAATGCCGACAGTTTAAACTTATAATCCAATTCAGGTCTGATCACCTGTGCATAATTAGTATTGATTAGCAAAGCATTTAGCATTGCAAGCTGAAGATGCGAGTTCGATTCCGTATCAGAAAGATGATTTCATCAAGTATCTCCGTTCTTGCTGATAATCTCTATGAAACTAAGAAGCTAGAAAAAAGGAAGAAAAAGATCGGGGCGGGTTATCATTGGTAAAGAAAAGAGATACACGCGATAAATAGGTAGTGGGTAATCTATTTCTTTTTTAAAAGAAGAATGATCCCATTCGTTAATCATTAGTTAGAGGGTACGAAAACTTCATTCCCGTCTTTAACAGGATTCAATTATAACAGTGATATCACATCAGTCCCTGCGATCTTGTTTTTACCGAGGCCTGTGGTTTGCTGACTTGAATAAGAAATAATCCGTTGAACCTCTTTTACTGGCAGTCCGCTATCGGTGGATACGAGGTTCATTTTTAAAAGAATTCATAAGTTTACAACGCTATAGCTAATCATACCCGTATGCTAATCCCTGTCTTTTCTTTCGAACGGCTTGCTTGGCTTATTAGCTTTAGAATTTTCATTGAGATGAACTTGTTAATGCTATTATGTCTTTGAACGAAAGTAACAATTACCAATGTAAAACTTTGGCCTCGCCAGGACTATAATTTTCAATTCTACGACGGCGAGTATGAAAGTTTGCAAAAAGTTCATTACAGCATCCCTTTCATTGTTAGCTTGTAAGATAAGGTAATCTATATTATATTGACCTAACATTTGACGATACGTGCTGTGTGCCCTCAGGAGATCTGTGACACAGGATACTCTTACATGCAACATTATCTCTACACATCACATCAGCCCCCCCTCCCCCCCCCCCTCTCTCTCTCTCTCTCTCTCTCTCTCTCTCTCTCTCTCTCTCTCTCTCACTCATACTTGTACGTTTTCTCACTTAAAAAAACAAACCCATACCCCCCTAACACCCCTCCCTCCCAAATCAATTCGTGGTGTAGCGATCAGGCGCTTCACTGTTGCACTCGGGAGACTTGAGTTCGATTCCTGAGCATTGAAACTTTCTTTTGAGTAACTGGGTCTTTCTGCTTGGATGTTGTATCTCTCTCAGCTCGGGTTAGCTCTGACAGTGACAGACAGGGTCGAAAGCCAGCTTCCTAAACGATTTAAATTGTATCAATAGACGTGTAAAAACACCTACATTACCAACCTCACTAAAAATAACAACAACCAAACAACAACCAAAAAAACTCCCACAAAAAAACAAACAATAAAACCCCCCCACCACACACACATCAAGGTAAATGCACGACAAACCCTGGAAAACAGCAACTTGAAAGGTATACTAAATCGAACACAACTTCTTGGAGGGTACTGAATGAACATACAAAAAAGACAAAACTGTACCAAAATAAAGATCAGTGAGAAATAATAATATGTCAAAGTTTCGCTAAAAACAAAAGCAAATTTGGTGGTTCCGTTTGTGAAAACGGTTCAACGGGCTTTTGAATTGAAAGAAAATAGTAGCGTGATAATAAAAGAAACTGTTGAAGATTCCATACCGCGAAGCAATCTCTGACTGATTATTGACGTCAGGGTCACTCTTTTTAGAACCAGGGATTCATTTTATCCAAGACAAACTAAGATTTACGAAATGGGGTGTCATGTGTCCTGAAGCATAACTAAACTGTCAGAAACCCACAATTCTGGATTATTTTACGGTTTGGACGAGGAGACGCTTGCGGTTACAAAGATACTAAACGTGCTAGGGTCACGCGGAGACACGTTGTTATCGTCACCATCTAATTGTGAGCTCATTTGAGGCTAATTTGATATTTTAAAAAATGGGCCTTACTTTGAGGAAGGTTTTCAAATGGTGATCAGGGGATATCGGTTCCTACGGTATTCAGGTACCCGAAAATGTAAAAAGTTGAAATTCTATATTTTGAACCACACATCGTTTTTTTACAAACCCGTGCCTTCACTTTAAATTACCTTGCTATATTGCAGTTCCCACCAAAATGGAAAATTATACTCCAGTCAGTATAAAACATATAAATACCTTCGATATCGGAATGTGGCTATCTGAAAGCAATGAGCTATACGATGTAAGAGATACGGCCACATACGTAAAATGAGTTGCACTGTTGGTTGAAGAACCAGCACTCGATTACCCTTGAGATCTAGACTCTAGCAGTAGAACGCAAGGAAGAAACTGGTCTACTTCTTTCGGTGGAGCATCGTATTCAGAATATCTTTGTACTTTGAGCTCATGTTATAATACACAAATATGTTCAGGGTTGAATTTAAGGCTTCCAGAGACCCGCAAATTCCCAAACAAAGTAAGGAACAAATTCCTATATCTCCCAGCCATATTATGTTCGTCGTTGATAACGGCTGCAACGAGGTTGACACATCCTGGCAGCAAACAAATAATAAATATGATTGAAATCAGAAGAATCATTTTGACAACCTTTTTGTCTCTGTTCGAAAAAGAATCCTGTTTTGCAGATCTGGAAGTCGATCGTCGCCATTTTGATTTTTGAATAAGATTTTCCACGAGGATAGTCGTGCAGGAAGTGACTGCAATGAAAGCAGACAGTTGAGAAAAGGCGTTAATCGAAACTGTAATGCTCTCGATATAAATGCCGCCAGGTATAAAAACCAATCCTATTTTCGTGACATTTCTCTCTGGGAAATATTTTGGTCCGAGTCTGAGGGAATAACACACAGACGCAAGACTAGCAATCATAGTTACAAATATACCAACGATTACTAAGACTGTTCTTTCGGGAGTGATGATTGTTTTTACTTTGAGAGGCAGAGCAATACACAGACACCTTTCTAATGTGGCAAACACTGTGATCCAGCTAGTAATGCGCGTGAAACAGACATGAGGCCACCCCCCTGTTAGATATGAAACCTCCAATGGATCGTAAGGCAGGTCGAGGTCAGCAAACAAATAAGGATTAAAACCAATGCTTATCCACAAATGTGTTATTAAGCCTCCAGTATCTGAGAATGCCAACCCGAGCAGAGTAATGTTTATTGTGTCCTTAAAGCCCTGCTTGTAAAAGACGATTATGTTGACGATGTTGAAGATGAGACCGAAGAAACTGATTATGCCGGTAGCGTGGACATAGAAAACAGAAATGAATACGTTCATGACATCTTTGTTCACCAAGCCTGTCTGGGTTGACCCCGAGACTTCTGCCTGACTAGAATTATTGCCAGAGTCCATCTCCGATGTAAGACAATACAAGATCGACTGGGCATTTACTGGAACCTGTTGGATTAAAGAAAAAGGCAAGGGAAATTAATACTACAGCAGAAAAAGTACAGTATTTTTTAAGACAATGTCTTTGTAATTAATATAAACAATTCATTAGTGCATGTGTCTATGATGTAGTGGCTGGGCACTTCACCATTCCGGGGGGGGGGGGGGGGGGGAGGCGCCTCGAGTTCGATTCCCGATTGGAGAGCATTTTCATCGAATATCTCGGACTTTTTACAGGAATGCTGTGTCCTCCTCACACAGGGTTGGCCCCTCCTAAATGATCTAAATTATGTCCATGGAGTGCAAAAACTCAAACTTAAAACAATAATTATCAGTATAGAGCATTTCTGTTGGATATAAGGATAAAGATGAAGACCAAGAATGAGACACTTTTCCAAAAGAAATTTTGAATAAGTGAACGATCTTTATAGTACCAGTAGACGAAGACACCTATGACACTACCACAATGGCTACTACGTCATAGTGGAACTCCCTTGAAATGAGAGTACAAAAAGTAAATCCTATGTCGCATAGGTTGTCGAAGCTGCTGTCGAGGGAGAAGAGAGTTGTGTAGTTAGTTATGCACGGAATAAAGTTATTTAGGCAAAGTGTGATCGCCCCAAGAACGTTTGTGCTTCCACGTGTGGAGGACGCCTCTGAAGAGTTCTGCCCACTCCAATCCACCAAGAAAACCCCACAAAGAGGCAAACAGAGTTTCTGTCATTAGCAATTGATTTGTCGTAATATTGAGAATAGTTCTGCAAATTATTCTTTCTTGTTTATTGAATTTGTGAGTTTTACTGTGTGTCTGTGCCTATATAGTGCTCATGTAATGTGTGTGTGTTGTGTGTGTTGTGTGTGTGTGTGTGTGTGTGTGTTTGTGTGTGTGTGTGTGTGTGTGTTGTGTGTGTTGTGTGTGTGTGTGTGTGTGTGTGCACGTGTGTGTGTGTGTGTGTGTGTGTGTGTGTGTGTGTGTGTGTGTGTGTGTGTTTTGCTATTGTTGTTGGAGGTGTTGACTCTAAAGTGTATATCGGACATTCAATCATTAAAAGAAAATTCACATTCAGTTTGGGCATTCAAAATTAGTTTTTCTTGCTGTTTTACTGTTGGATTTCTTTTTGACCGAACAGTTAATGCAACCATTGTCATTCTGAGTCTCTTCTTGACCTCCCAAAGTCAATCAAATTTTTTTTCAAGGCAAAGTCACCCAAAATTTAATAATAGAAAATTATCGAACCTAAGTTCAATTTGTTGATAAATACATAAAGATTTTGGAAATTAACTCTTAGTTTATCCGAATAGACCAAGAATCTGTAATCGAACGGGATTTTACTTGTCAGTCTATGTTGATGTGGATTTTGTTCACGTTTGAAGGGAAATGTGGGCAAAGTCACCCCAGTTTACCGTACCTGATATTCTTATCGTACCTGATATTCTTAAACCTGGAACAGAAAACCACTGACTCCTAATGCACCTCGAAGTTTGGTCTTCAAGTTCTTATTATTGCCAACTCAGACACCCTCACCGGTTAAGAACGAATCGTGACATACTATAATATCACTTTTATCCTGATGGCAATTTGTAACAATCACAGTAGTGTCGCACGCTTATGGAACTATCAATAATAATAATAGTGTTCTGGAGTAGAGGTAATCATGTTGTATTATGGTAAAGAAAAACATGTAATCACGGTGATTTAGATCAAATACAGTTAATTAAAAAGACCTGTTTATAACATTTGAAAACAGACCCATCCATTTTCAAGAGTAGGGCGAAGAAAGAACTACTGTGCGTGTGTTAAATGTTTGCCAGCTTAACAGGTTGGAATAAATAATTTGACATTCCTCCCAGACCTTTCTACATTGATTCTTGGCGTTGGGTCGTACACCAATTATGTTTTAACATGAAGGAAACGCTCTGGATAGTGACAGAATCAGATTCCAGTAATAATTATATTATAGGCACTGAATGAACGTTAGATTGAGCTGCGGTAATTATTCATCGTTTACTTATTTGTTGTGATATGTCAAGATTTTTTTCAATGAACTCTCTACTGTACTCAGTGTTGGCATTTGAAGACACTTCATATTTGTTCCTGCATCTTTGATAAAGACCGGGGGTTTCCCTGCTAATTATTTCAACAATTTTGTAATCATGAACTGACACGCTATGTCTGTAAGGGGTTTAAAAAATGTAAGTATATTTTACGTCTCTTTGTGTGCGTGATAGCTTTTCCCACAGCAGCAGCAGTTGATAATACTTACCTGAACTTGTGACCCAGTTATTTATTGTTCAGATCTTAATACTATTTCGTTATTCAAGTTCCCACCAGAGATAGATTATACCCTTTCAGAACTCTTTGAGATTGCACCTTCTGGACGGTTGACAACGATTGTATAGGCGCTGTATTTTGGGCCACTTAAAAAAAAGAAGAGTAACTGCGTTAATCTTACAAACTTTTCAATTCTGTTCTCTATCTGAAACTTTAAAAGGCCGGCATCAACATGCATGCTTTGAAATACAGCGCGTATTCCTTTTTCTGATTTGTGTCGCAACATTGTTTCTTTCTGGGGTGCCTTGGTAGTCGAAGCAGACTTTGTGCTGTTGAAGCTAGAGAGGTGTGCAGAGTAAGCCCGATTCCCCGTTTGGACTTCTTTGTTGACATCCACACCTTGGCGCTCATAAGACCTTATGCAGTTGCGAGGGCCGTAAAACCTTACTAAAACAAACACACTCACATACACACACACACACACACACACACACACACACACACA
>NW_004797280.1:529163-531665 GCF_000002075.1 Aplysia californica | reverse complement strand
ATGTAAATTTGTTGTCCATTGTAAGGCCAAGATATTTGTATGAATCCGTGATTTCAATAGTTTCTTGTTCAATTACGAGTGGTGGGATTGGGATTCCCACCAGCCTACTATTTTCTTGCTTACTCGCTGGCTAGATAAGTTATCCACGGGTTTTTCCTTAGAGTAGGGTTTTCCTTCCTGTAGTCCCCTGACGTATCATATGTTATCTCTCCTTCAGGATGAAAGGGGCTCATGCCATCTCATTCATCTACATCGGTGGGCGGGGGTCATCCGGTCTGTCTTCTGTACAGAGAACAGACTGACAGCTCCTTACCAAGAAATAGAGGGGAGTGGGGAGTGTGGTAGTGGGGGAGGGGAGAGTGCTGGGAGATTGGGGGGAGGAGGCTGAGATGGTGGGAGGGTGGGAAGGGAGAGGGGGAATGTTTCAAGTGGCCTGTTGTTGAGTAGAGTGCTCGAGTCTCTCCTCCCTGGCACCGTTTTTTTTTCTCTTGTTGTTCTTGTGTGTGTGTGTGTGTGTGTGTGTGTGTGTGTGTGTGTGTGTGTGTGTGTGTGTGTGTGTGTGTGTGTGTGTGTGTGTGTGGAAGGGGGGGGGGCTGGTTTTAGATTGACGATTTTCAGTCAATTTACAGTATCTGGACTTTTTACGCATTATAATTTTCCAATCACTTGTAAATAAAAAAGTGCTTACTCTTTGTGTTACAATCATCATCTTTCAGATTTTCTGTCCTGGAACTTTCATTTTGCCTATTATGCAACAAAATGTCGTTTTTTCCTCAAAACTTCAATTTTTGATGGGTTTTTTTCTCATATATTTATTAATTTTCTCTTTTTATTCCAATGCTGTTGAGGAGGGATTTGCGCTAAACAAATTATGCGATCTAATAATATTATTATTATGTTGTACCCCTCTCAGCCCCGTTAGCCATGACAGGCATGGTCGAAGTCCGCCTCCTAAATAATGGAAATTGTGTCGACAGGGTCACAAGGTGTAGTGCGGTATAAAAATTCGCCACGCAACTTTTTGTCTAATATCTCCTGAACTATCGAACACAGACTCTCCAGCTTTTGCGCAATGACTTGTATCAATTCGCCTCAACAATCTCAGATCTCAGATATTCAGGGGCATTTTGTTTACTGGGTGCCGGTCAAATTTTTGTCAGGTGGACTGTTGACAAGACATTTATTGCTGATGATAATGTTCATTCAGTTGTAAGTAAATCCGAATAAACATGCAACAACATTCAAAGAAACACCTTGCGGATTTGAAGGCATTCAAATAGACAAGTGGGATTCACTGCTGTTTTGTCGCGACAGAGCCTCATTCCTTCACATTTGTTTATCGCAACGGCTCGTAACTTTAAATCGTCTCCCGTCAAACCGTCACGTCGCGGAACTTCATACGAGGACAAACGGACACAGCGGGTACAGCGATGACGTCAGTCCGTTGGGCAAATCCATCGACTGCCCTAAGATCGAATAAAGGGTCCCTTGATTGCCAAATTGCCCTCCGTGTTGCTTACAAAATCTGTAATGAGACTGTCTTGAGTCTTGAGCAGCACATACACATGAAATATTTTATCAGCAATACATGTATTTATAATTCAGCCTTTCTCTAATTATCATCAGAACATTTATTGTCAGCATGGCACTAATCTTGTTTGTTTATTGAATTTTAGCCCGCTAGACTTCCTGTTTGGTGACTATTCATCGCTTTCTCCCCACTAATAACGTACCTGGCCCATATGAGTCTAGCCGGCGAAAAGAGGAATCGTCTAGTGAAGATAAATAAGGAGAATTATAACGAGGAGCGAATTATAACGAGGAGCGAAAGGCTCTCGGCTGTCAGAGTCTGGGCCGAAAACAATGGGCCTACCCCCTCCCTTCCCTCCCTTTATCCACCGTCACTCCAGCTAGACACCAAGTTCTATAATTAGCATTTGACACACTTCCCCACTTTGTTACAACAGTGTTCCGAGAAGTGTGATGAAGAACGTTTGATTACATAATGATGAAAAATTGTTGTGTGCTAACTTTGTCCAGCTTTGTATAGATCTAGTATCTGATTGTAGACTTAATCTGCATGGGACAGCTTCATTGTAACAGTATCAATGGAGTTTTTGCCATCATACAGTACTGTTCTTATTACATATTTACAGGTCGAGTGCACGTCGATGTTGTGTGTGAGTGTGCAGAAAGTAAAAGTCTTTGGTTAAAGTAAAGGAGGCCATGGCCAGCAGTTTATTTCGCTCACTTTCAGTTTTTTTTCTAGTATAGACTCTAGTAGTGTTTCTTTTTCTATGCCGTTCAAGTCAGTTTCTATTAACTCAGTAACTTCCTTCATACATTAATCATAATACTGCTTCTTGACACTACCATATTTCAGCTCTTTCACATTATATTAAAATGTTTGCAGTGGTGTGTGTGTGTTAGTGGGGGAAAGGGTGGGGATGCCGAAAGTAGGGGTATAAAATAAGGCGAGAGAGAGAGAGAGAGAGAGAGAGA
>NW_004797280.1:527528-528919 GCF_000002075.1 Aplysia californica | reverse complement strand
TGTGTGTGTGTTGTGAAGGAATGGGGTGGGGGGAGGAAGAAAGATTCTAATTTGAATGATGGCCGGTCAGTTCTATAAACCACGAGCCGCCACTGCAGATAATGATCTCAGATCAATATTTTTGTATGAACATGTTCGCCGGATTCTTGAAAAATCCCTTAACAGATACTTTTATAAGAGCCGAGTGGGAAGTTTCTACAGATTTTAAGAAGTTTACATTCCAGGAACTGGGACAATAGCACTTTTTAAAGCAAGTCCGTCCTTTTTCTGTATTCTCCACAGTGTGCTTATTGATGGAACTGGCACAAGTGCATGGCTACTTAACAGGAATGGGTTACACCGTCCTTCACTTCTTTTACTTTTATAACATATTATACTAATAATAATGTATTGGGAGTTGTTTGTGATAATCTATAGACATTGTTCGAAGAATCACACATTCTCACAGGCTTCTTAGAATTTGGAGAACATTAATTTAGTACAAAACGGGTATTCGCTATTAGTATAAGATTGATTTTTGGAGCAATTAATGGCGCGGAAAGACACATTAAAGATGTTTTTTACACCGTATTTTTCTTTTTTGTTTTCTTTGGTTGTTGTTGCTTTTGTTGTTGGTGGGATTTTTTTGTTGCAACTATGGCCGGGCGATTACATTTTCATATTTTGTGAAACAAGCACGTACTGGCACAATCGCATGGCTACTTAACAGGAGTGGGTTACACCATTCTTCAATTCTTTTACTTTTATAACATATTCTAAGGATAATGTATTGAGAGTTGCTTGTGATAATCTATAAACATTGTTTGAAGAATCACACATTCTCACCGGCTTCTTAGAATTAGATGCCAAGAATGACATCATCTGGCCAGTGCACTTTCCTGTCACAATACCCATCAACGGTTCCTCTCATTATCATACTGCTCCTCATCAGACTAATTATGAAGTAGGGGCAGAAACTATATATAATTCGCTACCCTAGAATTACAAAGTTCTCGCTTCTCTGTATCTAGTTTCGAGAAATTTGACGTTATAAAAACACGTCATACTTTTTCAAATGCCATCCTTTGAATGTCTTGATAACTTCACTTACTTTACTTTACTTTTTCATCCTCTGTTGCCGTTAAGCGTCGAGGGAGATGCAGTTTTCTATGGTAGGCCAGCTCCACAGCTCTTTAAGTTGTGTTTTCTTAGGGTTTCCTCGACACCCTCGATCCACCTTTTGCGTGGCCTTCCTCTTCCTTTATATCCTGAGGGCTTGGTGTTGTAGGCTCTCAAGGCTGGCTGGTCAGGTGACATGCGTAACAGGTGGCCAAACCATTTTATCCTCTGTCTTTCTATGTAACGCAGGCAGGACTCAGTGCCGATAGCTGCTCTTATTTCTTCATTTCTCT
>NW_004797280.1:524287-525697 GCF_000002075.1 Aplysia californica | reverse complement strand
ATAGAGAGAGAGAGAGAGAGAGAGAGAGAGAGAGAGAGAGAGAGAGAGAGAGAGAGAGAGATAATCTCACGACAAATTCTAATCAAGTAGTTCTGCTTCATCTTTTGAAAGAGACGATTTCATCTTTTTTAATGATAACAAACAAAAATAACAGGAATCTGCAGTTCAGTTGAAACCAAACGACGTAGATAGATGTGAACAGAATTGTTGTCTACAGTGGTCGTTTTTCAAACACATGACTTTGCATTACTTAATTAAACAAGAAAAGATAAACTTGCAAACATACAGACAAGTAGGCATAATAGAACTCAGGAGAAAGAAAATTATGAAATATAAAAAATAAAACACAGAGAACATTAATTTTATTCTGGGACTTACATCAATAGTATGCAACAAAGTTATCATAAAAGAAGAGTGTGAAAAGTGGACCCGTAGACACGTCTAGTCTGCTGGCCTTATGGCCGTATTATTCCACACACTGTGTCCCAAGGCTGTGTCCTCGGTTCAGGGCTATAAATAGTCGAGGTCAATGAACCCAATGCGAGAATAAGAAGTGAATGGGTTTTTTAAAGGAAAATTGGTAAAATTGTTATGCCTTTAAACCAGGTGGTTTGAGCGTACACTTTGCTAATATTGAGGCGCTGATTACGAATATGACATTACATTTTAAATTCGAACTCAAAGTTAGAATTTTTTTTTAGCTCCGGTGGGCCTATGGCTCATGAGTCTCGACCCGGCCGGTTAAAATTGAGCAAGCGGCTTTCCAACCGACACGTCTTTTGTCGGGGCGTGTCGTGTCGTGTATGTTGACACAGCCAAACGGACTTTTCTCTGATTTCTTAGGAAATAAACGGTGCTCCATTTCAACCACCGACTTTCCGAGAGACGGACGGAATCGCGTCGGTTGGTGTCCGTCGCAGTGGACACGGGCCCTAAAGCAGACATCGAAAGACTTTCCGGGTAGAGACAGAGTGGACGAGCCTTGCTGGATTTTTTGGCGCGTCGTTTTGATGATTTGATAACTCGACGCTCCCAAGATGCCTGAGGCAAACGAGTGGAAGCGTCTTTCGGTCAATAAAACTCGTCAGCAGATCAAAGACAATGAACGAAGTAGGTTTTTCTTCAATGGTTGTTATAATGGTTGAAACCCCCCCCCCCAAAAAAAAAAAACCACCAAAAAAAACGGGGACGAGCAAGGAGTAGATATTGGGTAAAAAGTATAGTTGTTCCCACGTCCGATCCGGACATTGGGGATTGCCTTGTTAGTGAGACAACTTCCTGGGCCTTCGGCAGAAAAATATTGTGGGAGAGTGGCGATATTGGGTATATAGAATAAATCAAATACGAAATGTATATTAAGGAGAGTACCACCACCTGTGGGCAAAGAAAAGAAGCATCCGTTACATCAGA
>NW_004797280.1:516445-517766 GCF_000002075.1 Aplysia californica | reverse complement strand
GAGAGAGAGAGAGAGAGAGAGAGAGAGAGAGAGAGAGAGAGAGAGAGAGAGGTGGATGCAGGAGGTGTATTGGCTGGGGTGGATATTTGGGATTTGTGAAGGGAAAGAAAGAAGGTTGTATGGAAGGCTTTTGGTGGAGAGGTGAGCGGAGGGGGTTGTAATGGACCTAAAAAATAAATGGAGGGGGGTAACTGGGGGGAGGATAACCGGATCTTGAAAAATAAAAAGAACTGGGCACATGCCGATGATGTACTGTTAGTCACCGACCATTAAGGAACGCCCTCCCCCTTTCCCCAACCATCACTGACTTAGTGCCACCCACATAAATTCGTTTGCTAGAGCTGGACAAAATCCGAACTGTAAATCCGGATAATCAGTTAATGTATATATAACAAAAGAACCGGTGGCACTCCGTAAGTTGATGTGAATGACTTTCAATCACAGACTCGTTCTATAAAATCGTTCTCTGACATGTTTCTCAGAATGGACCAGCTGAGGAAGTGCACTGGGAGTGGCGATAGAGTGGTAAAAAGAGAATAATGTTATACTTCGCATTTGCACCTGACTGACCGCCAAGCTATAGGACTATCAGCTTAGCAGAATAGTTTTGCTATCTCTATAGGTAGCTGGTTCTGTATCATAATTCGTAAGGGCTTAATGGCATTAATTATTGTGAACGTTTTTAGATTTCATGTAAGTTCGTTCCCTGTACAATAATAATGTTTATACCCATGCCGATTAGATAAAAACGAGTGGTCGGGAAGTACGGTCCAGCTTACAATGGGCATTTCGTCGCCTGTGAACTATTGTGTCCAAAGTGCACTTTATTCAGTTTTGAGAAAATCGAGTTTGACATTTTCACCATTGTTTTCTAGTTGCTGTTTTGATATTTTCCCATTCTATTAACACCTATAGGTGACAATTGTTTTATTTTCCCTAATTCAACTGTTAGTAGGTCATTTGTAAAGCCGTCAATTGCTCGTCCAACGGCGTTTAAAAACCGATATAAAACAGTCCTCAAATCTCGACGTGTTTATGAGAACAGCTTGAAGCTATTTTAGAATGTGTGTAGTTAAAGGTCCATTGTTTAAAGGGTTAGAGCCAACCATAGAGTTATCTCCTTTTATACTAGAGTCCGTACGAGGTCACGTGACACGGAAACGTTTGAGTTTGTAGGCGGCCATTTTTCGATGGGCGAAAACTTTTGTTTACATGTGAGTGGGCGTGTCTCTGCTCTTACGTGTTTTATTTGATTCTAACGTGATGTTTTAATCCAAAGCGATTCTCTTAAAAGTGCAAGCATATGAAACCTCTAGATCTA
>NW_004797280.1:510437-511849 GCF_000002075.1 Aplysia californica | reverse complement strand
CTTGGTGGCTGGAGGGTGCAACTAGTAAGGTCCTACTTTTTTTTCTTTCTTAACTCTATTGTTTCTGTATATCTGTCTTGCTTCTTCCCTGTACCAAATGGCCGCTATTGTGTCGATGTGCTCCTCGTTTACTCGGACGAGAGCCTTGAACATCCAGCTCTCACTGGTAAAATTGGAAGCAAACGAGATAGGGGTAGAGCTAGAGCAACTTATCGAAAGGTTGTGAGTTTGAATCCCGTCAGGGGCCCAACATTGTTTCCTTGGGAAAAGCACTTTACACGAATTTTCCCCACTTCGGTCAGGTGGGAATTGGTACCGGGCTATAGACAATGAAAGATCTTGTCAGTTTGTTAGTGTTGAGCGCTTTGTCGGCTGCTTGCACTGTACGATTCCGTGGAAGCCGAGAATATTTCTCAGTGTAATAGGTTCTCCTGGGGTAATAATGTGGTGTAAAGTGCATAGAGCGTGTTGGCGAGGATTTGCGCTATACAAATGCTATATATAATAATAATAATAATAATAATAATAATAATAATAATAATAATAAATGTAGCCTTTTTTTTAAAGAGCATCTGAGGAAAGGAATAAGTGGGGAACCATGATTGCCGATGTCTGTCGCACATCTGGCACTTGATGATGGAATACTATTCCAAACTTTCATTGTCCTCTACATCCTCTCCTTTTATGTTTTTGTATGGGAGTCTATTCTTTTGCATCTGTGGTGTAGCGGTTAGGCGCCTCGCTGTCGCACGCAGGAGACCCACATTCGATTCACCACCGAGCGGGGAGAATTTTTATCGAGTACGTCGGTCTTTCTGATTGGATGTTGTTTCCATCCTAACCCGGGTTGACCCTGACAGGCAGGGTCGACAGCAGGGTCGGAGGCCCGCCCCTTACATGATCCAAATTGTATTGATGGGGGTTCTCGTGGTTGAGAAGTTACCGTGTTTGCCTCTCATTCAATAGGTACCGAGTTGGAATCCGGATAGCGACGGAAATTTTTCTTCTCTAAAATTTTCTCCTTCCACGTCCCTTCCTGCTCTCTAACAATTTTCTGTCGTCTGCTTTGGTCTCCAATAACTGCCCTCCCCCCTTGCCCCCTCCTCTAGGCTCCTGACTCTTTCTGAAGCATTTCTACTGCTACTCCTTGGCTCCTTCTTACTGCAGTTTGTCAGTCACAACTTCTATCTTATCGAACTCCTAGCCGTCTCGGAGAAGGGCGAAAAATCTAGCAGGTCCCGTGTGCAAGTTGTGCACGTTAAAGATCCCTTCGGGCTCTAAAATCGGTAAGACTAGGCTTCGGCCGCCACCCGGGCAACATTCAAAATTTCCTACCAAGTGAAAGTGCTTGATGTGTCCGCGCGCTCATATGACCTTATGTATTTGCGAGCGCCGTAAAACAGTTACCCCCC
>NW_004797280.1:504205-506031 GCF_000002075.1 Aplysia californica | reverse complement strand
AAGAGAGAGAGAGAAAGAGAGAGAAAGAGAGAGAGAGAGAGGGAGAGAAAGAGAGAGAAAGAGAGAGAGAGAATGAGAGAGAGAGAAAGAGAGAGAGAAAGAGAGAGAGAGAAAGAGAGAGAGAGAAAGAGAGAGAAAGAGAGAGAGAAAGAAAGAGAAAGAGTGAGAAAGAGAGAGAGAGAGAGAGAGAGAGAGAGAAAGAGAGAGAAAGAGAGAGAGAGAGAGAGAAAGAGAGAGAGAGAGGGGGACGAGGAGGATGAATAATATTGGAACCGTATGGTGCTTATGTTCTTTGTATCATTGAAATGCGCAATGAGCATTTTCTTATTTGAAATGCGCCTTATCAGTGAAATCTATTATCATCATTGTTATTATTATTATCGTCATCATCACCATCACCATCATCATCATCATCGTCATCATCATCATTGTAAACAGGAAGGAATACAAAAATTTCCAGAAAATTTTATATAAGTTCAACGTTTCTCCCGATCAAGGGCTTCATCAGGTACATACAAAAATAATGTTAGATCTAATGACTACAATTATCTATAGTAACCAAAGTGCGCGCATCTACGTCACAATGCCAAAAGGTGTGATAAACACAAATCGGGAAGACCAGAAAAAGGGGATCATCATCATCATCATCATCATCATCATCAATATTATTTTTATTACTATTACTATTACTATTATTATTATTATTATTATTATTATTATTATTATTATTATTATTATTATCGTAACAAGACAAGCAGACTGAAACCGAAGGCCAGACCAGATAGATTCGACAATAATTAATTAGGGTTGGGGAGAAGAAGAAAAAAATCGGACATATTGGCGGTAAGGGGAAGATTCCTATCCCAGCAGGGAGCTAGCACTTACAGAACAAAAGACAGGGCCAGAACATGGTGGTAGCTGAGCCAACGAGCAAATTGGTGTAAGGAAATGTGTCACGACGCGGTGGAATCAGGCGGTCGTCAATTTTGGGCATGGGATGTTATTGGTATCATCTTATAGCTTGTTTACTTGTCTTAGTTTAGATGAAAAATAACCATCTATTTTGGAAAGAAGTTGAGATATTTAAGACTGAAATAAGTGGGGTCAGAGGTAAAATTAGCGAGGAACTGGCTGCCAATGTCTGGTGACTTCCAAAGCTCGAGGGTCCTTGGAAACTGCAAATTTACTCTTTTGTGACTTTGATCAATGTTTTTTCCGTAAAATCCACCCACAAATGTGTTTTTGAATGGAAATAAAAAGGTGTTAAGGAAAATAACCTACAAATTGTCCGAACAGGAGGAAAAATGTTGGTTTTTCTTTTTTCGTTTTCATTAATTTGACGAGCGCCTGATTTCACCACGGCGCCACGCAAATTGGTGAAATGAGGCAGGGCGGTTGTTGTTAGCACTTCTTGTCTTGGCGTTCCTGCGCTAAGTTCAGGGTGTGTGTTTGTTCAGTTAACTCGTCAAGGACGAGCATTCTGGTCCTTCCACAACGCCTGAAGACGTCATGCTGCTTTGGGACACTTGCAATTCGTTATTCACATACATTTTTCAATTGCGTTTTCGTGTTTTTTTCAATTTTGTCTTCTTTACCTGAAACTTAAAAAGGCAGACAACATGTTTGCTATAAGCTATGCAAATCTGTTTCTAACTCTATCTATCTATCTATCTATCTACTCTATCTATCTATCTATCTATCTATCTATCTATCTATCTATCTATCTATCTGTCTGTCTATCTATCTATCTATCTATCTGTCTATCTATCTATCTATTTATCTATCTATCTATCTATCTATCTATCTATCTATCTATCTATCTATCT
>NW_004797280.1:492854-497854 GCF_000002075.1 Aplysia californica | reverse complement strand
TAATATCCTTGTCTATATATCCCGCTAGTGCTCTCACAAAACAGCGGTCGATGAGAGAGCGGGTCGTCGAATCGAAGTGTTCAAATAGCTACAGGTTTCAAAACTCTCAACGTTTTTTGTTTGGCTTTCTATGCAAACAGGTTCTGGTTATGTTATTATTTGAGCGCTGTGGCTCTCAAATGTATCAAAAACTGAATTGATGAACACACTTAATTTTTGCTCGTGCCTGTTCGAGATGTTTTCAGCTGGGATAAGGGACGGCCCTGTCTTTATTGAGTGCGCGATGCGCTTTGAGTGGGCAGCATTTCTGCTCTCCAAGCATAACGTAAAAAGAGGTTATGAATTCATGTTGGATGAGATAACAGCCGTAAAATCTATTGGAATCCCCCTCCCCCCCCCCCCCCCCCCCCCAATAAAAAGGTTTGTGGGTGTGGAATTTATAGGCAAAGGTGGGGTTATTTAACGCAGTTGATAATGAAATTGGTGAACACGCAAACATTGGAGTCTTGAATCTGAAAGGAACCTGATTTTTTTCTCTACTTCCTTGGAAATATACCTCGAAGGGGAATTGGGTTTACAAAAGAAAAAGGAACCCAAGATTCTGCTCTCCGGAATTTCTACAGAAACTACATGTTCGTAACCTTTCAAGATGATAAAAATAGCGTATATTATTTAAAAATTACCATATTCTTAGCCTAGTCTTATACGATAAGGGATAAGGACGAACGCTTTGGGGAATCCCGAGTGGTAGTTCAACACATTAAATATCCCTTGGTGGTTTTAAATTCGGAAAGATATGGCCCTTCGGGGTGCCCTCCGGGCAAAATATTCAGAATAAATTCACACCAAAAACTGGAGCCACTCTAGTGAGTATAAATATTTAAAAATAATTGTGTATATTATTATACCGTCGAAAACGGTACGTTGATGTCTGTCAGGCAAGGAAGGATTCTACGCGCTGTGGCAATAAAACCGCCTTATACATAAAATTCAACTGCACTCAGTTACTCCCTCAGCGCTCCAGCATGGGTATGAGAAGAAGCCCATATTATTTTTATACAGGATTGATAAGACAAATCTCTCTTCTACGTCAAAGTAGTTTAAGAGTGCTGTTGCTATTCACGCTGTAAAGATATTTTAGACTTGAAGTCTTCTTTTTGATAAGTGAGGCAGTAACACAAATTCAGTCACTTTTTAAACTCTTTAAGAATGCTCATTCTTTGGTCATTCGGCAACGCTCGATAGCAGAAGCCCGTTCTTTTAAGGCGCACTTTAAAAAAAAAGGAGCATAATTTCGTTATTCAAACAGATTTTTCACTTCCGCTTTCTTTTTCTCAAACTTAAAAAAGACTGGGAACGATAACCATTCTGTGAATTATGCAGTCCCGTGTTTCTGATTGTGAGTGAAGGTTCGAAATATGGCTCAATGTTGACCTAGGCATGCTGCTAATCGGACATATAATGTGTTCACTTCGTCCTTAAAGATTTAACTGCATGATTCAAACGCTGGGCTGCTCTCTAGCAATGTTCTGTCGTCTGCTTCCGTATCCTCTTTCTGCCCCCACCCCCTCACCTCCTTTGCCCCCCCCCTCCTCTGGGCTTCTGAATCTTTCTGCAGCCTTTCTACTGCTACTCCTTGGCTCCTTCCTACGGCTGTCTTTCTGCCACATCCCTAATCTTCTGGTAGGAATGATCTACACCTAGCCCTCTCGGAAAAGAGCGAAAAATCTTGGACGGCTCGTGTGCAAGTTGCGCACGTTAAAAATCCCTTGGTGGTCTAAAATCTGTAAGAGTAGGCTTCGGCCGCAACCCGGGCAAATTTCAAAATTCCCTAACAGCTGAAAATATTAGATGTGTACCGCGCTCATTTGACCGTATGCAGTTGCGAGCGCCGTAAAACACTTACCCCCCCCAAAAACCCAAGACAAAACAAAGCAAAAAAAACAAACAAACAACAACTCTGGACGACCACTTGAACGGGCTCGCTACCAGTTGTCTGCGAACCTCTCCATAAAAGAAGTAGACGAAATGAAGTGCTCTAATGAAGTGAGGCTTGAAACACATTTTAGTTATCGTTGCATCAATAAAATTATGGCGTGCTAGCCTCTCATCTTAACCAGTTAAAACCACCACGACATAGAAGACATCATCCAATCAATCTGAAACACGAAATGAATTTTAAAAATACGTTTGCCGTAGCCAGAGACATTGTATATATTTATTACTTTGGACTCTACCGAAGTAATGTTATGAATGCTAAGTATTTTTCATTGCCCTTTGGGGAAGAACTACGATTTCTCACCAAACACTTGGGTTATCTACAGTCTAGACGCTGTCATTGCAAGATCGGGTGAGGCCATCATTTTTTCCATCGATCGTGTGACGCAGACCTTTGTAGAAAACGAAGGGATTCATTCTTCAACATTAGTAATTTACATTGAGCTGTATTATTCTAGATCTAATAAGGCATTGATTTAGATACCCCCATCCCTCCCCCAATAAAATACGATCTCTTCTATTTCCTTGGCTCGTATCCCTTTCCCTTTATCATAAATATCGTATCTATCGAAGTGTGGGGAGTAAGGGGCCGTTCACAAAGGATGTCAGCTCAGAGGGGGAGGGGGGGGGGGTGACAAAGGTTGACGTCAACCATGATGCTCTAAAAAGTTGGGGGGAAAGATATGAAAAGAAAAGAAAAGAAGAAAAAACATTATAGACCACATTTTTGGGGGGCCTAAAATTAAGTTAAATTGGACCATATTATTTTTTGGCCTAAAAACTAAAATTGACAGTTTCTCCCCATATCACAGACTGCTAGAAGCTAGGTGTAAATATAAAAGGCATCCTGTTCATGTTCTATCTAAATGTACATGTACATTTTGGTTGATGTCAGCGGGTGGTTTGGGGGAGGGGGGGGGGGCTGGGAAGGATGACAGACAGTATGACATGGGAGGAAAGGGGGGGGGGGGCATTTTTGGCCAAAGTTCAGCTGAAGTCATTAGTGAATGTCCCCTAAGTCCGTAGACGGTTCACACAGAAGAAACGAGTTTGATTCAAAATCAGAGAGTCTTCTTTGTTAAGGGTTTCCGTCTATGAGTGGGTGACAAATCCCATTCAGTCCGTTGGTTGGTTGGCTCAGACTGGCAGAGTCAAAGCACCCTCCCACCCTCCCTCCCCAAATAAACTAGTTCGTATTTATGGAGTTAACAGCATTTGTATTCCTTTACAATCATTATCTCATCTGTTACTCTCCTCTCGCTTGTACTCTATAGCTTATTGGGGTTCCGGGTTCGAAGCTCAGCTCGGTCTGACGATGTGTCCATGGAAAAGGCACTTTACATGAATTTTCCCGTTGGACTCGAGGAGACGGACGTTAAATTCGTCGGTCCAGCCTCTTAAATAAACTTACAGTGTTTCAAGGGGTGTTAAACCCATATCGCTTCGCATTTTTGTCCCGATGGGGCGATGGTGTAGGTCGTGGATGTCGTGAAGTTGATCAGAATATCGCGAAACGTAACAACGTAACCATAAATTTAATTTACCATTGCAGCTCAAAATATAAGTCCATACCTTTTATGTCGAACCCCCCCCCCCAAACAACCCCAACCCCCCCCCCCCAAAGAAACCTCCAAACAAAATAACAACAACAACAACAACAACAACAACAACAACAACAACAACAACAACAACAACAACAACAACAAAGAAAACCCGAAGATGTTCAGAAACCTTTAACATCTCTTCATAACGTTTTCTCGTTCAGTCTGTCATTTCTAATACGTCGTTTCACTTCTCACTCCTGCAGCGTTGCTGTTAGAGTGTTTTTGCTCCTTGTTGATGAACTGCCTCTGGAAATAATCGTTATTGCGCCCCCTGGACTCTCAGGCAGTGATGCATTACGCCGAGTACATTTTTGCCTATCCACAAAAGTTGCATGATTTTAAAAAAAGAAAAAAGAATGGGAGTGAATTAATTATGGGCAGCGCGGAATAATTATCCCTTTTACCGACTGTTATATAAAAATGTATATAAACCGAAGCATATAATCAATTATGCATCCTATGAATTTGAGTAAAAATGTACGTTCCCTGAGGTACATAATCGTTCATGCATCCTGTGAATTTAGTATGATGATTGACGTTTGATATGCTCTGTTCGATCTGCTCGTTTCCTTTTTTTCTGTCGTCAAATTCATTACAAGACTCCCAATTCCCTACTCTATCATAATGAATAGCCCTTTTAGTGAGAGACAATATTTATCCTAAAACATTCTCGGTATTTTTTTTGGTGTTGAAACTTTTGATATAATCTTTTGGTGATTATTATATATATATTTTTAAAATATTTTTTTTGGTGAACCCATATCTCTTTTTCTTCCAAATGCACATTAAGGTAACCACTTTAACCTTTTTTCATCAATGTTTGCTTTGATCCGCTCTAAATGAATCAAGCCGTATGTTATATTCGTTTTGACCACAAGGGACCCAGTTTGGAGGTCTGCACTTGCTATGAGTTTGGTGCCAATGAACATTGTTTAAGAATTTGGGCCTCAGAATTGAACTTCAAGAGCACGGTGTCATTTGATGGAAGAAAATTGAAAACCTTCCCCCCAAACTACCCAAGTTCAAGAACACTTCGGTAAAGGTTAGAACCAAGATCATGTACGCTATAGCCGAGCAGTTTATTGGTCCTGACTGGCCTATCAGGGCGTTCTCTGCGTCTGATGTGAGGTTAAGATTTATATTTTATTCGTTGGTATGGAAAGGAACCCGAAAAAGAAGGGAAGGCAGGGGGAAGGGGCGGGGAGGGGGGTGGGGGTAATTCGGCTGAACGTTGGTTCACCGTACGACTCAAACTGTCCGCAGTTTGAATGTAACCCAAGTTACCCCCCCACCCCCCCAACCACCCCTTGCGTCCCCTTTTCTGCTGAGCGAATATATAAAACCTCAGAGAGCTGAAGCATGTCTTCTTCTTCTTCTTCTTCTTCTTCTTCTTCTTCT
>NW_004797280.1:488633-490903 GCF_000002075.1 Aplysia californica | reverse complement strand
GGGACCTCCTAGTTTAACGTCCGTCTCCGATAGGACCGAGCCAAGAGGGAAGTTCGTGTAAAGTGCCTTTCCCAAGGACACAACGTCGGACCGAGCTGAGGCTCGAACCCCCGAACCCGCAATCTCACGATCACGAGTCCGGTAGCCTAACCACTAGGCTACCGACGCCACTGATGACCTCTAACCAACATGATCTTGTCAGACTCCAAGTTGTGGGTGGTTTGGCTTGAGAAGGATCCCATTTTATACACTCCCCCGTTATTTTCACAAAATGTTTGACTGTAGATTCTGTCGTTTCTAAACTTTGATTAACATTGTATGTAGTGACTCTTACTTTGTATTTTTCTCCTTTGAGATATACTATTTTCATAGAAAACTTTTATAGACTTAGAGTGCGGTTTTCAAGACATGTATATTCACAATATTTAGAACGAGTGATTCCAACTTAGGCGTCCAAACTGGATCGGTATGTAACTTGTGGACCCCCTACCCCACAAGTAAGCAATAACCTTTTAACACGATTGTTTTGTTTCTTACAACTTGACTAGAAGCACATGTATGTGCTAAGGGACCAGGAAGGGTCTGTGTATTGCACCATCAACCACAAACACACACTATTTTTTAAAGACTCACCAGCACCCCGTGTTTTAATGTCTGTTTGTGAATGTGGGTAGGGTGTGTATACAAATGGACTTTACGATTGAGTGTATGAATTCACGTGCACACATGTGTGTGTTTCCTTGTTTGTTTGTGTGTCTTTCAGTTTATAGGGTTAGGGGGGGGGGGCAACGTCTCTGGTTTGGACATCTTAGACATTTCTTGTCGCACGCTGGAGACTTCATTTGATTGCCAAGTGGGGAGAATTTTTGTTGAGTTTCTAGGTCTTTCTTCTCTGCTGGGATGCTGTATCCCTCTCCTCTCCCCCCCCCTCCCAACCCGGGTTGGTCTCAATAGGCAAGGGCAAAAGTCGTCTCCTAACTGACCAACATTGGATCAATGGGGGTGTAAAATTACCTACATTGAAAAAGGGTGAGAGACAGAGAGACACACTCACACACACACACACACTTTCACGCACTTTTTTTTTCACGCGAACGCACACATGTCGCACACACACATGTTTTTTGATAGAGAGATAGAGAGATAGATAGATAGCAAAAAGGGAGAGACATACAGACAGATACCCAGACCGAAACTGATACCCACTCACACAGACTAGAAGGAGGAGTGACAGGCACGAGAGAGAGAGAGAGAGAGAGAGAGAGAGTACTTTTTGTGAAATTGATCTTCTTGTCCATGTTCCTCAATCTTTCCTCTTCATTGCACACTATAATGAATTTTAAGCGATTTTCTTTTTAGTCTTCAGTCTATTGGTCCATTGAATAGGCGGCTCCAACACCGTAAGAAACATTCGCTCCACCGAGCATGGCATCCGGACCAAAATGGGATTTTTATCCCCCGAAGTGTGTTTGGGGACTTAACAGGGATATTTCCAGAATAGCACGTCGACCTGATGTTGTCTGGCCTTTTGTTGAAAAACATCCTCGTGTATTGTTGACTTGTCTGAAAGTAAATGCCGCCGGAGTGGCCCCTCTGAAATTTGGTGAGGGTTTTTTTTGTTCGTCTTCTTCTTCTTTTGTTTGTTTGCTTGGGAAGGGGGGGAGGGGCGAGTGGATTTTTGGTGGAGGGTTTTTTATGTGTTCCGATTTGGGTTTGGCGGTGTTTCGTGTCAGATTTTTCGCGAGATTTATGGGCCTGTTGTTGAGTCCGAGGGTGGGGAGGAAGAAGTGTGAGAGTGAGAGAGTGCTGTGAGTGTGTTTGTGTGTGTCTATGGGTGTGTTTGTGTGTGTGTGTGTGTGTGAGTGTGTTTGTGTGTGTGTGTGTGTTTGTGTGTTTGTCTTTATACATGTATGTATAAGATAAACAGACAGACATACATACAGACAGACAAACAGGAAGACAGACAAACAGATAGACAGGCAGATAGACAGACAGTGAGACAAATATTAGATAGATAGATAGATAGATAGATAGATAGATAGATAGATAGATAGATAGATAGATAGATTGATAGATAGATATAACGTAAGAAAGAGAGAAAGAGAGAACAAGAGACAGGTGTCGACAGGGAGACAAATAAAGAAAGAGAGAGAGAGAAAGAAAGAGAGAAAGAGAGAGAGAAAGTGAGAGAGGAAAAGAGAAAGAGAGACAGAGAGAGAGAGAGAGAGAGGGTAGAGAGAGCGAGCGAGAGCGAGAGAGAGAGAGAGAGA
>NW_004797280.1:484584-487526 GCF_000002075.1 Aplysia californica | reverse complement strand
CCCCGCTCTCTTTCTCTCTCTGTTTGTCCGAAGCTCACTATTTTGGAAGCATGATACGAAGTCTGCTTTATTATTTTATTGAGCAATACCTTTTTAAGCCACTGACCCCCTCCTCCCCACCCCTGGCGTCTTGATGAGTAAACATGAACATGAAAAAAAAAAGTTTTTACACATGAACCAAAGGGCTGTCGTCTCTCTTTTCCCCTGCAAGAGATGACAACATCTTTTCAAAGTTGAGATGAGGAAAGGCGAACGCACTACCCCACTTTTCCCCTTTACCTCGTCAGCTGTCTGACGCGTTAACTTTGAAAATACGCAGGTATCTTTGTCTCGCTGTCTCTTGCCCTGAGAAAGAGTACACACGTCTCTTTTTTGTACTGTTTGCTCTTCTGTTCGCTGAACAAACGGTTTAAAAAGAATGAGGTATTGGCCCTTCTACAGGAGACGACGATGATGATAAACACTAGGAAGGATAACGTATTATCCAATTTTGTTTTCTTTTTATGTAAGACAAAACTTCTAGAAACAAAGTGACCTTTGGCGGCAGTTTATCCTGAACTAGTTCAGACCCTTGATGAGCAGAGTGGTACGAAAGAGCAGCTCGAGGGGCATGGTGAGTAAATAGAAAAGATGCCACCCTTCTCCACAAAATTATACTGTGTTTGTCGGCGCAGTATCTATACGGAGACGTCTCCGACGGAGATAAACCAATCAAAATGCTTTATGCCTCTAGACCAAGTAAAAAAAATATGTGGGGTTACAGGGGGTCTATTAAATATTTTGCAGTTAGGTTTGAAATTTTCTTGAAAATAATTGATACGATACAGTTTTAGTGGCTAAATGTGTGATCTGCAGTCAGCGATACGCAGTTTGACCCCCCTTAGCAGTGCGTCTGTGTGCGGGAGTGCGTCTCCCAATAGTTCCTGGGTGCTCGCCGGAGACGTCTCCGAATATCTTCTGCGTTTGTCAGACCTACAAGCGGGGGGAAAGGGGATGGGTGGAGGCGGCGTGGAAAGGGGGGAGGGCTTCCAATTGGTCGAACAGCACCACTCAATTTATATTATCTTCCTGCTCGCTCGAGTTGTACGTTATCCAACCCTATGTATGACGCCAGCTAGCGACTGTAAGCAATGGCGGATCATTGTGCGCCAACCTCTGAGCCAAATACGACACCTCCAGCGCAGTATCTATTCGGAGACGGCTCCGACGGAAATAGACCAGTCAAAATGCGTTGTCCCTCTAGACTAAGTTAAAAAATCTGGGTGGTTACTGGGTGGCATGCCCCCCCTGTTTAACCCATAATTTGATATTTTGCTGTCAAGTTTGAAATTTTCTTGAAAATAATTGATTTGCGAATGTTTTGGTGCCTATATGTGTGAGCTGCAGCAAATAATACGCAGTATGACATCCCCAAAGAAGTGCATCTGTGTGCGGGAGTGCGTCTCCGAATAGTTCCTGGGTGCTCTCCGGAGACGTCTCCGAATATCTTCTGCCTATCATTGGAGGTGACCTACAGGCTCCAAACTCTAGCTGTGTGCAGGGGCGAAGGCTGACTTGTTTGACAGGGTAATCAAAGTGAAACGGGACCAGAAATGACATGGAGATATCACACAAGAACCTTATTCGAGGCGGCGACTCTTGAGTTTTGAATGAAAACAAATCCGGAATTCATTATTGTATGTTCAACCGCCAAAATAATCGGGAAAGTATCTCATTAAATATCAATTCCAACTAAAATTAAATTTAACTGTAGATGAGAAGACACAAACACAAAGCAAAGAAGCAGAGATGTCAGTACTAGATCTATATGTTATAGATCTACCAGTGAGTCTAACTCGTTGGTAGAACATGACAATTATCATTTTTTAAATTTCACATTTGGCTGGGTTTTTTTTATAGCCTTTCGCGGCCAGGAGTCGGTGTCATAATCGAGGTCACGATCTGATTATAGGACGATCAAAAGTCGAGGAAAAAAAAACACGCACTCCCAGCAGTCAAGAGATTATTAGGAGTTAGTTCCCCTCACATTTGTGAGGTAGACTCGACCAGTGTAATAGTTAACTTCATAATCAGTCCTTGTGTCTGCTTATAACTGTGGCCCGAAAGGGGTGAACAGGGTACATGTGGCAATGAAACAGTTTTGACTGCTATGCACATGTTCCCTTCAACTCTATTGGTAGACTCTTCCAGCCTCACTTTAAGCTTAATTAATCAAAGCTTGTGACTGCTTATGGAGTGACTCTAGAGGGGTGAGCAGGCTATTTCTGTGGCAGTGAAATAGTTTTGAATGTTAGGCATACTGTTTAGTGTTGATTACGAACGTCTTTTTACATTTAATTTATAAGGTTTCCGTTTATGGGTGAATTTGACTGCGACAATGTTTCAAAATTAGGAAGGGAAGCAGTGATTATTTGATTATATAGACACTTCGCCACTGGCTGTGTGTGTTAGCCAAACTGGGAACCAGTATACAGAACTTGCACGTTTTCAATACTGTGCTTATTCGTAGTAATAATGGGAATTTATGCGCTGAATTATAATTCAATACATTTCACAAATCAAAAGTAAAAAAAAACAAAAACTAACAAAAAACAAACATGTACATTATGAGACGATTTAACAACAACGACAACAACAACAACAACAACAACAACAACAACAGCAACAACAACAACAACAACAACGACAACAACACCACCACCACTAGCAACAACAACAACAACAACGACAACAACAACACACTTACACAAATACAACTTAAACTTGCTGACCCACGCATAATAATATTCTCGCATATAAAAACTACTAGCAGAGGACAGTGTTGAATTTTATGTGTATTATGACTTTCCTTAAAAATCTCTCTCTCTCTCTCTCTCTCTCTCTCTCTCTCTCTCTCTCTCTTTCTCTCTCTCTTTCTCTCTCTCTCTCTCTCTCTCTCTCTC
>NW_004797280.1:482797-484224 GCF_000002075.1 Aplysia californica | reverse complement strand
GGGACTTTTTTTAAAAGACGAGTCGCACAGCTCTATTTTGGAAACAGGGAAAGACGCGGACGTCAACATCGATAATATTGAGCACACTAACGACAGATCTCACGCACTTGCTGACGCAGAGAAATCAAGCCTCCGAAACAAAAAGGGAAGTAGCGGGCAAAGCGACATGGGCAGCCCTTCAACCGTTGTGCGCGCTTAAATTCGATTTACCCCTCTGTGAGCTCTGTGAGGCCCGGAAATGGGCGGAAATGGAGGGACGTACTCGAATGACATTAGCGAGAAAATTGGGCCTCTCGCCGGTTTTGGATTCAACAGAGGAAGTAATTTAGTCGCTAAGTGTCGTGTAAGCCAGGCACTCCAATGTTGTGGCAGGCAGACGGCAAGCCGCTATTTCTGTCGTTTGTCGCTGCTGTCTCCGTCATTGCTTCTGTCTGCTTCCATTTGGGTGGCAAAGTGCAGATAGGGGTGGACGCGACTCCAGACTCATTATCTGATACCAAAGGTTTTTTGCAACGGTAGAAATAACGGGACCAGTGTAGGTGGTGATGAATACTTTTTGCCCTCTTTCTCAATAGAGATTTTTAACCGGTGTCTGTGGTGTAGCGGTTAGGCAGTTAACCGTCGTACGCAAAAGAACTGAGTTCGATTCCCATTTAGGGAGAATTCTTTTTTATCGAGTATTTCGGTTGTTCTGTTGGGACATTAATTTACTCTCAGCTGGAGTTGATCCTGACAGGCAGGGTCGAAACCTTCCTTCTAAGTAATCAAAATTGAATCGATGAGGGCACTAAAACCTCTAAGAAAAAAGAAGATCGAAGAACTGAATTTTTGCCTATACGGCAAGGCCTGTCTCCAAAGATAAAAACGTAACTGTAATAATATAAATCTCGACATCGGCGTTACTGGGGACATTATTTATCTTTTACTCTCACGGAGAGGGGAAACTCATTATATGTAGATCCATTATGCAATCTTTTATTAAATACTCCAATGATTAAGAAACCTCTTCAAAGATCGATTCTCGATTTCATTTTTTCTGAGTATTTGCCGTCCAGTGGAGGCAGTATGGGTGCTCTTTAGGCAAAACGTCGTTGGATTTAGAATGAAGAGACACACATTGCCAAGCTGTCAAATGCTGTACTTTCCTTTTTAAAAAGGTTTGAATATTCATCTATGATGACTCCAGAGACCAAGGCACGCCAACAAAAGATTGTAATAAATGTGTTTTGGTATTCATAGTGCTTTTTAATTTCATAACAGCTCCATCGATCCCTTTTAATGGATGTTAGACGCTGTGATAATGAATAATAATAATAATAATGATACTACTACTACTACTATTACTTCTACTACTACTACTACTACTACTACTATTACTACTACTACTACTACTACTACTACTACTACTACTACTACTACTACTACTA
>NW_004797280.1:479424-481044 GCF_000002075.1 Aplysia californica | reverse complement strand
CTCTCTCTCTCTCTCTCTCTTTCTCTGCATCTCTCTCTTTCTCTCTTGATGGAGAGGGAGGGGCATGGGGGATGTGTTTTTTGAGTGACCGTATTTCGGGCTACTCGTGACGTAGATGTGTATTTGAAGTGTCAATAGTCATATGATGCAGAATAATAATATATTCCGATTTAAATTTGTATGCCACATTAGTGTTTAGGGGAGAGCTTTAAAGCTTTCGTTGCCTGGTCCGAGTCGATCTTCTCTTGTTGGACTAGACGAATAAGTGAACCATATCTCCCCCACCACTCACCCGTCTCTCCTCATCTCTCTCCCCAACCCTTTTCCCTCAATCCCTTCCCCTCCACTTCCGTCCACCCCCACTCCCCATTCACTCCCTTCTTTCCCCATCCATCCCCAACTCCCCTTCCCCACCCCCAACCCATCCTCCCATCAGAGAGGGTTTACAGTAATCCCATTCCATTTTCACAACCCATTGTCCCATTGCCCTGTCCCCTTATCCCACCGCCAACCCCCACAGTGAGTACCGACGCCTCAGTTGATACATCATTGGCTATGGTAGTACCACTGCTGTGCCCACAATGAAAGCTATAGATTACAAAGTTTTGCTGGTGCAAGAACTAAAATTAATTAGAATGAATATGATATTAAAGTTAAACAAATTTGTTTATTTTTATGGGTTTTTCACAGTAGGTGAATTCCAAACCATTATTTTTTGCGACGTAACCCTAGCACACTTTTATAGACCCTAATCTACGCAGTAATATGTACGCATCTGGACTGCTTTATTACTATTGGCCATATTTCTGCACATAATTTAGATGACTTATTCAAAATCACTTTAAAGGTAGGTTATTAGGTTTTCTTGACTTAACCCAAGAAGATCGAGTTGCTGCGGAAAACCCCCCAAAACGAAACAGTTTCAGAGTCTGCAGGCAGGGGAGGGCAAAATGTTGTCAACGGTCGTCTCTGCGAGATCAGCTCACTGTTCCTTCGTAGTGGGGTTGAGTGTGCTGACAGTTATTGGGCCGTCGATGAAGAGGGAACAACGACGATACCAAACTCCAAAAGTCAAGCGGAAAAAAAAGAAAAAAAAGCTTACAATGAATTTTTTCTATCTCTTTAGTGTTAGATCTAGATATATGAAACGCAGGAATTCCCTTTCACTCGAAGACTTGCCACATCGCTCAATCATCGGGCCTAGCAGTAAAGGGGTTAAATATCTTATCTCTCCCCACCCACTCTCTCCTTCTGTCTAATCTTAGTATTCTCTCTTTCCCTCTTGCCTTTCTTCAACTCCCCCTTCCCTGTCTGTCTGTGTGTCTGTCTGTCTCTATGTCTGTCTTTGTTTCTGTCTCTGTCTCTCTCTCTTTGTCTGTCTGTCTGTCTGTCTGTCTGTCTGTCTGTCTGTCTGTCTGTCTGTCTATCTGTCTTTCTCTCACTCTCTCTCTTTCTCGCTCAACACAATATTCTCATTTCTTTCTTTCACACTGTCTTGATCTTACCTTGTATGTATTTATATTCACCAATTCCCCTATTTGTCGGTCTACCCGTCAGTCTATCTGTCTATTTGCCCCCTCTCCCTCTCAGTCCCTTTCTCTTAAGTTCTCTCACGCCCCC
>NW_004797280.1:477280-478424 GCF_000002075.1 Aplysia californica | reverse complement strand
CCTCTCCCCCAGCGCTCGAGATGATCCCTTTTCAAAATAACCCAAAATTTATGCCCAATGAATTATGGATATACCACATTTTGAAAATCTAATTTTAAAGTGCAATTTATCGAAGTCGACAGAACTCAACCGACGTGTCTGTGGTTTGGCCGTTAAACGTTTCACCGTCGCACTCAGAAGACTGGAGTACGATTCCCGTGTGGGGAGAATTTTTATCGAGTATCTTGATCTTTCTGTTTGAACGTTGTATCTTTCTCAGCCTGGGGCAATCCCTGACAGGCAGGCCCGAAGCCCGCCTCCTAAATTACCTAAATTGTGACGATGGGGGTGTAAACCCCATTTTTTAAAAAGTCAGAACTCGTGCTGTGACGTCTTCAATTTTCGACATTGTGCTACCCTAGAATTACAAAGCTCTACCTGCTCAGCACGTAGTTTTGAGAAATTTGACAGTAACAAATGTGACTTTAACATATCGAGGTTTTTCCGAGTGCAATTCTTCAAATATCTTGATACCGACTCCGAATAATCTTACGTTTCTGATCTCATGGTCTTTGTAACTCAAAACGACAAAAATGGCAGATAGAACTTTGTAATTCTAAAAGTACTTATTATTCTCTATGGGCTTTGTTGTTAAATTACTGTTGTTTTTACGCCGCCATCGACACAGGTTAGATCATTTATTTAAGAAGTGGACTTCCTGACTGGTCTGAGAGGGACACAACATCCCAGCAGATAGATTTAGATACTCCATAAAATGTTCTCCCCTCTCGGTAATCGAACTCGGGTGTCCTGCGTGCGACAGCGAAGCGCCTAACCGCTGCACCACAGATGCCTGTCATTCTATGCATACCCGTGTGTACAACTTAATCTGACGAACGCACTCGAGTGCTTATCAGGCTGACCCATGCACAGAAAGCCTGAGTGATTGCTTAGCCCTTTTTACTTGCTTCGAGCTGATCTTTTGCGCACTCTTCGTTCATCTATGATTTTTCTTTTCATTCCCCCGCTGTACAGATTTGTCTAGTGTTTTTTCCGTTCTATCTTTTGGCCGTTCATCTCTCTCAACCCCGTCCCCGTCCCTCGCTGTCTGTCTCTGTATCTGTCGCTCTGTATCTGTCGCTCTCTCTCTCTCTCTCTCTCTCTC
>NW_004797280.1:475147-477062 GCF_000002075.1 Aplysia californica | reverse complement strand
CACACACACACACACACACACACACACACACATACACACATACACACTTTACTCATGAATGTAACGTTTTGTTGAGAGTTAACGCCTTAGGTTACACAAAACCCGTCAATTCGAAGGCCAAGCACAGGCCTGGTTTGATTTTTCTTCTCGTACCCCTGCAAGAGCTCTGGAAGCAACTCACAGTAAGATATTCATCTCAAAGTGCAGCTGATTTTTATGTAATCAAATTTGATCAAATAGCGTATAGAACCACCCCTTGTCCAACAGACAGCAACATGCCGTTTTGGAGGGTACTCTAAATATCAATGCTGACTGAAGTGGCTTCTGTTTTCAGTAGGAATTAATTTTGAATTTCGTCCGGACAGTGGCCCGAAGGGTCTACTCTTTTCGAGTATAGAGCCTTAAAAGGATCATCTTAAACGTGCGAAACTTCCATGCGGGACCTCCGAAATGTTTCGTTCATGCTAGTTTAACAAATTGCAAATATTTTCTCGACCCAATAGTCAGGATTTAGATACGATTTTGAAGGTGGCTGCTTATTCCCTGTCTGTTACAGACAGTCATAGCTGAGTGGTATACATTATCCTAACAGAAAGGCGAAGATACTCGTAAAAAGAACTCACCTCTTCTGCATTCAACAGCAAAACGCTCGACCTTTGGTATGCTAATATTACTTGGTGATCATTTCTTCTTTTGAGTTTTCAGTATTTCAACACTTGCGTTTTCTTCCCCTATTAATTTTTTCCGTTTGTTTGTTTGTTTTTGTAAAGTGTTTTACGGCGCTCGCAACTGCATAAGGTCATATGAGCCCGCTTTCCATTTGTGAGTCGAGTCCATGCTTGCTAGAAATTACGATGAGGCGTATAAATAACAAATAATAATAATAATAATAATAATAATAATAATAATAATAATAATAATAATAATAATGACAATAAGTGCGCTTATATAGCGCAGATTCACGCTCTTCATCATGCTCTGTGTGTCTACAACTTTAATTGCCCCAACAGACCCTAGGACACAGAAACGTTCTTCGCTTCTCGGTAAGCATACAGTGCAAGCTGCGGATTACACTCACTCAAACACTACCAAACTGACAAGAAAATTACCAGCACAATAAGTAATAGCAAAAAACACGTTGAAGTAGAAAACTTGCATTTTTAGAAAGATTACAACACTCTCATGTCGGATTAAAAAATACCATTCAAAAGAGAACGGGGCTACATTAAAAAAACTCCCTCTCGCCATCACCGTTTCTGTTTTATGTGTCTGTCTTTTGATTAAAGCTTTTGGCAGACGTATTTCCTTCCGTCCATTTCCATTTCGCCCACGATTTCGTAAGCTTGCTTATTGAAATGGAGAGACATTTTGTCGTCTTCATTCCTTCCGCTGGAGTAAGCTCCGGTCATAACGCTTGCTTGAAACATGCTCAGAAACAATGCTCGGTCACCGCCTTTCTCCCCCAGAAGCCAGTCTCCTAGATGCAGACCCCCCCCCCCCCGCCCCCCGAAAAAATAAATCCATTTTTTTCGCCTTATTTAAAGACAGAATATGCACCAGACCTGGTTTTCTATGAAATCGGCTCACATATGGCCTGCAGCCGTCATGAGGCTTGTCCTAATTAGATTTTCCTTGCTAAATTGAGAGCTTGCTACCAGGGGAAGTTGAAGAAAGTGGGTGTCCGCGATGCACGTGCCTTCAAAATTTGATGTCTTATTTGTGAGTCTGTTCGCGACAGTTACGTCTTTTTTCTTCATGTCTGTTTGTCTGTTTTTCTGTCTTATGTCTGACTGTCTGCCTGCCTGTGTGTGTGTGTGTGTGTGTGTGTGTGTGTGTGTGTGTGTGTGTCTGTCTCTCTCTCTCTCTCTCTCTCTCTCTCTCTCTCTCTCTCTCTCTCTCTCTCTCTCTCTCTCTC
>NW_004797280.1:473911-474986 GCF_000002075.1 Aplysia californica | reverse complement strand
TAACTATATCCTATTTTGCTTTATCTGTGTTTAGGAAAGAGATGGATGAGATGAGAGTTTTCCTGCTGTTTGTCCATCTGTTCACATGTGAGAATATTCTAGAGTCTAGTTTTTGCCCTTGTGTTGAAGTTTGTTTTGTTTCTTTATTTTCTGTCGCTTTGTGGAGTGTTTTTGTCGCTTTGTTGAGTGTTTTTGTCGCTTTGTTGAGTGTTTTTGTCGCTTATGCTTTTATAGATATCGTGTCGATGATTTGGAAGAGGGCCAGTCTGGGCCGTGGGTGGTTGGCGGGTGCTCTGGTGTGGTTTGTTCCTTCTTTCCTATCAAACGTCTATCGTCCTGATCTCTCCTCCTCCCTTTTGTGTGTTTGTTCCTCTCTTGTAGCGCCTCTAGTCCTCGGCATGTGTATGACGTTATTGTGTTGCAAGTGCCGTAAAACTCTTACTAAAACTAAAATTCAACTGTCTGGACCGAGGGAGTGCAACGTGCCAGCAGACAGGCGGGGGTACAGGATGAAATAATGAAACATCCCTACTCTGGAATCGAACACACGTCCTATGCGAGCTAAGGCTGGCTTGTCTACCCGCTACACCAGTTGTGACCGAGCGAGTCCCAGACAGCCGTCTGATCGTATCAGTGTTGAACGGACTTGACCGTTGATTAGGCTGCCTGTTGAACTCCCCCCCCCTCTCTCTCTCTCTCTCTCTCTCTCTCTCTCTCTCTCTCACCCCTTTCTCCCCTCTCTCTGTCTGTCCCACTGTCTGTCTGAAGGTACGTCTGTCTCACTCACTGTCTCTCTATCTCTCCCCCTCTCTCTTTCACTCTCTCTCTCTCTCTCTCTCTCTCTCTCTCTCTCTCTCTCTTTATTGTGGCGTTTTGTCTTTTTTTCATCGTTTTTCTCTCAGCAGCACAAAGACACGTACATATATAGAGACACACACTCATTCAACTACATGTACAACATTCCTTTTCATTCCCTTCCTCCTCCTTTCCGCTTTCTCTCTCTCTTTCTCTCTCTCTCTCTCTCTCTCTCTCTCTCTCTCTCTCTCTCTCTCTCTCTCTCTCTCTCTCTCTCTAT
>NW_004797280.1:456593-470691 GCF_000002075.1 Aplysia californica | reverse complement strand
TTGGGTGATGAGGGGGTGGGGTTTTAAGGGTCAGTGTCGCCCTCGAACTTTGGCAATCACGTAACTGAGATAAGTCGGCTGGGTCATTAAGGGTTTCACTGCTTGCCTGGGACTACAAAGTGACTGTTTCTTGCTTTCGACCCTTTCGCCCCCTGTTAGTCGTGGAGGTGTGCAGTTCTCAGTTTTTAGATTTCGCTGAATTCAATCGACCTCTTTCACCAACGGAGCGGTTATGGTTCCTAAACGGTACGATAGTGATGTAGAATCTGTTTACTTATACGATTTCAACATTCTTTTTAGTCCCTTTTGCTCTTTTACTTTTGTCACTGAGAATTTAAGTTTATCATATATTCTGTACCTTGTTTTCTCTTTCATAGGTGGAGGCTTAAACTCGCCTGCCCCTTTTATTTAGCTTTTTTAAGTGTTACTCCTTTTTGTCTTAGGAAAAATGCGGCAATTCCTTGCTAATTCCCAGTTAGATTACATGTAATGAACAGTTTCTCGACATATTAATTTTTCTTGTATTATGAGTATGATTTGTCGTACTGATCTCTCTCTCTCTCTCTCTCTCTCTCTCTCTCTCTCTCTCTCTCTCTCTCTATCTGTGTGTGTGTGTCTCTCTCCCCTTTTCCCTTTCTGTCTAGCTCTCACTGTCTTTAGGGCAACTTTACTTCACTGTCAAGATATTCCAGCTTTTCCATTCAGCAAAATTAATTATTAGTTGGTAGATAAACCTTTAGACCTACTGTTTACGGATATTACTCTCTTGCCTAAATATCTTAATAGTTATAGTCATATCGCTTACTTCAGAGTTTAGCAAAATGTAGATTGCAGTGTTAAAGCGTAGCATTATTTAATTATTCATTTTGAAAATAAAGGAAAGAAGTATATTTACTTATTCATTGGAAAAAGGCGGCGCCAAACATTTTTGTCGAATTCATCAACCTAGCGAAAAATTACCGGCTTTCGCCCTTCTTGAAAAGTCAGCGAAAAGGATATATGCGATCTGGCTGCGACAAGGAGATGGGCCATCTGCGATCAGCCTACAATGACGGCTTTTTGGGGTTGGATTATTCTGCATACCGGCACAAAGCGACAGACCGGTTAGATGCCAACTTGTGGAAGCAGAGACCGCACAAAAATGTGGGATAATCAAAGCAAGACGCCTGCAGGCATATCCGATCTGGCAAGTACAGGTCTCACGTCTTAGATCAAAGGTAGTAGCCTTGGTGGAGTCATAACATTATCTGAAGATGCTGAAGGTGTTCATACATTTGTTGTTTTTGTCTCGCGAAGGAATCTACATGCCGATGGCAATAGGTTCTTGGGACCCCAGACGAGAAACAAACTAAGATCTTCTTCGTGCAATGGCCAAGCTGCACCATAAATGCCGGTATTGTTGGGACGTGAATAAATGAAGAAAAGCGATTTCGAGTTGTAAAGAGCCCATGGGAAACGGTGGGAAAAAGGGAAGTGGTTGGGGGGGGGGGGGGGGCTTTCACTTAGCTGTGCTTAAGGAGGTAATATCCCATTCATGCTCAAAAGGGTTCAGGTCAAAAACCGAAATGGGTGGGGGTGGGGTGGGGCTTGGAGTGATGTTGAGATGTCTCAGAGTGTCTTGTCCTTGGTCATTGTATAAGTTAAACGCCCCTTCCAATATTGTAAGGTTATTTAAGAGGTGGGACCTCCGAATTCAACGTGTATGTCCGATTGGAGCGAATGGATAGGATGGAGAGCCTTTAAGCCCATCCCATCCCACCCCCCCCCCCAAAAGAAAAACGATTCAAATAATTTAGAATACTCTGTTTGGGATTCGAACCAGGGCCATCCGTTGTGCATTCCTACATGATGTCAACGTAGCTTACGATGTGCAACCTGAAGAGTTCTATTAGTATGTAGTGTGTACACTGCGTTCTCTAGCGTTATCTCGTTGTATCAAGTCATTAGAACGACGTTGGCCGTGAGCTCGACGATGGCGGTATTTAGAACAGGATGTTGAGCCCGATTCTATGTTAGAAATCCCCCCGTTCAATCTTTGCAGTATATCCGGGAACTTAGATATTACATATGAATTTTAAAGCCGATGGTCCTTGGTGTTATTCTAAGCAAGTCTAAGTGGATACTGCCCGTGTTGTCGCAAAAAGCTCCCGGCCTTGTGCTGCGTTTGAGTTATTCGGTCTTTTGGCGTCATAGACTTGAATTATAACGTCATAGATCCTGCACTGTCTTAGTCGCCACTCTTAGGCCTTTATAGAAACTTCACTACATTGGTGCGCACTATGGGCGCCTAAAAGAATGGCGAGAAACCAGTGTTAGTACAGCCGAGGGTGCCAAACATTTCCCTCCATTTGGTTTCAAATTGAGTCAAATAGCGCGTTCCATAGTGAACCGGAATTACGTCACAGTACACAATCTCAGATATTAGAGTATAAGTCTATGGTTAGCGTTTGTGAGGTCACCCTGTGTTGCTGTTGGCTTGATGGCAGTTAAAGAGGCGATAAAAGTGGTAGTGTGGATTATCATCATCATCCGGTGCCTTAATGCCGACTGGCGTGGGCGATCATGGACCTCCACTTCACCCTGTCCCTGTGGATACCAAAGCTTAATAAAGCAATTTGTAGCAGTAACTTGTGATCTCCAGGCATCTAATACCTTTTTCATGGTCTTCTTGGCATGCTGATGTTACATCATTTTAAAGCGAGTTTTGATTTTACAAGACAACACAACGTATTCTATCCCTCTGTGTAAAGGCAGTTGTGAATTAATTACTTTTATCAGTTTTGCACAAGGAAAGACTTCAGTTGCATCTGGCACTCAGACTACATGCAAAAAATACAGACGGAACCGAGAGTTTGCCAAGACAGTAATGGACTGATTGTCCGTCTGGGTCGTGAGTACGTGGAACACTGATCAGACTGCAGACAGTTTTGTCAGAAGGTGCTCTCTGGTGTGAGAATCCCAGCCACAGTGGCTATTTGTGTGTTTTTTTCCTTTTGTCCCATAGTACATTTTTATTCAATGGTCATCTATTTTGCACCTGAGCGTTTATGTTATTTTTCTGCTTCTGTGTTTGTGAGTGTGTATGTTTGTGTGCTCGTTAGGTTAAATTCAAGGGAGAGCAAAAGAGACGATGAGAAAATGAGAAGATCAGAAATACCGCGTAAGTCGTGGATAACTTCATGATGTTCTGTCTTGTGGTTTTTTCTGGCTGTTTTAGTTGATATTGTTGTTGTTATAGCTTGTCCACTTTCGTCTGACCGCGGCTGAAACAAAATGAAAGGAAATAGCTCTGTTTAATCTTCTTAGATCTTTTTCGACGTGTCTAAAAGTTGGATGATCAACAGAATCTAAAAGCCCATTCTTAAAGTTCTTTGCGTGGGTGGTTGGCGGGTGCTCTGGTGTCTTTTGCTCCTTCTTTCCTATCAAACATCTATCGTCCCCTTCTTCTTTTTATGTTTGTCACTCTCTTGTAACCCATCTAATCTTCTGGCGCTCATATGACCATATGCAATTGCGAGCGCCGTAAAACCTCTACTAAAACTAAAAGCTAACTGCAAACTAAGATTTCGATACGTTTAAGGGATTTACAGCATACACCTAAAAAAAACACTGAAAAGTTGACATATTATTATTTTCCTCAACACCATACTTAAACGATCGCCTAAGAAACACGATTCAAGAGACGGGGTGAGTAATTTTCGAGACTGACGTGGAGCACGTGGAGACGACTAGACAGCCGGGGGGATGAACTCCTCAAGCTTACACTGAAATGTGGAGGGTGGGAGGTGTTGCTGTCTCAAAATGAGCAATTTGTAGGCGAGGTTACTGTAAGCCATTTACTTTACTGATCCTGTGTATGCATCCAAAGAGCGGTTTTTGATATAGATCTAGGACCCAAAGAGAAAAACTTGTTAATACTGGATCAAGATTTAAAAAAAAAATATTGTTTGGTCACTGGCCTGCAGAAGAGTCGTGGGCACAGGTTAATTCGTAAATGAGCAAGCACTTTTTAAACGCAGTCAGACGAAAGTGAACAAGCTAATAAGAAAGAGAACAGATTGCACTTTCACCTCCCCCCCCCCCCACCGCAACATAGCATGGGAAAAGAGTCAATGTTGAAATGGTATAGGTTTAACGCCCCTATCAACACTATTCGGTTATCTAAGAGGCGGGACCTCCGAGTTTAACGTCCATCTCCGAAAGGACCGAGCGAATTGGGAAATTCGTGTAAAGTGACTTTCCGAAGGACACAACGTCGCACCGACCTGAGTCTCGAACCCCGGAACCCGCAATCTCACGATTACGAGTCCGGTAGCCTAACCACTTGACCACTGACGCTTCTAGTCAGAGTTGACGCTCATATGATCTTATGCAGTTGCGAGCGCCGTAAAACCTTACTAAAACAAAAACAAACGCACAGAGTTAATAACCTGCAACATAATTATGCAAGCAAGCAGCAGATCCGCCGTATTCACTTTGGACCATTTATTGGGTCGCAAAGTATATTTGATTAATAAGCAAAAACTCGAATTCCCTGACAACATAGCCTAGCAGAACGTTGCGTTAATGGAAGCGGAATGGACAATAAGGAAAAAAACGGGTCACAGAGGTGGAAAATATATAGAGAGAACGTCCGCACTAAATTTTGTAGATCCTTTTTTCCAGAGTGTCTCTTCGTTTGCAAGTGTTACACGAAGGTCTGATATCTCAAAACCTGGGTGATCTATTATAGAATCTTCCAAAAGTGTTGCTAATTGTCCTTTCTTGAGATATGTCACTTTGACAAATTCACGCTCAAGGGTATTTAGGAAAATGTTATGTCCTCAGGGGGCTTGCGTGGCCTAGAGGTTAAGGTGTTGGCCTCTCACTCAAAAGGTCCCGGGTTCGAATCCGGGTAGCGACCGAAACATTTTCTTCTCTAAATTTGTCTCCTTTCACCTCATTTCCTGCTCTCTAGCAATGTTCTGTCGTCTGCTTTCGTCTCCACTTTCTGCCCTCACCCCGTCACCTCCTTTGCCCCTTCCTCTGGGCTCCTGATTCTTTCTGTAGCCTCTCTACTGCTACTCCTTCGCTTCTTCTTACTGCAGTCTTTCAGCCACACCCCTGATCTTCTGGTAGGAAAGATCTACACCTAGCCTTCTCGGACAAGGGCGAAAAATCTCGGAGGGCCCGTGTGCAAGTTGCGCACGTTAAAGATCCCTTGGTGGTCTAAAATCGATAAGAGTAGGCTTCGGCCGCCACCCGGGCAAAATTCAAAATTTCCTACCAACTGAAAATATTAGGTGTGTCCCGCGCGCTCATATGACCTATGCAGTTGCGAGCGCCGTAAAACACTCTACTATTTAAAAAAAATGTTATGTCCTTGACAAATTAATTCAGCATCTTATTTAAGTTTGCTGAAGTTACCTTAATCACTATTTGTGAGTTCAAAACTTCTGTTGTGGCCATCTGTAGAGTTGAAGCTGTCAGCAAACACTTTTACGGGGGAGGTTTCTGGCTCTGATTTCTTAAGGTCACGGGTCTTGGATGTAAAAGGCGTACAGGTAAGGTTCTTTTTAAAAAATAATGTACGAGAAGGTGTCTTCATGCCTCCATCGGCACAATTTAGATCATTCAGGAGGCGAGCTTTGACTTCGCTTGTTGAGGCCAACGCGGGCTGAAAGAGTTCCAACGTTCCAACAAAAAGACGGAGGTACTTGGATAAGAATTCTCGCCACACAGGAATCGAACTCAGGTCTTCTGCGTGAGACAACGACTGAAGCACCTAACCGCTACAAATCAGACGCCGATAGATATGATTTTAGTCATATTATTCAAGATGGAATATATTCTGAAGAGGTAGACAAACAGTAATGACAAAAGTGCTAAACCACTGTCAGTGAAACGTTTGATACTGATACTATACGTAGACTGTAGAATGGTGCTGGTTCAGACAGCTTCAATTTGCGTGCGTCTGTGGTGCAGCAGTTAGACGCCTTGCCGTCTCATGCAGAAGACACGAGTTCGATTTCTAATTTTTTTTAAGGTGGAGGGGGGGGGTATCGAGTATCTCGGCCTTTCTGTTGTGACGTCGTAACCCTCTCTGCCCGAGTGAGCGAAGTCGGCCCCCTAAATGATCTACATTTTGTCGTTGGGGGTGAAAACATTTATCAAAAGCATTATTCTAGGTTTTTTAACGTGCAGTTTTTTAATCCATTAACTCTGCATAAATGGAAGGTGTGCATTTGCCGGAAAACTGGGTCACTCAACAGGGTGACCTATTTTATTAAGTGGCAACTGTCAGGGCAGCCATTATAAAAGTCTAAGTAAGGACCATTGAGAGCAAAATTTACTTACATTGAAAATAAATATGTTAGAAGGACAGAGGACTATTCGTATACAACATGAACTCTTTGGCTTGGTAGTGGACACTTATTACATTAATTGTTTCTGATCAGCAGGGAGACCAAAGGCAATGTTGCAGTGCATTTCGAACCCTCGTATACAAATCAGAAACATGAATTCGTATATTTCATAGGATAATTGCTATTGTCTACCAATTTACATTCAGATAAAGAAAACAGGAATGAAAGTGTATGTATGAATAACAAATTTATGCTTCATTTTTAATTTAAAGTTCCCTAAGTCAGCGCATCTTCACGTGTTGTTGAATGACCAGGTTATGAGCCCTCATTGAGCTAACTCAACATACAATATTTGCAGTGCTGATACGTTTTGTTTTACTGCTGTCCTTACGTGTATAAAATTAATGTATGGTTGTGAAAGTTCTTCTTTATATGGTTGAACTGGTTTTTCTTGTTACTGTGAAATATGTTATCTTGTGTGAATCGCTCAATGACCATGTGATTAATGTAACGCCCTTAGAGCTTATAGTAGTATGGGATAGAGCGCTATATAACTGCTATCAATTATTTATTATTATCAAGTGTGCTGCCCTTTCTATCCTTCTCCTTATTCTGTGGCGGGGACAAGAGCAGAGCAGAGCTCACTCACACAGCGCGCGGGGCCCCATAACTACTCACGCGCAGGCGGCCACACGGGAGCACAGTCTCTGCCCACACGTTATTGAACCTTGTGTGTTGACGTTCGCCTCGAGTGATATAACAATAGTCAGGGAGGGTAGCAGCCCTCGGCCCCCATCAATATCGTTTGAGAGTGATATTTCGTGGACTAAACGGTTTTTTCTGCAAGCACATCATTTATGTGTAAATGTGTCTTTTCCCATCAGGGGTTTTAGCCGTGTGTTATGGAAATTATTTTGGAGGAAAAAAAAAGAAAGAAATTTCAATTTTTGTCTTCGCGAATTTAACAGTCTAAATTTCATACACTATCATTGCATACTGTGTATACGACTTTTGCACAACGTCTATTCGACTTGAACGAAATAACTGTGTGCGTATGCAATTTGCAATTCATTGTCTTTTTGTCATAGATAAAGAGTCTGTTTTGCTAAGTTCATTTTGTTTTGGATTTGCTGCCTTACTTCACGTGAGATTAGAGTTGACGCCCAGAAGATATTTGGCAAGTGGTTTTCTTTTTATTTCACTTCTCAGCGCAGCGTGCTGGACACAGTGGATTTATAGTCTTCGATCCAGTGTGGAAAAAGAGTGGATCGAAGTTTACATATTTAAGACGTGACTGTGCGGAGCTGCAGGGAACGAACACATTTTTGTGGTGGGATATTGTGATGAATAATATGAAAACAAATTACTTTTTATGATAAGGTCATTGGGTGCGCGCATAAACTTTTCACTGGATATCCACCCCCTCATGAAACACCTTTCTTTCTTCTCTGTTCAGGACTGAGGTTTATTGCTCATCAAAGAGAGTGCTGAGAACTTCAAGGTAAGTGCAAGTAATTAAATGTTTGATTTAAGGACGCGGCGGACACATGATTATTTCTGATTAACAGCAGGCCAGATGCAATGTTTCGAACATTATGCACACATGAGAAGCACGAATTTGCATATTTCATAGTAAGCGTGTTGTCAGCGTGCCTTTTTATGCTTCATAATAATAAAAAGCAACAACAACCCAAAAAAACCAAAAAAACAAAACAAAACAGAATGGGAAAATCTGTAGGAATAAAGAAAACATGCTTCTTTATTGAAGTGCACTCGAACATCAGTGCATCTTGAAGTAAGTCTTTTAAACGGACCAGAATGTACTACGTTCTCAATAACGTACAATCGTAACGTAAATGCAATATTTAGGAATATGGGCAAACGATCATACAAGAGAGTCAAATGGGATGCATTTTTTTATATAACGAACTCGATTTTCAGCGATTCAAACTTGGAACTTATTATTTTACTTTGAAGAAGGAAATTAAAACCATTCTCTGAACGAACGCACCAATTATATGCGGACTCCTGAATGTAGGGTTTGAGGGTATAGTCTTACGGCGGCGTACCGTGAGTCAATTACTGGGCACCAAAGTGATCCGTACAGAATAATACATCGTGTGTATTAGAAGTTTATGTGGCGCCGAAACTGTGAGGGGGTTACGTTACCAGTTGATAGGGCATCAGACGGGAGGGAAATTCGAATTCGGTAACGAGCGACAATTGCGAAATAGAAAGAGGGTCAGGGTTAGGGTTAAGGCTAATGTTAAGATTTGGGTTTGGGGTAGGGGTTGGGGTAGGGGTAGAGTTAATTAAGGGTAGGGGTAGGGTTAAGGTAGGGGTAGGGGTATGGGTAGGGGTAGAGGTATGGGTAGGGGTAAGTCTAGGTCCCTTCTTAAGGCTATTGTGTTTGCTGGGGTGGTCGTTCGTTACAGAAGTCCATCCCATCAGATTGTCAATCCGACGTCTGTCGTGTAACGGTTGGCGCTTTGCTATCGTAAGCAGAAGACCTGAGTTCGATTCTCGTCTTGGGAAAATTTTTGATCGAGTATCTCGGTTTTTCTGGTGAAGCACTGTTTCCCTCTCAGCCTGGTTTAGCCATCTTCCTAAATCATCTAAATTGTGTTGATGGGAACGTAAAACACCTACATTAAAAAAAACCCTGGAAGTATTAAACTCTCTTCTATTGCATGTTAGGCGACAATCTTATCCTGAATTGAATTCCTCATTCGTACTTGAATTTTGTTGGGTGAAAGTCCCAAGGCATCTTTTTTCTTCTTCTTTTTTTGCCCAAAATCAAGTCTTGATTAGCTTTATTTCAAGCTAAAATTTGTCACCTATCTTTTAAAACTCGGATGATTTAACAATGTGTGTCCTTCATTAAAATAAAAAGTAGGACACTTGTTCGGCTGACTTATTTTGGCCCCCTGGGCTCCTGTAAACAAGTATCAAGTTATCTTATTATTTAATACTGATCTAACGTAAGACTTGAGTGATCTGCAGGTTGGTTTGGTCCACTATGTGAAGCTGGATATTGGAATCCAAGAGAGTTTCAAATGTGTTCCATTTTTTAAAGTATATGTCCTTTCCGTCTGTCCAGAGGTCATTAGTAAGGTTTTTGACATTTATAGCTATTTTGCATTTTTTAAAAAGAAACAGCAGAAATGTGCGTTTTAGGAGACGGCTGAGAATTTCTTTAAAGGAAAAGAAATCAAATGAGGTAGTACTTGAAGAAACCCACGAGGACCGCTCGCTGAGTAAAATCAATCAGCAAAACACAATTTAATGCAGTTTCTGGGACAATAGAATAGACATAAAGGCCTAGAATATCTAGCTCTCACTGGCAAAACTGATGGCAACGAATCAGGGGTAGACCCAGAGCAAGGTAACTTGGAGAGCCTGAATGGGTGGGTGAAGGGGGAATGATCGGGATAAGGTAGCTTTTTAGAGAGCACCAGAGCAAATGCATGAATGGAAAACCATGATCGCCGATGTCTGGCGCAAATTTGGCACTTGATGATGATGAGGATGATGATGATAATGATGATGATGGTGATGCCGATGATGATGATGATGGTTCTATTAGCTCATAGAAAGATGGTCTAGTAAATAATATCTCATAGGTTTGAGAAAGGACAGTTTTGTGACGGGGCGCTCCATTAGCTTAGTTGGTATCATCATGCTGGACTACAGAGCCGATGGCCCTGGTTCGAATCCCAAAACTGGGCGTTTTTGAACTCGGATCATTTTGTGGAGTTTTCAAGGGGTCAACCCATTTGACTCGGTTCTATATGAGACGGATGTTGGACACGGAGGTCCTGCTATTAGCGTTGATAGAGGTGCTCAGCCCAGATACTTGCGTTAACAGTCATGTGACGATATCCCGCGAGATAGAATGAAATAGGAGAAATATTTTAGGGTGGTCTTAATAATAATAATAATGCTAATGATAATGTAATATGATGATGATGATGATAAGATAAGATAAGATAAGATAGTGCTTTATTATCCCAGAGGGAAATTTTTCTTGGCTGTACAGGACTATAAAAACACATGCAGGTATACATAACAATTTTAATTATATATATATATATTACTCTCATTAAAATTCAATATGAAAAGAGAAGTAAAGCTGACAAAATGTATATTTACATCAAATGCATCATTCAACCACATGTATGAATTTAAATACTAGACCTTTGGAGTTATATAATTATAGATACATACTCTAAGAGCAACACACATCTATGCTCATTCTGACAAAAGCCTTTTATGCTAGATGGTAAAAAACTTCTTTTATATCTTTCTTTCTTTGTTTTTGGAGGTACATATCTGCCGCTCCGTGATCTTACAATTTGTGTGGAAAAGGGGTGTGATGGGTCGTTTATAATGCTTTTTATCTGTTTTATACGTGCGGTGTTATACATTTCATCCATTCTATTAAAATCATATCCAGAGATCTTGCTGGCTTTCTTAATGGTTCTGTCAAATTTTTCTTTATCTTTCACCTTACAATTCCCACCCCAGCAGCAAATACAAAATAATAGCACACTTTCAATCATAGAATGGTATAAAAGGGACATAATCTTATTGTCAAAACGGAAACTTCTTAATTTCCTTAAAAGAAACATTCTTTGATTTACTTTTTTATGCGCAAGATCAGCGTGGGGATGCCAGTCAAGTTTGTTGTCGATTGTTACACCAAGATACTTGTAAGAGCTTACCACCTCCACCTCTTCATCTTTAATAAACAGTGGTTGCAATTGATCTTTTTTTACTCTTAAGTCTATTATTAATTCCTTTGTCTTTTTTACATTTAATAAAAGGAAGTGGTCATCACACCACCATGATGATGATGATGATGATGATGATGATGATGATGATGATAATAATAATAGTAATAATGATAATAATAATAGATAACTTTTGTAGAGCGCAAACACGCTCAACAGCAGCTCTATGCGCTTCACAATCTATATTATAACCACAGCAGACTTAATAGCATTCTGAAACAGCCTCCACTTCATGGGAAGCAGACAGTGCAAGATGTCATTTTTATAGGCGCTGAAACACTCATAACATACCGATAAGATCTTTCGCTATTTAGGGCCGGGTACCCATTCCCACCTGGGTGAAGTGAGGAAAATTCGTTTACCAAGGACACGTCGGGACTGAGGCTCGAACCCCCGAATCCGCAACCTCACGATTCCAAGAATCGTTTACCCGACCACTAGACTTACAGTTCGTACCCATTGTTGCCCCCCCCCCCCGGCACCTTTCCAACGAGAATCAATAGGTATGTCTGGCGCCAGTGGAGCCTACTGACCGAGGTCTTATTTTCTTCATTTGATAATAATGAGAAAAAAATCAGGAAAATTAATGAGACGAAGAATGCTCTGATAAGAACCGGGTAGGTACTCATTAGCAAAGAAGAAAGTAGCACCGTGTACTTAAAGGTTACCCTTGGGACTCATTCTCTACACTAATAACCAGAGATAAGAATCTATCAATTTACATGGCATAGATATAACATGGTGAGATCATAACATAGGTCCTCTGATTTATGCATGGTTGCTATGGAAACAGTAGTCATCTTGAAATAAAACATGAAATATAGATTTTTCTTAACGCTTTTTATGTGTCTAACAAATTTCTCCAACTTCGTGAGAGTGTACCTTTGCTTATATTCAGCTTTCATATTATTGTGTTCTGTGATTTATTTAAAGAAAAACTAACTGGGAAATTTATAGACACATGAAATAGTGTCTGTAATGTAAATTATTTATAAAACTAAATTAATTCAATTATAATTGAAATTCTACAATTTCCCTCAGTATGCAAAGTTTACTAAACTCGGTGTGCAGTCATGGTTTACAAAAAGTTTGTTTTTTGTTTTTGTAAAGGGTTTTACGGCGCTCGCAACTGCATAGGTCATATGAGCGCGCGGGACACACCTAATATTTTCAGTTGGTAGGAAATTTGGAATTTTGCCCGGGTGGCGGCCGAAGCCTACTCTTATCGATTTTAGACCACCAAGGGATCTTTAACGTGCGCAACTTGCACACGGGCCCTCCGAGATTTTTCGCCCTTGTCCGAGAAGGCTAGGTGTAGATCTTTCCTACCAGAAGATCAGGGGTGTGGCAGAAATACAGCAGTAAGGAGGAGCCAAGGAGTAGCAGTAGAAAGGCTGCAGAAAGAGCCAGGAGCCCAGAGGAGGGGGCAAAGGAGGTGAGGGGGTGGGGGAAGAAAGTGGAAATGAAAGTAGACAACAGAACATTGCTAGAGAGCAGGAAAGGAGGTGAAAGGAGACAATTTTAGAGAAGAAAATTTTTCGGTCGCTACCCGGATTCAAACCCGGGACCTTTGAATGAGAGGCCAACACCTTAACCTCTAGGCCACGAGAGCCCCCCCCCCTCGCCTGCTGAAGGGAGAAATTAAAAAAAGTTTGTTTGAATAGGATGAAAGATAAAGGAGTAGTAGGCAAGTGGCATCCCCAAAATGTAGTTTCGAAAAAAAAAAAAGCCTGCTTGGTGGAGACGTTTGACAGAGTAATGATGCACCACCTTCATATTTTCAAAGGCAATTTATGACATAGATAAGAGGTTTCTGAATTTTCTCTTTGGTATTTTAAAATGGTTGTACTTCACTAATCAGTATGCAACTCTAATTCATAATTTGTCCTAAATTCGGCAATTTCAAGGAGCTCCTCTATCCCAGTCCACAAGGTTCTTTTTAAATGCATCAACTTGCCATGTTCCGGCAATGTATAAGTTGGAATCCGTCTAGAGAATATGATTTTTGGAAATATAATTTACTGGAGATGGTAGACCAGATCGGCGGCTTTGGAGTAGCGATCAGACGTTTCGCCGTCGTACACATACGTCCTGAATTCAATTGTCGTATGGGGATAATTGTTTTTGAATATCTCCATCTTTTTGCTGGGACGTTGTGTCCCTCTATTGGCACTATTAGACAGCTTTCTAAATGGTCGAAATAGTGTCGATTTTTTTGGGGGGGGGGTGGGGGGAATGTTTAGAATTATACTTTTCAAGATAAACCAGTTACTGTTTCAACAGCACAAATTAATAGAAATGACTAGCTCGACAAGGTATTTTTTAAAACATGGATTGTTTGGTGGGCTTTTCGATTATCTCTATCTACTGCTCAGTTTGTATAATGCTGGACTAGAGAGTGAGAGGCACTGGTTTGAAACTCTTGCAGGATGTTCTGAACTTCTTTTGTTTTAGAGAGTTTGTAGGGCTCTCTTCTCATTTGACCCGGTCTTATGGGAGACGGATGTTAAATTCGGAGGTCCTATCCTATCTTTTAAACAACCTTACAATATTGAAGAGGGCGTTAAGCCTACATAACATTTTTATTTTGGCATCGGTCCTATTGGAAATAGACTCTCAATCAGACGTCACTTGATTTCGAAAGAATGAACCAATAGAAAGTGGGGTCAAAGTTCAGATCGCCAATCAAGAACTAACAACCAATCGTCACTGTATCCAAAACTAATCCAATAGTAAAGAAAAAGAGATGATATTAAGCTAAAATAAACACGTACAGTCTTTGGAATCATGCAGGTCTCCCATTAGTAGTGAGGTGAAGAACGTGCCTGGTGGGTGGTTGGGGGGACAGCTATGTCCAGACGCTGCTTTGTGAAAGAGCCCTCAAACGTGCCCCAACATCCTGGATCATCTTGTTCGTTTCTTTTTCTCCTCCTCCTCCTCCTCCTCCTCCTCCTCCTCCTC
>NW_004797280.1:454567-455850 GCF_000002075.1 Aplysia californica | reverse complement strand
TTCTGCTTCTTCTGCTTCTTCTGCTTCTTCTGCTTCTTCTGCTTCTTCTGCTTCTTCTGCTTCTTTCTTCTTTTTCTTCTGCTTCTTTCTTCTTTTTCTTCTGCTTCTTCTGCTTCTTTCTTCTTTTTCTGCTTCTTCTTCTTCTGCTTCTTCACAACATCATATATCGATGTGTGCAAATGTCATAATACACGAGCCCAAAGATTGAGTCGCACAAAGATGCGTTACTTACGTCCCTTTTCATTCAGTTTTCCTGCAGATATCGAGGCTATGAGTCATTGTTTCGCTTCTGGTTGTTGCAAGATTTTCAGTGCAGGCATCTGCATTAGGTCATATGAGCACACTGTTTTGTTTTAGATGTGTTTATGATATCCTCCTTTTTTTTTTTTTTTTCGAAAATCCTTATATTTTCGCTTTTATGTTGTATCCCTCTCTACACGAGTTGAACGTGACAGGCAGGGTCGAAACCCGCCTCCTAAGTGATCTGAACCATGTCGATGGGGGCGTTAAAACACTTACATTTTGTGAGGCAGCGTGGTGGAATCAGGCTCTCGTCGAAATAATCAAAGTGAAGAAACTTGCATTTTTTCACAGGTTTGTGAATTTTTATCAAAGTTTCGCTCAACACCTTTCATGCCCCCCCCATCAAAGAACTAATTTCTGTGTGAATTTTTCTGAAAAACGTTGATTAAAAGCACAAAAAATGTAAATTTTCTGATACCACCGACTCTTAAGCTAAGGAAATAAGTAATCTAAAGCGGCCATTTTCTCACTAGTTTTACCTCTGGAAACAGGTAACCTCACCTCCTTCATTCGCAAATATCTCGACTTGTATTCGAGATAAATGGATATTTTTTTCATCCAAATAAAGACAATTGAACACGCTTATAAGATGATACCAATAACTCTACATGCCCAAAAATTGACGAGAACCTGATTCCATCACGCTGTCTTTTTTAATTAAAAATGGCGATATTCCCAACTCAGCCCATTTTCTGTTTTGCAGTCAGCAACTAAAAAGAACAAGAATATAATTTTATTGGCTACGCCGTTGGGAGATATGTTTTACATTACAAGATAACAGTCGAACGTAACTTAATAAAGAAATTCGAACTTCATACAAGCCTCGCTACAGCGTTTTATGCTCTTTTTTCAGTATGAAGTCATGACGATCACGTATTCGTATTAGCGTATAGTCTATGTTGCGCGCGCATCTCTCTCTCTCTCCCCCTCTCTCTCTCTCTCTCTCTCTCTCTCTCTCTCTCTCTCTCTCTCTGTGTGTG
>NW_004797280.1:450333-453115 GCF_000002075.1 Aplysia californica | reverse complement strand
TTCCTACCAACGAAAAAGTATTAGGTGTGTCCCGCGCGCTCATATGACCTATGCAGTTGCGAGCGCCGTAAAACCCTATACTAAACAAACAAAGACAGCCAGGCAGACAGGCGCGGTACTGAGAGAGCTTTGAAGATTCATAGGAAATGGAGACAGCAACGGAAGAGGCTGGGAGTGCAGTCTCATGAATCTGTTTTAAGTGGACAAGAAGGGTTGTCTGGAACGAAATTCGTGGATTCTGATCAGAGGGAAGAAACAACTACATCGACAAGTTGTTGGTTGATTATGGCCTTTAGGAGTCAGGACGAGCTAATGCTGTTCAGGCCCAGTTTAGAAATAAAGAACACTGTCGATGAAGAAATTCTATTGCCCCTTATCTGTCTTTCCTGATAACGTCAGCGAGTTCAAAACCAGCGTCTTCAAAACCAGCGTCTGAGGTATAAAACAGTGAAACCTACTTAAGACAACCACCCACTGCTGAGAAGAAAAGTGGTCATCTTAGAGAGGTTGTCCTTGTGGATAGTGTCATTATAACATAGAAAAAAGCAAGGGAGAAGTGGGAAATAATAATTATAGTTTATACAGATGCTTATCTTGGACAGGTGGTCTTAGATCAGGTTTGACCGAATTAGGCTCTCTGCGTGATTGAATCCTGATCGGAAAGGTCTATTTTATACGTTATAGTTTATCCGTCTGTCTGATGGAAAGCTGTGTCCCATTCCGCATGAGCTGATCCTAAGTTGAGAGGCAGGGTCAAAGCAGTCCTCCTCCAAACTGACCTAAATTGTGTTTCTGGTAGTGTAATCATTTACAGTTACTACGCAACTAAAGTGAAAAACGTTTGGGGTTTTAGAACGTCCGGTAGTCATGGGTAGATTTCAGTGCCAAAGAAACAGACCAAAATTCGTTGTTTTCGTTTGGAGAACGTCAATGTCAAGAGAAAGCTTTTACTTCTTTTTGTTGGTTTTTAATTTACATTCGCACATACTGGGCATTGTGCTCATACGACTTTATGCAGTAGCGAGCTCCGTAAAACCTTACTAAACCAATACTTGAGTTGGAAGCAGCATAAAAAGGCAGAACGGAAAAGTGAACGCGTCGTGAACAGTTTTGAAAGTGCTGAATGGTGTAAAGTTGTTGTTCTGAAGTGTTACAACCGGAGTCTGTAGTGCAGTGAATAGACGCTTGTCTGTCGCACGCAGGTTATCTGAGTTTGATTCCCAAGAGGGGAGAATTTTTTTTTCGAGTGTTTCGGTCTTTCTGCTGGGATGGTATCCCACTGAGCCCAGGTTGGCCCGGACAGGCAGGGTCGGAGGTCTGCCTCCTGAATTATCTAAATTGTGTCGCCGGTGGTGTAAAATACCTATATTTAAAAAAAAAATTAAACTTTTCAAACATATATCGACGAAGAGTGTTTGTTGGCGTGGTTTAACGGCGCCGATTTTTCTGAATCGAAGTCATTGTACATAACAAAATGTTCCACTCCTCTTTTTGCCCCAAGGCACACTTGGAAAAAAGGACTTGTCGCCCGGTTGCGAGTGTGCAAATCAGGCAATTTTGACCGTTTGTCTCGTTTCACTGCTAGTGGCGCCATACTTCGCTGACGAACAAAGTGCGACATTTTTCTTGCGTGCGCGGAGCTTTTGAGATGCTAAAAATGTCTTCAAAGGTTTTGATGGCGACATCTATATCATTACACGTCTGATAGTATTTTTAGGGGGTTACATTAAATGTCTTGTCTGGAGCAGACATTGGCGTTTATGGTTCTTCTTCCAGACCCTCGTGAATGTGGTGTTGTTCATTGTGTCGTTAGTTCCCTAGGTGTTATTACTTTTGTGCATTGGCGTCCTTTGCCTTTCTTCCCTTCTATTTTCCAGTTATACTTAATGTTTATCTTGAGTAGTTGGCGGGTGCTCTGGTGTGGTTTGCTCCTTCTTTCCTATAAAAAATCTGCCGTCCTTATCTCCCCTCCTTCTTTTTAATATATGTTACTCCCTTGTAACACATAACCTATTCTTCGGCACTTATATGACCTTATTGTGTTGCAAGTGCCATAAAACTCATACTAAAACTAAATTAATGTTTATCCATCTTCCCAATTTGTATACACGTCCCATGAATTTCATCTGCCGCCTTCTTATTGTCTCAATGAGTAATCGTATCATGTTTGTCAGTTCCAGCCCTTCTTGGTTTGTCGTTTTTCTGGGCATGATGTTTTCAGCATTTTCCTTATGAACCACATTTCAGTTCATTTTAATTTTCTTTCAATATTGTTGTCCCTTTTCCAGCACTCCCACTCTTTTAAAAGAATTGACCAAATCTCCGCCTGCAGTATTCTGAGTTTTGAAGCAATTGTAAAGTTTCTGTTTTATACGATCATGAAGAGTGTGAGCCAACGTTTGGTTAATAGTATGATAAGTGAATCCTGTTTGTGATTTTTTATCGCACCTGTAGCGACATATTTTGCACGTAGATATCTGAGAAACCTTCTTCTTTTTTTTTAGAGTCAGCAATCTTTCTGTGTATTTTTTTTTTCGGTGCACCGGTAGCTTCACAGAAGAGCTGCACGTTTCAACCTGAATCACTATTGATGAACTTATCGAGGCACCAACTTTCCGTATCTAGGTGCAGTTTTAGCCAGGTGAAAGTTTCCCCCCTTATTGACTTTCCAGAATAGAGGGCCGGACCTTGCACAGAGATCACGTTGATACTTCAAGCTCTCGTTAGTCTCAGATGGAATCGAGGTGGTGTGATTTTTTATAGAGGGGGGGGGGGGGGGGGT
>NW_004797280.1:444757-448603 GCF_000002075.1 Aplysia californica | reverse complement strand
GAGAGAGAGAGAGAGAGAGAAAGAAAAAGAGAGAGAGAAAGAGAGAGATAGAGAGAGAGGGAGAGAGAGCGAGAGGGAGGGATGGGGACAAACAGACAGACAGACAGACAGACAGAGCGAAAGAGAGTGTGAAAGAAAAACATACAGATAGATATATAGATAGTTTGATACATAGACAGAGTAAGAGTGAGAGAGAGAGAAAGAGAGGGGATGAGAGAGAGGAAGGGATACAGAAAGAGAAAAAGAGAGAGATAGAGAGAGATACAGAGAGACACACACACAGAGAGAGAGAGAGAGAGAGAGAGAGAGAGAGAGAGAGAGAGAGAGAGAGAGAGAGAGAATGCTTTTTGTGTAATGGAAAAAAATGCATTATCACACTATCGACTCTTTTGCAGTGGCCACAAGAGCATTAAATCTCAGTCAAGGGCTCATTTCCCAAAGCCTCTTCTTCCTTCACTCTGTCCAATTTCGTGGAACGCTCCGTGGAACTGTGTGTACTGGCTAGATCTCGCTCTCTCTCTCTCTCTCTCTGTCTCTCTCTCTTTCTCCCTATCTCTCCCCCCCTCTCTCTCTCTCTCTCTCTGGGTGGTTGGAGGGTACCACTTGTTGGTCCTACTTCTTTACTTTCCCTCTTGGACATGTGGTTACTTGAGGGAGGCATTGCGCTGCCAAGAGCGAAATGCTCGCAGCTAAAACATCAACAACAACAACAACAACTTTCCCTCTGTTATTTCTGTCTGTCTATCTTACTATATCCCACCACTATAAGACCATAATTGAATCGACGTGCTTCTCGTTATTCAAACAAACAAAACTCTTTCTCTCTCTCTCTCTCTCTCTCTCTCTCTCTCTCTCTCTCTCTCTCTCTCTCTCTCTCTCTCTCTCTCTCTCTCTCTCTCTCTCAGTGCATGTATATTATGGTTAAAGGGTACCAATAGTAGAGAAGAGCCCACTTTTTTACTCAACCTCTGTCGTGTCTGCTCATCCTAGCACTCAGTAATCGATTTTGTGTCAATGTGCTCATATCTACCATTCTCTCTCTCACTCTCTCACGCTTTCTCTCTCTATCTCTCTCTCTTTGTCTTTATCGGTCTCTCTCTCTCTCTCTCTCTCTCTCTCTCTCTCTCTCTCTCTCTCTCTCTCTCTCTATTTATCTATCTATCTTTGCAATGGCACGAAGTAGGCTTACGTTCTATTCTCTAGTAAGAGGGAACGTTATTTTATCGATTAAGTTTCAGAACTTCGTCCTGTTTTTTTTTCTTTTTTTTTTTTGACAGATGCTACTCACACTACCCAAAATATAGAAATGTGAGGATTGTCACTTCAAGCTGATTAAAATGGCTCAACAGTTCATGTTTTGCTTCATCTACAAGTCGAAGAGAATCAAGTGTAATTTATATAACACAGATTGATACTTAAGAGAGGATTTATCGTTGTTTGTGTTTAAGGCTGTTACGGTCTTCGCTGTGGCACGCAAAAGACCTGAGTTCTTTTACCGTGTGGAGATGATTTTTATAAAATATCTCTGTCTTTCTGCTGAGGCGCTACATGGTCGCTTTTAAGGACAAACGGGCTAACCCAGATTTTGGGGGTTTCCAGAAATCTTGACCTATACCAAAAGTGGTCATTGCCCTACCTATAGGAGAACTTTGGTTACATTGGTGTGTATATCTGTGTGGTTATAGAGAAAACTCTCCTTGTGTTTTGAAGAAACTGAGCAAGGGTCCGAAAACTTTACTTTCGATTTTCTCAAAACAGTATTTTTCGGGATAGCCCCCTTGTGCTTAAAAGCGACCTTATATCCCTCTCAGGATCGAAGCCTGCCTCCTGGATGATCTAAATTGCGACGATGGGTGTGTAAAACACCTATATTAACAAAGTAAGTGTTTGTGTGTAACGCCCCGATAAATATTATTATGTTTTTTAAGAGGCGGCCCTACATGTAAAAAGATAATGAAACGGTTTTAAAAGCCAAAAAGGCAGTATAAAACCAATGTTTCTTCCCAAATTTGACTTCACCCAAAGATAAAGTTACGTTTCGTGCCGTTCCCAACTATCCTTAAGCCAACGCCAAGTCTTGTAGCAATAGTCGACGCCTTCAAACCAAACAGTGGCTAATCTCATTTCCAGAACAATTTGCGACAACGAACTCCGCAACTGGACCTCAACTTAGGCTGGAGAAACGGAAAAAACGCTGACTACTCCGTGAGGCAGCACGGACCGTAAACATCCTGCAGGCGTATGCCGAGAACTGGGAGCAGAAAAAAATTCTCCATTTTGTGATTTCTGTTGGTCAGTAACGTTCAAGGTCGACTTCGGTGAACCTCGAGGGTTCTGATCTTTTTTTTCTGGCGTTGCCGTGCCGTGAGCACAGTTGTTGTTCTTAAATTAAACAAGAGGTCTCCTGGCAATAAACTATCGCATAAAACGCGGAAATTGAAAGACGTAGCGAAAAAGAAAAACTCGGTTCAGCTCAGTGTAGGGGATAGCTTTTAAAGGCTGTGGATGACTGGATGAAGGACCATTCAAGGCACACGACGCCAGTTTACGAGTTGGTTGACGGAAGTGAGTGGATGAGTTTGGATGAACCTGCATGTTCTTGACTGTCTGAAGGAAGCTTAGTGAAATTCTGCAGTGATTATGCATTGATACCTGAAGATTTTTATCTTTTGATTATGCATTGATGCCTGAAGATTTGTATCCGTCAAAATAGAGACACAAGTGAAAAGATTGGTACATTTTCTGTGGTAAGTAGATGGTATAAAACGTATTTAATGTAATGTGTATTGTTCACTGCACGGGATTTACTTGCAGGAGGATTTTCCACGAGTGTTTTCAAATTAATGGGTTGGACATTTTAGCTCGAAACTGAGTTGATATTGAGGGTGTCTATTTATTTTTGTTTAAACCGATATGCTTTCCAGCTCATAGATGTATTTCATTTAACTTTTTTCAGGAAAGCTTGCGTTGTCTTTCTTCCAACAGCATTTAAAATACATGCTCGCGAATACGAAAATACACAGACAGACAGACAGACAGTACGAGCACTATAGTGCGGTCAAAAATTTGTGGCGCGGCTTATTTTCAAATATCTCCTCAACTATCGAACATAGGTTCTCTAATTTGTGCTCTGTGACTTGTATCAATTTGTCTTAACAGATCAACATTTTTGTTAACACCTGCATACTGTATTCTAGAAAATTCCTTAATAAATACTAATATAAAATCCAAGTGGGTGGTTTCTAAGGGATTTTAAAATGTTGACAGCTGGGGCAATATTGCTTTTAATAGCAAGTCTGTCAGGTTTTTTTAATCGGGACATTATGCTTATTGAAGGCATGTTTTGAGAGTCATTAGTGCAAAAATATGTTCATTATAGCAACAGTTTCTTGTAACAAGTTTTGAAAGTAAAAATTGTCATTGATGAGCTGTGACGTAGGCCATATGCGTATTCAAAATGTATGTGAGAAGCGGGAAGTGCTGTGAACAGTACCATTTTACGTGTGACAGAGATTTCAAGAATTTTGTATAACTTTAGGAAGAAAAGTTTTTTAATCTAGCCCCAATTGTTCTAGAAAAATATGATTTAGTTAAGACAAATTGATACAAACTGCTATGCAAAGTATGGATGACATTCATTTATTCACCTGCTAAAGAGATATTTGAGGATAAGTTACACCCATAGATGTACACTATAGTACTAGATACAGTACACCCCTCTCTCGCCTTGCTGCGCGATGGCCACATTTGACAGCGGCGTCCGCCATGTTTTTTGTGGCAAGTTGTGTGAAGGAGTTCATGCTAAAGCAATGGGCTAGGCATGTTTTCTCTCTCTCTCTCATACGC
>NW_004797280.1:440120-443208 GCF_000002075.1 Aplysia californica | reverse complement strand
ACACACACACACACACACACACACACACACACACACACACACACACATCTTGTCAAGTATACCGTGAGCAAGGCAGGAACAAATGTATCCTTTTTGTTGCTCTGATGGCCGGCAGTTTCGAAGGCTGACCTCGATGGCTGCTAGTGCACAGACCCTGACTATGTCCTAATAGTGCTTTAGACACCGTTGTTGTTCTTAAATAGACGTTTGTCTGCGGCTGACGGCACAGCAAGCAAGCAAGCTCGCACATCCGAGGTCCGAGGACGAGGTGGGGAACCCAGGGCTGAGGTCGCCGAGGAGGGCAGGGTAGCCTTCTTTAAATGGCTGTGAGCGAAAATCAGGCTGATCAGTCGAGCTTCTTGAAACCCAATCATACGCACGCATGCGGAGGATGTTTCTTTAGTTTGGTGATAGTAAGAGTTTTACGCACGGCACTTTCAACACAGCTGGGTCATAAGAGTGTCATGGATTAGAGGTCGTGTTACTTGAGAGGGACATACAAAGAAAAGGAGTGAGTTCTGAGAGGTATACAGGACTTAAATCGTGATCTTGAGGTTTACATACGACTATGTGAAATGCAAATGAGCCTTTGAAGTGTTGAGACTGGTTTTTATTTTATTTTCGGAAAAATAAAAGTGTGAATTTTCAACCCAACACATTTTCTGTGGGTAAGTACATGAAATAAAATAATGGCCTTAAAACCAACCAGGAAACAATGATTAGTGTTCAGAAGCTTTTTGTTTGCTGTTTCGCTGGTTGCCGTAAGCTCAATAGACTGATAATAAAAGTTATCATAATTTTGTTTTTTCTTGTTTTGTTTGTTAATATATATAGTCTAGATTGGGTGGGGGGAGGGGGTAGCAGTCTTCTTATTGTATGCTTCTCTCTTTTTAATGTTTGTCATTTTAACTTTAAATGTTGTGTCTCAGAGAGAGGAGAGAAAGAGAGAGAGAGCGAGCGATCGAGAGAGACAGACAGACAGACAGACAGACAGACAGACAGAGACAGACAGAGAGAGAGAGAGAGAGAGAGAGAGAGAGAGAGAGAGACAGAGACAGACAGAGACAGAGACAGAGACAGAAGGGTGGGGGGATAAACAAGAATGTGCCAAACGCCACAGAGCGCAAATACATATAGATCCAGTTGATGCCTTATGTAATTGTAACTGTTGAAGTTTTATGCCACCATTGACACTATTTCGGTCATTTAGGAGGTGGGTTTCGATTCCTGTTTGTCAGGGCCAACCTGGGCTAAAAACGATACAACATTCCAGCAGAAAGACGGAGATACTCAGTAACATTCTCCTCACACGGGTATCGAACTCACGCCTCCTTCGTGTTATGGGGAATCACCTAACCACTACACCACACACATCTGGTAATGAATTACGCACGTCGAATCTAAGTAATCCAATCCAAAAGACCGCTTGCTTCACCTTCACCCCCTCCCCCAACTCACCCTCCCCGTTTTTATTGCAAGCGCGTGTCGCAAACTTGGAACACATAATTTATCCTTTTAGCGTCTTGTTGGCCTGGAGTGTCCCAAGGTCGCCCTTGATGGACGCAGGAAAACCCTGATTATTTCCTAGGGGTGCCCGGGGGAACAGTCTTTAAATGAGTTTGTCTGCGACTGATGCTTGCCTCGAGGAGAAAGCTAGGTGAAGGACGTAATGAAAAGCCAAGGTGAAGGTCGATGAGGAGGATAGCTTATAAATAAATGCCGTGGCTGAAGGGTTGAATGAGAAGTTTAGACGCCCGACACCCATTCACGCTTTCGGCTTGATGTGGTGAGTGAGGTTTTGGAGGAGGCTGAAGAAAGTTACGGTGGGAAACTTTACAGTAATGCCCTCGAAGTCTCGAAAGTGTTGTTCATCCAATTCTTCAGAAAAATGCTTACGACTGAGTTCGACAGTAAGACATTTTCTGTGGACTGTGGCAGTGAGTAGTAGGAATAAAACTTGGTGAGCTATGATTTCTAGAATCTTGAAGAGCGTTTTATTTTTTGCCTATGTATCATGTTCTTTACACCGCGTGCCATTGGCACGATCGGATCGGGTCGGGTCGGGTCGGTTTGCTAGCCAGATTGAGGGCGCAAAGCGGCTATCGAGTTCCACACTGATCGCTTGACTCGTCGCCAAAAAAACGAACGCGTTTGTTTTCAGGCGACTAGTACGGGCCATCGACCCGATCCGACCCGATCCCATCCGCAACGAGCACCCGGTATTATATTTCATTTGTTTTTGTCCTATTTGTCAGAAGAAGGCTTATCTCACCAGTGTCTGTGGTGTAGCGGTTAGTGTTATGCGCATCACCATCTCACGCGCGAATCTCGAGTTGGGGGGTGGGGGGAGGGGTGTTAATCGAATATCCCTGTCTTTCTGCTGGGATGTTGTATCACCCACCCTCTGCCCGGATTGGCCCTGACAGGCAAGGTTGGAAGCCCGCCTTCTAAGTGATCTAACTTGTGTCAATTGGGGCATAGAAACACTTACATTAAAAAACGAATTTTAAAAAGTTTGTAACTCGAATTTTACAGTGCTACGTTGAAAAAGAAGTGGAACTAGAAGCGTTGAAGAAGGTCTCGGAGCGAAAACAGCGTACTTTATCGTCGAATTGGTTTTTTAACGTTTGTGTCTAGAATCAAAAAGAAGGAATTGTTCTCTTTGCTGTATAGCGGAATGATATTATCATAACATAGAAATAAAGGGTTCAAAGGCGGACAGTAGCATAATAATTATGTTATCTCTGAGTTCAAAGGCGGATGGTTGGAGGACGCCATTTTTCTTTCCCTCAGATGTTTCAGCGTATCTATGTTTCGTTACTGTGCACTAAATTACATTGACCTTATCGTGTAGAGGCCTTTCTCTTTGCTCAAACTAAACTGAGCTCAAAGGAAATGTTCCTCAGTACTTTAAATTGGCCTGAGGCCGTATCTTTTCTTCCAGATCTGTTTATAGTTATGTTGCTCATGGACAACCCAAGCTGAAATGATAATGTCACATGCAATTAGTGCTTATCTTATTGATAGGTGTGTGCTTGGATGTGAGCGCATATAAAAACTCTCATCGTCCTTTCCTGTTTTTACTTGC
>NW_004797280.1:435245-439362 GCF_000002075.1 Aplysia californica | reverse complement strand
TGTTCATTTATGCATTTTTTGGTCCCTTGAAAAAGATTATCAAACTCTGTGAGTTATATCTAAAATCGTAATTCCAGCTAGAATATTTTGCAAAATAAATAGAAGAAGAATTAAATCAATAAAAAAGATTTTAAAAATAGATTAATAACGGTCACAGTTCTAACTCTTTATTTCTTATTGTTCTCAAATCACAGGTTTGAATCGAGAGGGGTGTGCATTTTTTTTATTTTTTGTTCTTCCTCTCATCGCGTGCATTGTCGGAAGTTATGCTCTGCACTAAGAAGACCGTATTACAGTCGAAAGTGTCGAAGAAGGTCACCCATTATTTGTCAAATCAACAAACCCCAAAACAATAACAACATCAAATACAACAACAACAAAAAAACAACAAAAAAACACAGGCCACCATTTGTTCTTTTCAAAACCGGCTGATGGTTCATGTTCTGAAATTATTTTTGGAAACATTTTCAAATTAAGGTTTAACGCCATTTCTCAATTTCTGACACCAAGAGACTATTAATTTAGTACGCGGAGCACTGAGCCCAGATTTTGGGGGGTTGGAAAGACGGTCGTGACAATACACCAGAGTAAATGTTACACATGTGAGTCTGAGAATAGAACTTTAAGTTTGCTGTTCCACTTTTAGAGGGTTTGCACCTTCCTCTTGTGTGCAGTGTGTCTATTGGTTTAGAGTAAACGAGTTCAGAACCACCGTACAAGCCGATTTGCGTCCCTTTTTGTTTCATTTCCTGTACTTGTTAAAGGTCGACTAGACACATAATGTGTTCTTCCGGAGGTGAGGCTTAGGCGTTTGAGGTGTAGCGATTAGGTGCTTCACTGTAGCCTAGCACGAACATGATCCAAGTTCAATTCTCAAGTGGAGCGAATATAATTTATCAAGTCGCTACCTCAGAATTAGTGATTTCTATTAAGAAATTTGACGTAAAAAATTTCGAGTTTCACACTATTTCACGTTTTTTTGAATGCAGTCCCTTGAACACCTTAATAAAGACTTAGAATAATCTTACGATACTGATAAAGCAGACAGAGCGTTTGATTTCTGAGCTCATGGTCGTAATAACTCAAAACGGGCAAACCTGTCAGATAGAACTTTGTAATTCTGAGGGAGCGAAGTATCTCGGTCTATCTGCTAGGATGTCATATTCTTCTTAGCCCGGATGAACCTTACAGCCGGGATCAGAAGTTTGCCTCCTAAATGACTTAAATTGTGTCGATGGAGACTTAAACTTAATAAAGTATTATGTTTTCATATCAAAACTCTACCGGAAATGTCAAAGGCAATACCTTTTAATGAAATTTTTGTATCACTTATAATATATGGGTTACACTATAAATATACGGTGTCAGTTGTGTAGCCGTTGGGTGTTTCGCTGTCGCACGCAGGAGACCCGAGTTCGATTCCCAAGTGGGGCGTATTTTTATTGAGTATCTCGGTCTTTCAGCCCGAGTGGCCCCGACAGGCAGGGTCGGAAGCCCGCCTCCTAAATGATTAAAATTGTGTCGCTAAGGGCATAAAAACACCTACAGTTAATGATAAAAATCACACCATAAAATCATCCAAAGTCTGTATGCAATAATAGACAAGTGTCACGACGCGATGGAATCAGGCGCTCGTCAATTTTTGGGTTTTTGGAGTTTTTGGTATCACCTTATAGCTTGTTCATTTATCTATCTTTTGGTGAATCAAATACCCATCTACCTTGAATATAAGTCGAGATAGTTGCGATTGGAGAAGATCACGTTGCCTGGTTTCAGAGGTAAAATAAACGAGAAAATGGCCACCAAAGTTTGGTGACTTCAATAGTTTGAGAGTCCTTGGAAACTGAAAATTTACATTTTTAGTGCCTTTAATCAACGTTTTTGTTCCCGGTAAAATCCTCTCAGAAATGTGTTTTTAAAAGGACATAAAAGGTATTGGGCCAAAAAACAAACATTCTATAAAATTTGCCCAACCGGCGTAAGAAATCTGGTATGTTCGATTTCATTATTTTGACGAGTGCCTAATTTCACCACGATGCCTCACAAATTGTGTCACCTACGTTTACAAAAGAGAGAAAAAGAAGGTTGGGTGCGAGGTCCCCTCTGAAAGGAAGGGGCTTGGGTAGTTAAACATTCAGTTCTCTTCTGCTGATGTATTGGCAGCGCAGTTGGTATCGTCTTTGACCTCTCTGTACGAATGACCCTGGCTCCACCAAGCCCAGTAAGCGGGTGGTTGGCGGGTGCTCTGGTGTGGTTTGCTTCTTCTTTCCTATCAAACATCTGTCGTCCTTATCTCCCCTCCTTCTTTTTTGTGTTTCTTACTCTCTTGTAATACCTCTAATCTTCGGCACATATGTGACCTTATTGTGTTACAAGTGCCGTAAAACACTAACAAAAACTAAAAAAACTAGATCTAGAATCTAACCCAGTAACTGCACTACGACAAAACGGTCGGTAGCCCTGTGGTTCGGCTACCGGACTCGTAATCGTGAGGTCGCGGGTTAGAGGGCTCGAGCCTCAGCACGGTCCAACGTTGTGTCCTTGGGAAAGGCACTTTGCAAAAAATTCCCATTTGGCTCGGTTCTTTCGGAGATGAACGTTAAACTTGGAGTTCCCGCCTCTTAAATAAGCTAATAGTGTTAAACCCATATCATTTACCGTTTTCACAAAATTGTCGGCTAACGGTTTTATCGGTGAGTTGTGGACAGTGAAAGTGAACGAAGCCCAGATCTACCACATCAACACAACACAGTTATTCAATCCTGCTTCTCGTTCTTTCTTTGTCCAAAACTCACGGGCACAATATTTTAGTTTTACGGCACTTGCAACACAAATATGTCATATCAGTTCTATAGTTTAGAGGAGTTACTATAGAGTAATATACAAGGAAAAGAAGAAGGAGAGTTAAGGACGATTAAATGTTTGATAGGAGCCACAACATAACCTTTGGCTAACTGCTCTTTTTTGCAGTGCTGTAACAGGCTAATACTGGACGGGACGTCTTTTGGTCTTGGTGGGCTAAGTTCGAGATGGACTTTATGGGCGGATGTTCCTCTTCTTAAACTAGCCTCTTACTATTAAAAACCCAACTAAATGTAAGTGTTTTTACACCCCCATCGACACAATTTAGACCATTTAGGAAGTGGGTTGAGAGGCATAAAACATCCAGCAGAAAGACTGAGATACTCAATTAAAAATATTCTTCCCAGTCGGGATTCCAACTCGGGACTCTTGCGTACGACAGCGAAGTGCCTAACCACTGCACCACAGGCATCAGTCTCAGTGTGGGTGGTTGGAGGGTGCTCTGGTGTGGTCGGCTTCTTCTTTCCTATCAAACATCTATCGTCTTTATCTTCCCTCCTTCTTTTTTTTGTGTTTGTTACTGCCTTGTAACACCTCTAATCTTCTGCACTAATATAACCTTATTGTGTTGTAAGTGCCGTAAAACGTTTACTGAAACTAAACATCAGTCTCAGTTCTGTTTGAGTTAAACAGTATGACGTGCGCGTCTTCCGCTTTTATAACAACCTCACCCTATTTACATGAGGGGGGGGGGGGAGCTTCAGACCCAATTCGTAACCCATTACACTCTCCAGTGCTGGCCAACATCATTATAAACTGTACCACAGGAATCATTAAACTACCTACTGCCTTAAGACTAAAAGTCTATGAGTTTAACGGTCTTGTCAACACTGACAGGTTATTTAAGAGGCGGGGCCACCGAATTTGACATCCGTCTTCGAAAGGACCGGGCCAATTGGGTTGAAAGCCTTGAAAACTTTATACGGGGTGCCCACTACGGCTGGATCGGGCCGATCGCCCGACTTGATCGCCTGAAACTGAAAACAAACACGTTTGTTTTTGAGGCGATCGAGTCTGATCCCAGCCGTAGTGGGCACCCCGTATTACAAAACGACCCGAGTTCAAGAACGTCGAATCAGGGATTCAATCCAGGACGACACCAATTGAGCCAATGGAGCGTCCCTACTTCTCTAGGTTTTTTCAGACGCGGACAGATCTGCTATGTATGGATTTAAACGATTGCAACTGTAGATGGGCGCAGAGAGAGAGAGAGGGAGAGAGAGAGAGAGAGAGAGAGAGAGAGAGAGAGAGAGAG
>NW_004797280.1:431246-432889 GCF_000002075.1 Aplysia californica | reverse complement strand
TAAATAAATAAATAAATAAAAAATTCCAAAACAATTCGATAAGGTCAATATCAGATACGACGAAACAGGAGAAAGCATATTAAACTTTTCAAAGACCTTAAGGTCAGAAGTGGCAGCCAATGGGTTTGCATCTGATGATCCCACAGAAGCCCGTTTTAGAATTGGCATGACAGAGGGGAAGGTCGTTAACAATCGATTTTAAAAAGTGTCTTTAATTTCTTTGTACGCTTGTCAAGATATTTTTTTTTTTTACTTTCAGCATGAAGACACATCAAGGGACAAATCTTGTGTATTTGTGTGGTATGCACACCCACGGCTTTCTTCACTGAGGCTGCAGTGACTTTCGGAAAGAAACAATCAACATTTTGTCCAATCTATAAATAGAAAACAGGACAATGACGCCACCATCTCCTGTGCTCCTCGTTTGCACGTGTTTGTGCGTTTTCTTAGCAGTTGGTCAAGGTCAAGGAAATAGGGAGCACAGTTCAAAGGTCGGTGTTGTCGTTGTTGTGACGGATGGTGTCAACACCATAGATGGGCGTTGCCATGACGACGACAACAAGCTGAGCGAAAAGGGTGGCAATGAAACTTCTTCAACCCGGGATGATCCGAACAGGATGATGACTTCTCATTTTTCGTCCTGGATACGGGGGATAGTGGAAGTTCTGGATACTTCGCTGGCTCCTGATTATGGTAAGTTTTTGTTCATGTTGGAAAAATGTGAAATGGTATAGGTTTCAACGCCCCTCTCAACATCGAGTTTAGCGTCCATCCCCGAAAGGACCGAGCCAAATAGGACATTCGTGTAAAGCGCCTTTCCCACCAAAAGTGGCTTTACTCGAATTTCCTCTTTGGGTGGTTGGCGGACACTTTGTTGTGGTTTACTCTTTTCTACCTATTAAACATTTATCATCTCTATCACCCTCATCCCCTTCTTTTTGTATAATATGTTCATCTCTAGAAACACGTCTTATCTTCGACGCTCATATGATCCACTTTTTGCAAATACCGTAAAACTCTTACTAAAATGACATTTCTCCTTTCTCTTTCTCATGCACATATACACACCTAAATCCTTTAACTTGTGTCGATACGTGTCAAACAACTTGCATAAATAGAAGAAAAAAAACCCTGTGTTTCTGGACCTTTTCAGGTAATAATTCTCCCCTTGTTCCAAACTCCAAAATGTCATTGTCCATGCTAGACTAATCGCCGCATTGGCTTTATTCTGTTGTCGCCTCTAGTTCCATTCACACCGAAAAATGGCCTCACCCATCCATGTAGCACAGCTAGTTTAGTATTTAGGTTACCAACTCGTAATCATGAGATTGCGGGTTGTGGGTTTGTTCAAGGCTCAGTCAGGTCTGATATTACATCCTTGGGAAATACATTTTATTCGAAATTTCCCATTTGGCTCGTCTTATCGGATACGGACGTTGCACTCTTGCTTCTTAAAATATAACTTTACGGTGTTGCAAGGGGTAGTAAGCATATTCGATTTTGCTACTTTCTTTTTAGCCAGGTTTTGCATATCGAGCGAAAGCGCTTTATAATAATCTACGAACTTCTTCCCGTATACAGCAAACAATCTATTTAAATGCACAACTCACCCGCTAACACAATCTGAGCATGTTACTATTTTT
>NW_004797280.1:421327-425824 GCF_000002075.1 Aplysia californica | reverse complement strand
CAGGCAGGCAGGCAGACAGACAGACACACAGAGAGGGAAAGCGAGACACACACAGAGAGAGAGAGAGAGAGAGAGAGAGAGAGAGAAGGAGAGAGAGGGAGAGGCAGAGACAGAGACAGAGTTCGAGAGACCTGGAGAGAAAGAGAGAGGGAGAGAGAGCGGGGCCGAGACTCGTTGGTAGAAGTCAACCGATTCTTATGTAACAGGTGGTTTCATCTACATAATCATTTTGGAAATAGAAATGAACCAGCTGGAGCAGCAGAAAACGATATGCTTGATACCAAGGGATGGGCAAGTCATGTGTGTCTTTTTAAAAGCTCTTTTTGGCGCTAAAGGCGGATGGGGGGGGGGGGTAATGTACCTTAATAGTCATAAATATTAGGTGAATAGGTTGTATTTAATCAAGCTCTTGGCAAAATTGAAGCCTGCCAAGTTAGACTTTATGAGTCACCGGGTAATAATAAATTATGTACCATGTCACTTTTTCCGATAACTGAGTTCTTACTATTTTCTAAATCTATACATTCCAAAGAACACTTTGTAGAAGTCTGATACTGACTAGTTATTCAATAAACACATGAGATCATATTTAAGTTTAAAATTTGTAAGAACTGATGGGAAAAATCGGAAACAAAAATTCAAACAAGGCTTTATCATAACACAGAACTGAATCTCATTAAACGACCCATTAGGCATTGTAGAAGTATAGATCTTTTTATCCAGATGTAGATAACTGTACTTGTTTCAGTAATGTTTGAGACAAATCCTGAGCATGAGTGTAAGTACGATTTATAACTGGTTGACATCATTCTGCTTTCTACAGAACGTACTGTTCATCTCGCATCTGTTCAACTGGACGGCCGTTTCTGTAACATCACCAGGCCAACCCCGGTCAGCAAACGGTGTAATGGACGTGTTTCAGAGACTGGCATCTGAGAACGGTTTGTGTGTGCTGCCTGCTTACCTCAGCGAAGACGTGCCACGTATTGTTTTCGGTCACCTTCACGCAAACACAACACCATCTCAGCTCTCCTCTACTTCAAATCTCTTTGTAGAACATGTAGATGTAGATGTATTGGAATCCTTTGAAAGGAATTCTTCAACAGGCGCAGATATGTTGTACTTGCAATCCATGCAATATCAGTGGAGGCAGCTGGCTATGATGATTAACAGCAGCTGTGCACAGAATAGTGATGTTAGGAACACTACTAGCTCCCAAAATTCTTCTTCTTCTGTCGACGTTTTCGAAACCTTCCAGCTATGTTCTCTGGAAGACTCGTTCCAGAGCTTCAGTTCAGACACTCGGGCTCAAATCGTCCACCTGGTAGCGAGTATCTCTTTGCTGCTTTCCAAGTCGAACATAGATCTCAAAACAAGCTCATTCTGCACACACACCCAGTCGTCCAGCAGCGTCATGTGCCTCATGTTTGACCCGCGCCTTTATCGCCTTGACCTCAACACCAACACCGTTGAGCTGGTGGAAGAGTTGTATCGTATTCGTGACGTGAGTGGCCTTGACCTATCTCAACGATCAAAAAGTGTCCAGATGCGCGGACATACACTTCTTCTTCCTATCAATTTGACTGATTACGTAGGCAGAGAGTCGTGTGGGAATTTATGTAGATACTGTGCTCGATGTCTTCCTTCGAAAATGTCCGATATGACAATTATGACTTCAGGTGAGGGAGAATTGTATGTTTTAGGTTTATTTCCTATTCATAAGATTTCACCAGATGGCCAGTGCAATTTGGCAAACCCCATAGGATACGCTGAAAGCGTTGTATTTGTTGATGAGTTTAAGAAGCAACAAGCGTTGCTGCCATCTGTTGGTAGGAGAAACATTGCCGCCGTGGTGTTTGATACATGTGGTTCTACTGCACACGCCTACACGGTCATCAATCAGGTCGACTCTTGTGATTTTACTTTTCAGGAAAGCCAAGAAAGGAGACCTATATTTATTCAACCAGACTCAGTTGTTGGAATAATAGAATCAGAGAACGACTTTGGGGACACGTTTGTGTCCAATAGTAAGTTTCGTCTCGTGCTTGACGAGTCAGGCTTTTCAACATCTGCTGACCTGCCCATAACGTTTATTGATAATGTTCTCGCAACTCTAGCTCACCTCCAGTGGACTGTCATCAACGTAATAGTTAGTGAAGATTCAGAAATGCTTAAATTGTCAGAATATTTGAAGACGGCAAACTCTGCGAGAACCTTTTGTTTTGTGATCCATCTCGTGTTGCCATCATCAGAGGACGGGCTACAAGTGATCAATCGGGCATTCGCAGGAGTGACAAAAACGTCTGTATTCCTTCTGCTGACGACACCACGTGATACACAAGAACTTCTACATCATCTCCGAGTTCACGCAGATGCCAAAGCCGTTCGCCTGCAATATATTTTTACGCCTTGGAATGAAAAACTCCACGAATATCCTGATGTGGAAGAATCTTCGGATACAAACATTGTCTTCCGCTCCTCTTCATTGTCCAGTTCGTCTCCTGTTGTCAACGTTTCGTTAATTAAGACTTCTGTTAATCCTTGGAGCTCTGAATTTGCAAATTCTTCAACGGGGTTAGAGACACTTCTGGAAGACGGAGATCATTCTGAAAAGTTTGATGTAGTTCAAGCAATGGTGCAACAGCTTTTGCCTCAGCTGAATAGTTTTAATCATCCAGACAAGGATTTCTCCAGCTTGGTCCTTACATCTACTAAACTTGACGTCGTGGCATTCTACGCAAACGGTCGCACGAAAGCAGAGGTAAGCAATCTTTGTCGAGTCGTTTGGGTGCAATCTATGGTGCTATTCTTGTAGTAGTTACAATTACGACAAGACGAGGAATAGGGGATTTCGAAGGTTGAGTACTTGGTCTTCGGACGATCCATTAGATGAAGAGGCAGAACGACACATTTTAGAAACATTTTACTTAGTTCTCACGTATTTGATTGTACTTTTGTCTTTCTAGTCATACTCCTCGACCCATTCTGCGGTGGTGTTTCTCTATAATAATTTTGCTATAAATTTATTTTAGAAAGTGATTGGTTCGAGGGCACTCTGTTACATACGCTGTAATGATGATGAATAACACGAAGGGTGATAGTTTAGATGACAAACATAAATGAAAGTGCAGCTGAAAAGGTATAAGAACTACCAGAAGTGCCATCGAATCACTCACACACACACACACACACACACACACACACACACACAACCACACACACACACACACACACACATGCACACACATATATACACCCCCCTCATACACACACACACACAGACACAAACACGTGCGCACAGCACACGCACACCCCAAACACAATACACATGCACACGTCATACTCTCTCACAGACCTCCTCCACACACTATTACACACACACACACACACATACACACACACACACACACACACACACACACACACACACACTAACACTAACACTAAATCACAAACAGACCTACAGTCACAACACACACGTAATACGAATAAACACATTTTCAACGATGTGGGTTTTTTTTTCCAGTTAGGTCATGTAGACGGGTCGGTTTTCACTCCAACTGCAAAATTCTTCGGACGTCCTCACAACACCTGCAGCGGTTGGTGCCCTGCTTGCAACGTGTGCAAGGCTCCTGCACCGCCCCCGCCCACATCTGACCACGCCCACCTTCATTTGTCGGGTGACGTCATCATTACAGGGTTGTTCCCCTTACATTCTCCTGGCACCGAGCCGTTTATGTGCGGTCAGCTTCAGACAGATGCGAGCGTCCTCCTGGATGTGGCAGCCTTTATCTTCGCTTTAGACACAGCCAAGTCCAGGTTGGTGTTGTTCTTTCTACTCTTACATCCACCCCCAGGGTGGTGCCACTCACGGAAGTGTCTTTGGGCCATTCCCAAAGGTGGGGGGGGGGCATTAACCTGTTCTTGTGCGAGTAGAATTGTAAATTGGCTGATTCATCGATGTCATGCTCATAACTGTGCCTGAACTGCAACAGGGAACTGCTGCTTTTTCTGTCCTAATCTTTACTATCTTCATTTCGCCTCTACTTCTTTTGCATGTTTGTCACACTCTTGTGACCTGATATTTCCGGGGTGCCTTGATAGTCGAAGTAGACTTTGTGCTGTTGAAGCTAGAGAGGTGAGCAGAGTAAGTCAGATTCCCTGTAAGGACTTCTCTCTTGACATCCACCCCTTGGCGCTCATATGACCTCATGCAGTTGCGAGTGCCGTAAAACCTCTACTGAAACAAAAACAACTCTTACAAGTCGTAAACCAAATCTCTGTTTTGTTGCAACTTAGGTGAAAATAACATGCGTTAGAATTTATATATTTAGAATAGAAGGACACGTTTTAAGGCACAAGCTGGTATGTATGTATGTATGTATGTACGTATGTACGTATGTATGTATGTACGTATGTACGTATGTACGTATGTACGTATGTACGTATGTACGTACGACGTACGTACGTACGTACGTGTGTGTGTGTGTGTGTGTG
>NW_004797280.1:418709-420417 GCF_000002075.1 Aplysia californica | reverse complement strand
TCTGTCTGTCTGTCTGTCTGTCTGTCTGTCTGTCTGTCTGTCTGTCTGTCTGTCTCTCTCATACACACATACACACACGTAGACACACAGGCAAACACAAATACAGACTCTTTAAGACTTAACCATGTTAACAAGAGCTTTACTGTGTGTTTGAGAGCGAGCGACAGAGAGAGAGAGAGAGAGAGTGAGAGAGAGAGAGAGAGAGAGAGGGAGAAAGAGAGAGAGAGGGAGAGAGAGAGAGAGGGAGAAAGAGAGAGAGGGAGAAAGAGAGAGAGAGGGAGAAAGAGAGAGAGGGAGAAAAAGAGAGAGAGTGTGTGTGTGTGCGCGCGCGCGCGCGCGTGTGTGTGTGTATAGACAGAGTAAAAGACAGAGTGATATCTACATACAAATGCGTGAAAAATCAAATCTGCATATTCTGTCTCTCTCTACACAATAACCTTTGTACATTGACAGATATCCGGCCTTCTGCCCGGAGTTGAAGTTGGTGGGCTGGTGCTCGACACATGCACAGACGCTGTCTCCGCCCTTAGAACTCTCGGGGACTTTCACACATGTGCTGTAGACTTTCGTGGGCCTGCAGGAGTCTTCGGTTCGATCTCACGGGCTTCAAGCAACGCTACCTCTACGCCAAACTGGAAAGCGAAAAGGACTGAAACTCCTAGTCCAAGCCAAAACTTGGGATATGTCATCCATGGAGAGATGCGGGACTTTGACGTTATGGAAAGAGAGCTCCGAGACTCCGCGAAGTACCCAACAGTTGCTTTCGTAGAAAACCCATTGGACCAATCAGAGATAGCGACAGTAAACGCTTATCACTCAGCCGCCATAACTGATGTCTTGCATGAGTTAGATTGGGACGTATTTGTCATACTAAGCGAAGAATCTCTCGAGCACAGCCACATGGCAAATGCACTGAAGAAAAGAGCGATATCCAAGAGTCTTTGTTTGATTGCACATATCCAGTTTGAACCTGACAACTTTTGGAAAATCCAAGATCAACTGAGCAGGCACGAAGGCCTTCCGGTGGTATTAATATCTAGTCAGGTTTCCAGAAAGAAGGCATTTGATTGGCTCAAAAAGGAAAAGAGCCTCTTCAAGTGGGTTATCAGTGTAGTGAATGAAGAAAGAATAGATGTTGATACGAACGACTTCCCCTGGGGATCAATATTAATCGACTCGTCTGCTAAATGGAATGACCATTTCTTCAACGACCTTGTTGACTCTGTAAATAGTCCACGCATCGATAACGATCGTTCGTCTTGGTACCGCGATCTGTGGCGTTTAAGGTTCGATTGCTACTTACGACCCAGTGACCGTCGTTTCAGTAATGCAGACACAGCCTGTCCTTCAACAGCTCCAGCCTCTGACCTTGAACACGTGACAAGGTCAGCCTCCTACGTCATCGCCTCCGTGGACTCCATCCTACACGGTGCGCATGAGCAGTACATGCAGTTGTGTCCTGAAGCTTCCGGTATCTGTGACGCGTTCGGAGCCCTGCTACTAAAACGTCCACGGTTTACGACGGACGTTATTTTTCAGTATCAGCTTCATGAAATAGAGTTCCGCTCTGGTGGAACCTTTCTGCCGACGCTCTTGGTCTATAACGTGCAAAGAGGGAAAATAATAGAAGTAAGTGACACTTTTCTAGTTGTAAGAATGTAGTTTAGGGGAATGGGGTTAGTTGGGGTGGGGTGGGGTGGGGTGGGGT
>NW_004797280.1:416348-417662 GCF_000002075.1 Aplysia californica | reverse complement strand
ATATTATGTATATAATATGCTATTTATTAGTTTTATTATTATTTGTAATGCAACTGCCTTGTCTATTTGCGGTATCCTGTAAACATCCCAACACTCCGTTACGTAATTACATTTCTTTAAAAGGTCCCTGTGGAGTGTATGGTATGCAATCAAGTTTGAATATTGATGCGGACATCTGTTCTCCCAGAATGCTTCCATTGTTTCACCGCCAACTTCCTGGCTGTAATCCCGCTCCTGGACGATTTTCTGAACCTAAGCAGGAACTCGGTCCAGTAAGTGGTCAGCATAATGCTCCCTGTTGGCAGATATCTGATCGATCCAATCGATCAATCAGCAGAGCTCAACAGTCAGTTGTGGTCAGTGTCATTATTTTGTGCTGTGCGCAAGCTCTGAGTCACCGCGACATGACGAGGCGGCTCTTTGGGAACCACAGAAGTAGGAACAAGACAGGAGGTACTTCTGAGTGGCGTCCAACATTTGTTCCCGTCCTTCTTCTTCTTTTTAACTTTTCCAGTGATTTATTTGTTTGTTTGTTTGAGTAAAGAGAAGTTCATTGAAACAATAATGGCCATTTAGTGGTGGGAAAAGCAAGATCAACAGACAGAAACAACAAAGGGAAAGTAAAGAAGGAGGACTTACCAGTGGCACCCGCCAGTCAAAGAATTACTTTCCCAACTCCGTTCTGTCACGGAAAAACACGTGTCCCGTTCTCGATATCACCTGCTTTGCCTTTTGTAAGGTGACTAACTTCATAAACAGCCTCTCAAAAAGTGGGGATTCTTAAAACTATGATTGATTTCTAAAGGCTTTATGCTTCTATAAACAAAATAACTATTTGTCTTTCCGTAGAGCTTGCGAAGAGGAAAAAGCAGAAGACTGGGCCTGCTGAAAATGTGACATGTTATCGTATATTAAACACGTTTCAAAAGCTGTTCTTTTGGAGAGTGACGTGTCATCCGCGACGTGTCTCTCGCATTTTAGGCTTTGGTACTATCTGTTCCTTTTCCCAGTTCTGTGGCGGGAACTTCACCAAACCTGTGTCCGCCGGTACGCGCTCCTGGAAGTTGTCCACGATCGCTCCACCGCGCGGAACCCACAGCGACAAGCCCCACAGGAGAACTGGACGCTATTCGATACTCATCCCCGTCGAGGACTCTTCGGAACCTCTCAATCGATCTGTGCTCGATATAGAAATCGAGAGGGAAGCAAATCACTTGTTGGTTTTATATTACTCGTAGTTTTCATTATTTTTCACGAGAGAACAAAGCGAACGAGAGAGAGAGAGAGAGAGAGAGAGAGAGAGAGAGAGAGAGA
>NW_004797280.1:413954-416248 GCF_000002075.1 Aplysia californica | reverse complement strand
GAGAGAGAGAGAGAGAGAGAGTGCTGGGGAAAGATACTGACATTTAAAAGCGAATAATTTGACCTACATTTTATTTTCAGGTTGGACAGTATTTCAAATCTTCCCTGGACATGAATGTAACGAGCGTCCGCCTCTACTCGTCATCCGGCGATGAGATATCACAGATGCCCCTCGTGCAGTGTCCATACCCCTGCAAATGTCAGGGCGACAACGCGAGTGCAGGGGCGGCGCTGGGCCTCCTGCCAGAGGATACGCACTGGGCCACACGGGGAGAGTTCAAAGAGGAGCTGTGGGCCATAATCGTGGTGTGCATCGCTGGAGTAGGAGCTGTGACGTCAATAATTCTTGGCATTTACGTTGTGTACAAAATATGCAAAGGAGCGCTGGCGCGGAGATATGTCGGCTTAGGCTTGTTGCTGCTTCTCTCGTTCCTCATGCTCTATACAGCTGTAGTGCCTTTTGTATTCACGCCCAACGAGGGCGTCTGTGGTGTAAGGTTCCTCTTCACCGGCCTCTGTCACGCTTTGTGTTATTCTGTCGTTCTGGTCAAGCTGATGACCCTTCAGAGCTACAAAATGATCGGTTTGGGAGGGGAAGTGTCTGGCCTTAATCAGATGCTCACTGTCTTCTTCATGGTTGCTGTCCAAGTGGCTATCGGCGTCCAGTGGTGGACATACAACACCCCGACCTATCGCACAGAGCTAGATATCGTTGCTGGGACTCTAAAGTACGCGTGCAATTTTGACCGTGAAGACTTTGCGATGTACTTCAGCTACGACATGTTTCTGCTTCTGATCTGCTCCCTGTATTCCATTGCAGTTCGGAACGAAAAGAAAAATCTAGGCGAAGCCAAACTTCTTCTAGCCTTCTGCTGGTTGTCTATGTTTATTTGGGCTGCCTGGCTCCTTTGCCTCTTTTTCCTTGACAGAAAGTACGCTGATGCTATCATCTGCGCAGGCCTTTTGGCTGAAGCCACGTCTGGAATCCTAATTGTATTCATCCCAAAGGTCCGACAGGTGGCGCGGCTTCGCTATGATTTGTCACAGAAGGGCCCTTTTCGCAACGGTTATAGTGTAGACACTGATTTTTTGTACGAGCGCCCCTATTCCCTGCCTGGTACGCTTACCAGTACCTACTCCGCCAAAGTCAATTATCCAAAGACGTTCTCCAATTTTGACTCAGAAATGAATTATTGAGACCTTCTATGACTCTTAAGCCCCAGCTGCCCTCTACTGGCGCATGTGGTGTAGCGGTTAGGCTCTTTCCTGTCGCATGCAGGAGACCCGAGTTCGATCGCCGAGTCGGGAGAAATTTTTTATTGAGCATCTCGGCCTTTCTGCTGACATGTTGTACCCCTCTCAGCCCGGGTTGGCCCCGACAGGCAGGGCAGGAAGCCCTCTCCTAAGTGATCTAAATTATGTCGATGGGGGGTGGGGGTGGGGGGGCTAAAAAAACTCCTACGTAAAAAACAAAAGAGAAACAAGCTGCCCCCTCCCCGGTTTTGTTTCAGCACTACCAGACAATGTACAACATTGTTCTCTGCCAACCACCATGAAGATGGGGAAAAACAGGCACTGAACTCTTAAATCTCCGCCATACACGCCTGGCCTTGCTGCTTTTTTGCCTTTTCTTTTTTCCATGACCGTAAATAATCTCACAGGACGCCATTTTATCCCCATGGCAGTCCTCAGCTCATTTATCCATCAGCACCTAAGAGGTATATCCGAACATGACTACATATTATGTCTTTTCATAGCTGTATACAGCGGTTACAAAAATGTTATCTGCAGAGAGAGAGAGAGAGAGAGAGAGAGAGAGAGAGAGAGAGAGAGAGAGAGAGAGAGAGAGAGAGAGAGAGAGATGTAAACCGGGAGAGAGAAAAAGAGAGGGCGAAGAAAATGGACGATTCACTGAAAAAGGTACACAGAGACAGATAAGATAATGACTCAGATAATGACTCAACACTCAGACACAGATTCGAGCGGGAAAAAACGGTTGACATTTCAAGATAAGTACACAGTACAGATATAGATGCAACGGAGAAACAAAGCAAGAGAAGAATAGAACAATATCTTTTTTTAAAAAGATACCCAAAGTGATGAAAATAGACGTAGTATAAAATGGAACCTGGGGGATTTAGAAATGCACACATATTTGACACTTAACCAATGGGACATGTTCGTCAGATAGGTAGATATATATACAGATAGATAGACAGATAGATAGATAGTTAGAAAGATAGATAGATCGATTGATCGATCTATCGATAGATAGATAGATAGATAGATAGATAG
>NW_004797280.1:412795-413854 GCF_000002075.1 Aplysia californica | reverse complement strand
ATTATTATTAGTTTTCATGCTACATATTTTATTTATTATAATATTATAGTCTAATTTTGATTGCATGTCCCTTCGTAATGTATCTTTAAAGGGCACCGAAACAAACCATGATATACCAATTAAAACTGTAATAGAAATTGTACTGCTTCTCTACAGTGAAAGCAAAGCACGCGTGTGTGCATGTAGCATGCGTTGATCGTGTGTTGGAACAAATAATATATGTATAGCTGACTCTGTGTGTGTGTGTGTGTGTGTGTGTGTGTGTGTGTGTGTGTGTGTGTGTGTCGATACGACTAATTTTTGTGGTCCAGCTTTTAAGATGGCAGAAATCGGGATGTCTTAAGATTACTGATTGGTGAGCCCTCGACTTCACACTTCCTGTTATGTAATATTATTATGCTGTTTATATAAAGGAACTGCACTTGTAAATGATAATTCTCAAGATGGTTAAAACAGCTTACTTGGAAGTAAATTGTAAATCACAAGTTAAATTCAAATCTACGGTCCCATCGTTACATTTTTAAATGCTGGGAGTGCATAGATATTTAGCATGCGTTGTCCTTAGGCTTTTCGTTCCCTTACATCTTTGTCCTTGTTCCCTTTATGTTTACAGTGGTCTGATGGTTAGGGAGCACGAGTTAATAGGTGATGAGTAGCAAGATCGGTGGTCTAGTGTATAGGTTGTCGGACTCGCATGTACAATGTCATGGTTCGAACCCCGTCAAGGGCCCAACGATGTATGTTTTAGAAAGGGACTGTACACGAATTTTCCTCTCTTCACCGAGGCGGAAATGGGTACCCGGCTATAGACAGCGAAGGGTCTTGTCAGTTTATTAGCGTCTGAGTGCTTAATCAGCTGTTTGCATTCCACGCTTTTCGGGAAACTGGGGATGTTTCTGCTGAGTATTCTCGTGTCTGCTGGGGGTAATAATGTAGATAGTCACTAGATCTTGCTCTGCAGCGGGGATATGCGCTATACAAATGATATGTACAGAACAAATTATTATAACTGTTATATACAAATGCTATTTATTATTATTATTATTATTATTATTATTA
>NW_004797280.1:410246-412676 GCF_000002075.1 Aplysia californica | reverse complement strand
AGGGGGGGGGGCGGAGAGAGGAAGAGTGGGAGAGTGTGTATATGTGTGTATGAATGCAAGTGTATGTGTTTGTTTGCTTTGTGTGAGGCCGTGCGTTTTGTGTGTTATAGATGAGAGTGACGAGCTGATATATCAGTTCGTTTGTGAAATCCAATCTGGACCATTGTATACTAGATTTTTTTATACATGTAGAATGACGATCAGTTGGTATCGTTAAAAAAGATGCAGGCGTATATGCTTATGGCAAGGGTTTGTCAGAATGCAAGATTGCATTCATAAAGGTTAGTGAGTAGTTGGATCTGATAATGACGTTGTGTCCTGGGAAAGGCACTTTATACGAATTTTTCCCACTTCACCCTGGTAAAAATGGGTATTCAGCTATAGACAGTGAAAGATATTGTCAGTTTGTTAGTGTTTGAGCGCTTAACCAGCTGCTTGCACTGTATGCTTCCCGGGAAGCTGAGAATGTTTTGAGTGTTTTCTAAGGTCTACTGGGGTAATAATATAGTGTAAAGCGCATAGAGCTTGCTTTCAAGTGGGGACATGCGCTATACAAATGCTATTTATTATTATTTACTATTATTATTTCTATTTCTGCACTCACAAACACATCACATTCTTCGCTGAACAACACAATAGGTTCACTATATTTAATATTATACTATTGAATAACGTCGAGCACCAGCCTCATCTGTATCGAGTTCATGTTTTAGAAGGGCCACCATGTAGCAGTATCGAACATAGATATCGAATAGTGCCCACTCTCCTCAAGTCACCAGCTTAATGAAAGAGTTTCGAGCGTGACTGTCAGTTGTTGTTCTGGAGCTTGTCTTGACTGTTGGACACAGGAGGCGACAGACAGTTGGATTAAAAAATAATAAGAATACTTGCAACGAAGATTCTCGACGCCTTCTCCCACTGTTTGACTCGAGTAAAGCTTGAGGTAAGATTCTGGAAGTTGATTTTCTCAGTCAGTTGTGTTAACGTTGTGACTTTTTTAAGAGTATAGGATTTTTTAAAATTCTTGGATATAGTATTGCTTCGTGCATCTTGCAGACCTACTATTGTGGAAGAAAGTATTACTGTCACAAATATTATACCTAAGTTATTTTGTTTGTTTTTTCGATCGTTGATGGTTGGAGAACACCCCTTCCCAGTAGTTACCAACTCTTTCAAATCTACTAATTGTTATTTTTGTCATCTTCACTCGCTATTACCAGCGTCTGTGTGCGGCGTAATGGGTCAACTCTTTAATTTATATACAAAATATGCGAGTTCAATTCCTGCCAGGGGACGTTTAGACTATCTATTGTCATCGTCCTCATGCAAGGATACTATATGTGAGGCAGCGTGGTGAAATCAGGCGCTCGTCAAAATAATGAAATCAAAGAAATCGGCATTTTTGGGCCGACGATGTGAATTTTTTTCTAATTTCTTTTTTTGGCTCAACACTTTTTATGCCCATTTAATAACACATTTTTGTAAGGATTTTACTTTTATTAAATTTTCAGTTTCCAATGACTCTCAGGTTATGGAAGTTTCCAAACTTCAGCGTCCATTTTTCTCACAAATTTTGCTTCTGTATTATTTAGGTAGCTCTCAGATGAGTAATCATTGCGTCCTGTCACTGAGCAAGACATGTTTGTCCTATTTATTCTCAAATGGCGCTCATTAGTCCCAGCTCTAAAATGGCGCTGTGCCATTGAACTTACGATGGTGTGCTTATAAATATTTAAGATTGTTTATTTAAAGTGTTATTGTTGTATCAGATGGTCGCTTTTAAGCACAAGGGGGCTATCCCGAAAAATACTGTTATGAGAAAATCGAAGGTAAAGTTTTTTAACCCTTGTTCAGTTTCTCTTAAAGGCAAAGAGATTATTCATGTTCCCTATAACCAAACAAATACATACCAATGAAACCAACTTCTCCCATAGGTAGGGCTATGCACACTTTTTGTGTAGGTCAAGATTTCTAGATTCTGGGAACCCCCAAAATCTCGGTTAGCCTGCTTGTCCTTAAAAGTGACCAAATAGGATTTTGATCTTGCTTTCCTTTTTCTGTCTATATATTTGTCTCAATTTCGTCTAAATTGTCCCTTCTTTCCTTCCTACCCCCCTTTTTGAATCTCCATTTTTTTTACCTCACGAAATACACAGTCATGTTTATGTTTTGTATATATACATAATATGTTTCTGTATAAAGAATTTCGAGTATAATTATACTTTGACTGGGTCTCTTGATATCATATTATTTAATATAAAAATGCTTGACAGCGCCCGAAACTTGACTGCTTGGATTAGATTTGTCAGCACTCTGTATTGTATTATTGTTTCTATATTGTAATGTTTAACTGGACGATGAGCACTTTTTTGTATGATCTTTTTTTGAGTGTGTGTGTGGGTGTGAGTTTGTGTGTGTGTGTGTGTGTGT
>NW_004797280.1:406607-410146 GCF_000002075.1 Aplysia californica | reverse complement strand
AGAGAGAGAGAGAGAGAGAGAGAGAGAGAGTGAGTCATCACAATTACCGCTCTATTAAAACAACAGAATACCACTAATGTAATTATAATTACTAGTAAAAGTACCCGTTCTAGGAACGGAATAATAATGAAGAAGTATTAGGAAAGTTAAGAAGAGGAAAAAGACTGAAAACAGGAAAGAAACAAAACATAAATATTTTACCTTGAATTTATCCATGTAGCAACCCCTCTTGACTACCTCTTGGGGTAAGACTTCTTCCCTCTCTTCGAAGGCGTGGCATTTTCTCCTAAAGTTCCAGCTCAATCACTTTTTAAAAAAAGAGTTAGGCCTATATGCCAATTATTGCTTTCTAGAAGAACCTAATCTAGATTCTACATCTAGCCTACATCTATAAAGACATAGGCCAATAATTGGAGAAAGGAGCCTAGGCCCATACATAGATCTAAGTTGAGAAATTCACATTTTTAACAACCGACAGGCGTCACAGATGGCCTAGATTTCTAGATCTATTCTCAGCAGGAAAAAATCCACTTTCAAAAATACTTTCATTATTTTTTTTATCTCCATCTAGATTCACCGACAGCCTAACTCTAGCAGGAAAAAAATCCACGTTCAATACTTCCATCTTTCTTGATCTCGATCTAAGATTCACGTATAGATCTAGCCTAGATCTAGATCTTAGAATCTATAATGCACAGTAAGAAAAATCCACTTTCAATATTCAATAGGTTATTGAAATATCACAGATCTAGATTCTACCTTCATTTCATGATTCTTCTTGATCTCGATTTAGATCTCGATTCTAGATCCTAGATTTTATCTAGACACTGTGCACAAAATACAATCATCCTTCGGCGTGCGCGCTAAATCCAATGTAGGAAAAATCTACTTTCAATACTTCCATGATTTTTTTTATCTTGATCTAGATTAGATATAAGATCTAGATATACACACATACATGCAACTACACGCTGGGCGTAAACCTGGCTACGATTGGCTGAACATTTGACTTTGACCCATGATTACATTAAGTAGGCCTACGGTAGGCTACTCTTGGCGCTTTCGACGACACCCTCCTTGTCACTCTCACCATCCTCCCTCTGTAGTGCTTTCTGGCCTCTTTTATCTCTTCCTTTCTCTCTCTCCTTCTCTCTCTCTCTCTCTCTCTCTCTCTCTCTCTCTCTCTCTCTCTCTCTCTGGGGCACCGTTAGATCCGGACAAATATTATAAAATCGACCAGGATTTGTATAATATTCCTTTTTTTGACTCCACTGAGCTTTACATCAGCCGTATCGATTAGAGCAGCGATTGGGGGTATGAGGACTGCAGGAAATTTCATTGAGTGCAAACGTGTCTTTATTTATTTAACACTAACCCATTTCATAGACTGCCCACACCGGAACTCGCTCTTTGTTCTCTATTTTATTTCAGATTGTCAGTACATTACTAAAGTTCAGGCATGCTGCTAGCTCAGTTGCTATTATAACTGGCCACAGAGCGGATGACCTTGGTTTGAATCCCCAACGTGTTTATGTTTGAAATTTAGTTGTTTTGACAGTTTTCAAAGTTCTTCTGGGCTCGTTTGGTATCAAGTTGGACTACGAAACAGATTACCCTAGTTCGAATCCCCAACGGGGCGTTCTGAATTTCGGTTGTTTTGGGGAGTTTGGGGAGTTTGGGGAGTTTGGGGAGTTCTTAATTAACGTTCTCCACTTATTTAGCTTATTGAAGATGGACGTACAATTCGGAGGTCCCGCCTCTTAAATAATCTTACAGCATTGAAAGAGACGTTAAACCTAAACAGTTTTGCACAATTCTTTTTTTTTTCTCAAGCAGGCAACGTTACCTTCGAAGGCCTGGCCTCCTAAAGAGTCTTTCACCATGGGAAAAAGGCAGTAGAAGTAAAACCTATAGCGTGTCATGCATTTAAAAAGACCAAAAGATCTAAAACTTAGAAAAGGACAACAAAGTTACTTTGAAGTTATAACTGACTAGGACTGCTTTTGGGTTTTATCACACCCGAGTCTGTTGAATATTAATTTGGGCTTTTCGTTGTTGTTGCACCCAAAAGGTGTAGGAATCAATTCACGCGTAGAAAAGATTATTCTATTAAGATTTGTCCTTTTCCTACTTGCATCATACTGCATCTTTCTCAGATTGGGTTGATCCTGGCGGATAGGTTCGAAAATCCACCTCTCCTTTGTCTGAATTGCGTCGATGACAGCGTAACACAATTGCAATACATGTAATTACAATAATACGTGGAGTTAACTTAATGTAGTTGAAAAACAAGTAATATAAACTATTTTGATCCACAATACATCCTGGGAGTAAAGCCCACATTTTATTAAATAATGACATTGATACGAATTTTACACCACTTTGAACTCTAGTAGGCTACGAACTAAATTTGTCGGTCCGGTCTATATGGTTATGTGCACATACACGTATCAATGTAGCAGTAAGTAAACGAAATCTCATGTAAGCCATTAAAAAGTTCTAAAAAGCCGCCTACTTTTGGCCGATATCTATCCTGCAAATGACCCAAATGAAGCTTTGGAGCTACTTAAATAGCAGTTTCGATCCTTTAAACAATGAAGAGATATTTCAAAGTTCGGACGACTTTATGTGCACGGGTGAGTAGTTGGATAGTGTCACTAGTACGTCCTTCATCTTTTCTTTTCGTCTGTCACTATATTCCTTGTACTTATTGACCGTTACCTGCTTTTTCCAGGCAGTTGTTTGCCGTCATGGCGTCGATGGGGTTCGTTTATTAACTCTTAGAAATTGAAAGTGAAGTTAAGTGTGAAAATATGAAGCCTAAATGTTAAAATTTTAGTATGAAAAAAGAGAGCTCAAGCTACAAGGCTGCGCCGCCCTTCAAAATGTTCAGATAAGATAAAAGATTTGTTGCATGGCAATACAGTTGTTTTAGGCTACAGGCAAGCAGATATTTCCGATGAAAGACGAAAATAAGAAAATACAATTAACCAAAATTTAGTTAGGAGACCTGCTGACTTCTAAGAGTCAGGACAAACAACGGTGCACATTCAATTTTAGGACATGCATAATATGGTATTGCGTGACCCGCTAGGCTTATAAAAGTAGCGGTCAAGGACATTAGCAAGCTTGATATCGGGCACAAATAGCCTTATATCGATCGTGGGGGGTCACGTCGAATCAATACTTGTACCCACATTTCGGCTACTGTGTCCATGAGAGTGGGGCCGCGCAGGACGAAAAGGGGCACAATGACGGAAGCTGGCTCGGACATGCGCAGGAAGCACTTATCAGTCCCAGTGCTGTTGCCACCATCTGGGATTTCCTGGTATCGTGACGTCACGCAGTTGACCTAGAGAAAGGCCACTCGTGATTTGAACGCGTTTGTCTTGGGTGATATAGTTGGTAATGGTACTAATTTAAACTTTCTTATTACTGTTCAATAACATATTTTTTAAAAGAAAGAGAGATAGAGTGTACAGGCGTCTGTGCGAATGTGTGTGTATGTGTGTTTATGTGTGTGTGTGTGTGTGTGTGTG
>NW_004797280.1:405371-406507 GCF_000002075.1 Aplysia californica | reverse complement strand
AGAGAGAGAGAGAGAGAGAGAGAGAGAGAGAGAGAGAGAGAGAGAGAGAGATCTACGACATTTCGCGATTTCTTGACTGCTTGCTCTTTGCTTCATCAATGAGAACTGTAAAACATCTTATTACACTGTCTCAATTGCATTTGTAAAAAAAAAGGGGGGCTAGGGGTGCACATAATAAATTATGATAATTTATGTATGTAGCGGGAAAGCAGCTTGAATTTTGACTAACATTCACAAACATTCCCACCAAATGAAATAGATGATGCTGTGATCTAATCCAGATCGATGAGGACTGTGAACTGTAAACGTCATGTAATTCATTAGGTAGTAGAGATGTACATCTTACTCCTTTTATTTATTCTCGATATCTATCTATCCATCGTATCAGTTAGTCGGTCAGTTGGTCAGCCTCTTCAGTCTGTCTCTTTTTCTGTCCGTCTCTTTCTGGGTATGAAAGTTACGTCGGCTAGGTATTCAGATGTACTAAAACCAAAATGTTGGAATTTTTAAAAAATGCAATGTCTTAAATTCGTACGCTCTGGGGTAATTTTGTATACCCGGGGTTGTATTCTTCATATTTTAGAATACTTCTAGTGTGAAGATCTCTTTGAAACTTTCAGTATTTCTCAAAAAAATCATTTTGACAGACTGTTATGCAAAGCATAGGGATCGGATTAACGAGTAAATTTCCTCTTTGGAAAGTGGTGGCACAGAGTTCCCCCACGTCGTATGGATACGATAGTAAAACACGACGTACGGATAGGGTTAATCTGTGGCATCGGTTGTGTGTTCTCAAAAATGTTTTGTAGAAATTCAAATTCTAAATAGTTAAAAAAGAAAAAATACATAACGTTTGTGCAATTATTAACGTCATGAAAAAGATGAAACAGTTTCATCTCTCTCCTGAAAATAATATTACTTTCTGTGCTCAGTTAATTTGAACGGCTGCTGACGAGAGCAAACAGCAACAGGATTTAAAGGCGGACGCTAAAGCCATTTTCTTATGGAATGGAAACTGAAAAAAAGTTTTTTGCTTCATTTTGTCCCAGGTATTTCATGGTTTTTTTGAGGGGGTCTATTATTTAATTACACAAGGGTGCAGATTGGAGAATTAGATGAAAGATATATGATATATA
>NW_004797280.1:403750-405219 GCF_000002075.1 Aplysia californica | reverse complement strand
CCCCCTACACTCTCTTCCACCCCATCTCTCCCATCTCTCTTTCGTTCCATGCTGTTGGATACTCTGTGATTGCTGATGGGTTAAGGTCATTCACGTCTATCACTTTGACACAGCGTGGCCATTTATTGCCATATTATGTGATATGTAATTTGCACAACTATTTTATAATAATTGTTAATTCCTTGCGTTGTTACGATTTCGAAAACAGATAGGCCGGTCACTATTACACAACGGTCATTTGACTCGTTGCAATATAAATGTATTATTAATTTTATGATGTTTTTCATGTGATCACTTTTGTAACCCTCTGAATTATGTGAACAGCAATCTGCTAGATCTTGCCTTTTTTCTAGACAAGTAGATGTGTTCTATTGAAATTCATATGAGTATATTATTATTGTGTTTAGTTGTCTCCTTATTGAAGAAAATAAACTGAAATACTTTGCTACTGCTGACCAAATATGCGTCCCGTTTTTTTCTTTCTGTTCAGTTTCTGAAACAGTGTGAAAAGGGGCGTAAAAACCATGTAGTTCCTTTTTTTAAAAAGATATCTCTAAAGATGGGGCATATAATCTCAAAAGTATACCTTTTTTTCTTATATCTCTTCTGTGATCTAGTTTTTACGGGGATTTGACGTACAAGTTTTATAACTAATGCCATATATAGGTGGGTGGTCGGCAGGTGCTCTGGTGCGGTTTGCTCCTTCTTTCCTATAAAAAATCTATCATCTCTATCTCCCCTCCTTCTTTTGTGCGCTTGTTACTCTCTTGTAACACCTCTAGTCTTCGGCACTTATATGACCTTATTGTGTTGCAAGTGCTGTAAAACTCTCACAAAAACTAACGCCATATACGACGTAATTGTGTTGCAAGTGTCGTAAAACACTTGCAAAAACTAATCTAACGCCATGGGATCAGAACTGTTGACATAGTGCTTGATTACTTGATTACTCGATTCCAGAACTGAGGTCTCCAGAGACAGATTCTCTTCATAACCTCTCGCATCTCCGCCTCCTCAGCAGAGTCCATCTAAAGGTATTCATACTGACGGTCGCCATCAGTAACTGATTGCTGACTATATAATTCGTCTGCCTCGGTTGTGAAGTTTGCTGAGCTGCCCTGCCCTAGCTATATTCCTTGAAAGCAGTATCTCTTTCCAATAACCTCTTCGCACCTCTTTGTTCAGTATCATAAACTTTGGTTTTCCTGATGGGTTGCTTGCCAGCAATAGCACCTTATATCAGTTTAAATATTCTGCTTTTGTGTCTCGTACCTCAGAAACAGTTTACCGGGCAAAGAGTAAAGCGCTTGTTGCCACGACGTTCAGAATGTATCATTGGCATATTATTTTTTTGAGCAAGCTCATGGTTCTGTTACTCAGGAACTGATACATTTTTTTCTTACTTTTTTTCCGGAAAGCGAAGCAAGGTCTCTTTCTTCAAAGGCAGACAGTGCTGAGGTTTATGGGGG
>NW_004797280.1:399963-403467 GCF_000002075.1 Aplysia californica | reverse complement strand
TATGTGTTTATATATAATATATATTATACGGTGCAATCCAAAGCTTACAAATCTTCTCATGAAGTAACAGAAATACAAGCATAACTCATATTATGCGTTCCTTGCCCATTCATGAGTCAGCCAGCCATGAAGTTCAAAGCAAACTGTCGTGTCCCCTAATCCTCTCATAGACCATGCTTGGTGAGCTGTGACTGACCGTTGGCAGGTATTGACCATTGCTAGGAACTGCAGGCCTTATGAATGTCCTCGCTTCCTTCCTTGTTTGCTGGAACTAAGTTGTTTTACCTTTTTTTTGGGGTAGTCCGGGGATGTTTTCAGTTCATATGTTGATGGCTACAGAAGAGAGATTTGAGCAAAATACAGCCCGTTCAGCAACTATGTGACAGAAAAGTATTATTTGGATGCCTAAAGCGTGTACTTAGGGTTAGAGAGACAAGGAACAGTACTGCACAGAACTGACACAAAAGAAAATGAACTGATTTTTACCTGGAATTCCAACTAAATCCTGTAGTGTCACTTATGGTTGCCTGTGAAAAATAGTGTGAATAAAAATCCTGTTGGGCGAATCAGGCAATGCATTTGGAACAGAAACGATCGAGTATACATCTAAGACAAAAAGACTATAAGTATTTGTTCAATGTACATGAAAAAGACAATAATCGTTCAATGCATACGATATATTTGAAAAAAAAATTAAAAAGTTAATAATTGTTCAATACAAATTTGAAAAGACAATAATTGTTCAATACACATCTAAAAAACCAACAACAATTTTGTTCAATGCCTATGAACTAGGTAAGTGGTGTCAGCACTGCTGAAAAAGAATGAATGCTACTTTCAAACAACGATAAAACAGTTCTTCGTCAAGTGGGACGACAATGGAAAGGAGGTGAGTTTGGTAACAGGGAAAGAGGGATAGGAGGGGGAGCAGGTGCAGGTGGGAGGTGAGAGGTCACCAAATAATATCCCCTTTAATGACTATTTTGTTGTTGCTGACATCCATAGCTCTTCTAAAAGAATAAGGTGTTTCCCGTTCTGATTCGTTAATTTCCTGTTCTTGAAGTAATAGATGAATGGCCACTTGTAAAATATTGTCTCGTTAGAGTGAGTGACCAGTAGATTTCTACGTTCATGTTGGCACTCTTAAGGTAGTGGGGCAAATTTGGCATTAAAAAAATTTGAGTTTCACCTCATGTCAAGCTTTTTGGAATGCAATTCTTATATTGCTTTTGGAGATAAAAATATCAATCAATCTTGTAGAAAAGTTGCATAAATATTCTGTTATTGAGGGAGGTTGGAGTCGCCTGGTATCAGGAGTAATATTAGCGAGAAAATGGCTACCTCAGTTGGCGACTTCCAAAACTTGAGTGTCCTTGGAAACAGCAAATTTACATATTTTTTTGGGTGCCTTTGATCTACAGCTTATAGTAAAATCAACACAGAAACATGTTTTTAAATAAACATAAAAGATATTGAGTCAAAAATAAAAAATCGATAAAAGTTGCCCAACGGGCGGTAAAATGTTGATTTCTTCGACTTCATTATTTTGATGAGCGCCTGATTTCACCACATTTGAAAATGTTGTCGTAGTAGGCTTCAGGTCCCACACGAGTGAAACATTGTGAATCGGTATAGGTCAACGTCCCCATTAACACCATCAGGTTATTTAAGAGACGGGATCTCCGAGTTTAACTTCCATCTCCGAAAGGACCGAGCCAAGTGGGACATTCGTGTAAAGTGCGTTTCCCAAGGACACAGCGTCGGACGGAGCTGAGGCTCGAACTCCCGATCCCGCAATCTCACGATTACGAGTACCGTAGCCTAACCACTGGGCTACCAACGCCACTCTCACAAGAGTAATCAGTTTGATAATAAAGATTATACTATAAACTCTTGTGATTCATAAGTTCAAATCCTAATAGTCCTGATTTCACTCGTCTTTATTGGAATATCATGCCAATGCCGTTGTTTATGTTGAACAAGGAACAAACAAAGCCCCCCCCCCCCTCCAACCCCACTGTCACTTTTCCAATCAGTTGTCAGAAACAGACTCACGGTCCATGAGCGGAAAGTGCCAATCCTCTTAGCACGGTACCACACTACGACATGCAAGTAACAGTTGGCCAACGGTTGTCGATGGGTTGTGGGCAATGGGAGTAAAAAAAGGAGCCGACCGTACTCATCAACGCCATAGCCTTACTCACCCTGCATTGTATAGTTATAGGCCACGAACAATAAACACTTTCTATCTATCTATCTATCTATCTTATATGCATATGTATGCGCTCGTCTCCGAAGCAGAAAGTCCGGTTTCTAGCCTCGGTTAGGACTCGGGATTTTTTTTGCCCCCTCCTGCTCACCCAGCAGTAATGGGTACCTGACTTCGACTTCGAGTTGGGGAAGTAAAGGCGGCATGGAAAGGAACTGGCCACCCTACCACAATATGCCGAATGCTCAGGAAATTGTCTCACTAACAAGGCAGTCCCCAATGTCCGGATCGGACGCGGGAACAACTTCACTTTATATAAATATATGGAAAGCACTATTCCCAGTGACACTGGGGATAGGCCCAGAAACTATTCCCAGTGTCACTGGGAATAGGCCAAGGAACCACTGACAAGAGGGCCTAGGGCAGAATTGTTCCCAGTGTCATTGGGAATAGACCCAGAAACTATTCCCAGTGACATTGAGAACAGACAGGCCCATTGGGCCTAGATCTATTGTTTCCACACTGATCTATATGGGCATGATGGTGATGGGTTACTAAATACTAGACTAGATCTATCTGTATCTAGTGTAGATCTAGATTATAGATCTAACTAAACTAAAGTAGATTCTGGTGTGTGGAAGAATTTTTTTTAAAGAAAAAGGAATGATCGTTCTATGCTTGCTTGTTATTCAGTGGTAATTTAAATGTACGTGTGAATCTAGATCTACTGAGAACAGACAGGCCCATTAGATCTATTGTTTCCACACAGATCTATATGGGCATGATGCTGATGGGTTACTAAATACTAGACTAGATCTAATGCAGATCTAGATCTAGATCTTGATTCTAGATTTTACTAAACTAAAGTTGATTCTGGTGTGAGTGGAAGAATTTTTTAAAGAAAAAGGAATGATCATTCTATGCTTGCTTGTTTTTCGCAATCGTAATATAAATGTACGTGTAGATCACGATCTACATAAGGATTTTCGAGACCTCGGTACAGGACAGGTAGAAATCCTTCCCCATTCTTCTTTCTTTTAGATCTAGATCTAGATCTAGTTCTTGTTCTAGTTCTATATCTAGATCTAGACCTTTTCTTCGGTCAAGTCTAAGCCCTAAGTAAGACAAAGAGAAGAGAACAAAAGTAGGCTGAACTGAAGTGAGAAGAGGAAGAGAGTCTACAATGCAAAGACTTCTGATTTTTTTAAATGCAAAAGAGTTCCGTTGTCACTGGGAATAGTTTCTGTACCTATCCCCAGTGTCACTGGGAATAGTCACTTCGAATATATATATAT
>NW_004797280.1:397181-399776 GCF_000002075.1 Aplysia californica | reverse complement strand
TGTGTGTGTGTATACAATATATAATATAGTGTATATATATGATATACATACATATATACATTGTATAGAAATATATTTCATTTGAAGAGCACAGGGAGAAGGTGCAGAGTCAAAACATACAACAAAATTACTTTGCAGTACACATCTTTTTTTTTCAATTTTCAGAGTCCACAACTCAGCTACAAAATCGTTGACCAACCGATCTGACGTAGTGCTGTTCTCGGAATAAACTTACCAAATTAATTCTTTTTTCTTTAAACAGATTACAAGGCTGTGAGCCCAGTGCTTGGATAAAGGACTCATTCAAACAGTAATTTATCCGAAACAGTCGGAGATGGCCGGCAAAGAGGATGCTTTTATTGTGGTTTTAGCAGTGGATCAAAGCGAGCACAGTGAATTCACTTTTAAATGTAAGTACAAAGTCGTGTCATCGTTGTCGTCGTAGTCGAGGTCATCCTCCTCCTCCTCCTCCTCCTCCTCCTCCTCCTCCTCCTCCTCCTCCTCCTCCTCATCATCATCATCATCATCATCATCATCATCATCATCATCATCATCATCATCATCAGCATTATCATGTTAAGAGCCGCTAAGCATAATATTGACAATGGAGCCGAAAAAGAGCCTCGCTCTCGCTCGAAGATTTCTTTGTGGAGTCCGTCAGGCCCATTAAGAAAAAAAAATCATCATCATCATCATCATTTCTGTCTTCAACATCAGCAGCCGTAGTAACAACAACAATAGCAGCAGCAGCACATAACATAACACCGCCATACTGATGATCATCAGATGTGCCAAACCACCTTAGACCAACAGCATCTCCAACTTAAGAAGAACATATTTCCTTTCTATTCACTAAGATGACACCGGAGACTGTGGTGTAGCCTGAGTTTGATTCCCGTAAGGGGTCAGTTTTTACCGAGAATCTCGATCTTTCTTCTGGGACGTTGTATGCCCCTCAGCCCGTTTTGGCGTCGACTCCTAAATGACCCAAAGAGTGTCAACGGGGGCGTAAAAAATACCAATATTTTAAAAAATATATACAGTCACAAGACATCAAACTTGTTTTGGCCGGCGAATACAAATCGCATTACACCTACATAGAAAATATCAGGATAATCTCTTTCCAAATATACATGTAGTTTCGCTTTTTGGGTTAACCTTATTTATAAAGTTAGATAACACGAAAACATTCTTATGGACTTATTGCAGATTTCATATCATATCCAACCACCACATATTTTCCTGAAAGATAGCAATTTATTTATTTATAGACGGGTCAGACTTGTATACAAAACTCAACCAAGCCTTACCTGATCCTTCTTTCTTTAACGCTCTCACCACGACCCCCCCCCCCCCCCCCCATCCCTTCCTGGTTTTACCTCATCGATTTCCCGCCTGTGTTTTTGACACCTGGGAATGCCCGTAGACCACCTAGGGGCTTAGCTCAGCGTCCACTCTTATTATATACTCTGCAACACTGAAATGAGCGTGTTATTGTGGGGAATATGGAAGTTCGAATTGCAGCCTCGTCTAGAGTAGTTTACTTTTGGAGTGAACAATTGTTTGGAGACGGAGATAGACAGGACGATAGATTTTAAAAACGCCCTCCCCCCTAAAAAAAACAACAACAACAAACAAACAAACAAAACAAACCCCAACTGATTCAGATAATATATTTTTGAAGAGATATTGATGTAAACGAATTCAGTAACACAGATAGATAGGGAGAAATGGATGGATGGATGGATGGATGGATGGATGGATACATATGGGTCGATACTGGTGAACGAAGCGGAAAATAATGACAACCATTAGGAAACTGTTCCATTGAATCGTGGATCGAAGGAACGGATGCATTAATAGGCGTTGTGTGTTTAAATGGACAAACACACACACACACACACACACACACACACACACACACACACACACACACACACTCACACACAAACACAAACACACACACACAGACAGACAGGCAGACAGACAGACAGACAGACAGACGGACGGAGGGACGGACGGACATACAGACAGACAAGCAGACAGACGTACATGAGAGGGAGAGAAGGCGAGGTACGGACACGGAAACAAAGAGAGGAGGAGTGAGAGAGGAGGAGAGAGAGGGGAGGAAGAGGAAGAGGAGAGGGAGGGGCGGGGCGGGAGAAAGAGAAGGGGAAGGCAGATACACCAACAAAACAAACAAGCTAATAAACAAAGACAAAACAAACAAACAAACATGAAAACAGAAAACTATTATATTCATACAGAAAGGCTTACATTAAGAACTGAACCGATAAATTGTCAATTAATGTGTATCGACTGACTCCGTTTTCCTTCTGCAGTCCACACGAATGCTTTGGAAGCTTTGGTTCAAATACTCATTCTTCATATTGTATCAAGGTTTTCTCCCTATAATATTATGCACCCTTGAGAAATGGCTGTGGAATTACACACACACGCACACACACACACACGCGCGCACACAAACACACACACACATACACATATACATACATACATACATACATACATACATACACACATACATACATACATACATACATACATACATACATACATACATACATACATACA
>NW_004797280.1:394578-396784 GCF_000002075.1 Aplysia californica | reverse complement strand
TCTCTCTCTCTCTCTCTCTCTCTTTTAATCAATATTCACATTTCTTCGCCTTTCAAATTAATGATTTCCCTTGGTAGCACGACTGCTAGAACCAAACAGGTTCACTCAAAGACCACTCAGAGACCCCATGCCCCTTGTAGATACGATTATAGTCTAGCTCTTCATTTCTGAAATGCCACCATTAGTAGGAAAAAGAATGGTTTTAAAAAGACAAAATCATACCCCTGGAGTCCTGGGCCAATGTTTGCTTAGTAATTGCAGGATTAAACTTATGAGTGGTAGAGCAAAGTGTTCCAGTGAACTAATTAATGGAGATACATAATATACATGTATACGTTTACCCTAGTGAGAGCAGTGGGTCCAAGTAATTTTTTTCGAAAACAGGCACCACATTGTAGGAGCTGGAATGTCTTTCGTTACTTATCGATGTCTCAGTTGAGAAATTTGACGTAAAAATTTTGAGTTTCACAAAAGGTCAAGCTTTATCGAATGCAATTCTTGGAATATTATCTTGATAACGACTCCGAAAAATCTTACGCTTTTGAAAGAGCAGATAGAACATAATTTGGTTTCCGACCTCATGGTCTTAGTAACTCAAAACGGCCAAAAATATCAGATAGAACTTCGTAATTCTGATGTAGCGTTATGCAAACAACAGTGCCATTAGAACACAAGTCATCAGCGAGCAGTAATCATTACTGACTCAATGAGTACACTACAGAATGTACAGAAAGGGATGCTGTATGTGGACTGGAAGGCTACGATCAGAGAGAGCAGCTTGGAAGGAGTGGGCTGGATCTTCTGCCCGGGTCACGCGGGGGTAACCGGCAACGAGAGAGCAGACAAGCTGGCTGGAGAAGCAAAAGTGGGAGGGAATTTGACACTGGACCCACCAACCGTCCTAACCGCTGTAAGGGAAAATTTGAGGAAGAATAGGGCGGATAGCGGTTCCCACACTCTAGGGAGATTGAAGGAGAAGGGGATCCAAAGAGGAGAGGGGAAACACAGCCATCTGTGCGGACCAGTCCGACGGATTTCCAACCAGATCATGATTGAGACTATAAGTAGACAGACTCCGGGATGGATCCTGAAGAGGGGGGGGGGAGAGCAGAGATGGACATGTTCCGACTGCAGTGACCCCAACACAGTGGACAAGTAAGACAAGTAAGTAATAAACAACAGTGCTGCAGAGAGCTGGCTCTGTTTGTGACGGGTGTCATTGTCGTTTATGACTCTTCAGTGTTTATTTGGGCCTCAGACTACGCTATATAGGCCTACTACACCGAAAGATATAGCAGACCTATAAAAGATATACCCTCCCTTTGTGCCAGATAGGAAACATGTAAGCCGTACTCTAGTGGGGTAGTACTAAATACTCTTTAATACTTTTGACGTCAAGAATTTCAGGAGTGTGTAACTCAAAATCTAAACACCCAATCACGTGTACTCTGACATTTTTGCGCATCTCATGCAAGCTCATTGTCGCTCAAGAACTGTGCTCAGTACGATTTACTGGCCTGTCTTTTTCCAACTATGTCATCCACGTGGATTTAAGGTACACCACGGCAGCCTAAAAAGTCGATTTTGGTATCCAAAACCGATTTTTCGATTTTGGACTATTTTAGTAGAGCAACATCTGCTTTATCGATTGGAAATATTTTCAAGTGTCCAAAACATCTATAAAGTGCTCACATATGCCATGTATTTTAACATTGTGTGGTAATAGAATGGTATGAATTCGTGTTTTTTAAAGTTTTCTAAAAACTATGATTTTCTTAGGGGGGTGGGTCACCTTGGCAGAGATATTTCTAAAAGTACTCGTAGCAGCGGAATCCAACTTTGCATGACTGTTTCTAGATAATATGTTTGCAACGTACTAAAAGATGATTGTGATATTGTAATAAGTCTTCCGTTAGTGTTAAAAAGATTGGCAGTATAACTCTGATTTGTGATCATGTTTTTGTCCAAGTATCGTATATGACACTAAAAGGGCAGTTACAAGAAAAGTATGAGACTTAGGAAAGTAAATCTTTAGTACGTTGCAGGCTGTATATACACAAACTCTGTGTGACAATATCAAGGCTGTATCAATTCAATCTTTTTCAGAATCCCTGCCAACAATTTGCGCGAATTTTGGTCTGTCGAACCCTTTGCATCTAAAAAATTAAAAAAATTGACAGTGAAATCATATACGGATAGTGTGTTT
>NW_004797280.1:392070-394478 GCF_000002075.1 Aplysia californica | reverse complement strand
CTGTTTCTTGACCCATACTGGTTATTGGGAATCCCAGTACACTTAATTTAGAGCCCAAACAAAAATTTTCATTTCAGCTGTACCTAGTTCACCTTAATGTTCTGTCAAATACTGTGATAAGGTGTTACTAACTTTGAAAACTAAAAACTGCACGCGTAAAGTAGGAGTCCTTTCAAATGGTATGTCATATCCAAAAAAAAGTTGCTTCTCTTTGTCGATTCGCTATGCCTCGACTGAATCAATCGGAGAGAAATCAAATGATTGAAATGCTTCAGATGGGCACTCGGGTTTCATCAATCGCGAGAAGGTTCAGCGACCTTGTGTATGCAACCGAGATCGCCAGGCAACAATACGCTCCCAAAAGGGCAGATCCAATCGAGCAGGGCGTTGAAAACAAAACAGATGGAGGACACCATTTTTTCCGAACACAACACTTAAAAAATCGATTTAAAACAGCAACACAGATCTGAGATGAGTTGAACAGGTTCAGAAATGGCAATCCTATCTCTGTCATGACTGTTCTTTGTCGTTTGAAAGAGGAGAACATTGATGTTTAGTGCTTAGTTTGCCGGAAAAACTGCAGCCTCATCACATCCGGAACAGACTTCCCTGGGCACAGCACCGTGTTAGATATCCACGTCGCATTTGTAATACATGCATGTTTTCAGATGAGTCCAGACTTCAATGGACAGGCCAGAGTCTACAAAAGATCCAACGAAAGATACATCCAGCTTGCATCAGATATGCAAATAATTTCGGTGAAGGCAGCGTCATGGTGTGTGCTGGAATCACCGATGCTGGCGAGACCGTCTTTCGCTGGATGCTAACTGCTTAATTAAGGCTACATATCAATCAAGTTCTCGAACCACATAGCGTAGCTTTATTTTAAAAAATCAAGCCCAAGGGTACACATTTATGCAGTGATAATGCAACTGCTCATAACGCTTCGGCGACAAATCAATTTCGCAGAGCTAGCAACATTCCCATGGCCAGCGAATTCACCAGATAACAACCCAATTGAGCACATGTGGGACATCTGTGTCACAATGTGATGGAATCAGGCTCTCGTCAAATTTTGGGCAGACGGAGTTGTTGCTAAAACCTTTGACTAGTTTTTGATGAAAAAAATACCCATCTTTCTTGAATAGAAGTTGAGATATTTGCTTTTGAAGAAGGTGGGGGGCACCTGGTTTCAGCGGTAAAATTAGCTAGAAAACGGCCGCCACAGTCTGGTGATTTCCAATGCTTGAGTTCTTGGGAAATGAAAATGTACATTTTTTGTGTGCCTTTAATCAATGTTTTTTAAAGAAAAATCAAAACAGAATGTATTTTTTAATGGAGATATAAGGTGTTGAGCCAAAAAACAAATAAACATTCAATAAAAAATGTCAAAACGTCCAAAAACATGTTGGTATCTTCGGTTTGATTATTTTGACGAGCGCCTGATTTCGCCATGCTGCCTCACATTTCCTTGTGCCATTAGTAGTATACCACGTCTGCCCCGGGCACTTACTCAGAAGAAGCCTTAATTCAAGAGTGGAATAGCATCCTTCAACTGACAGTGTCTCGACTTATTCAGTCAATGCGTCTAAGATGTGAAGCTGCGATCAATGCCAGAGGTCATCACACTCGTGACTGAAGCTGTCACTTTACACTTAGACCCCCGACAACTATACGTTCAAATTTGAAGATTAAAGGCTTTCTTCTCTTTGGCGTCCAACGTGTTTTCCTTGTTGAAAAATAAATGCATAGTCCTATCCGAAAATTTACGACAGATTTGATGAATATTAGTAAAGCTATTGCCTTTAATGTGAGGTGTGAAGTTAAACATATTAAAGAGTATAGTTACTGAGAACATAGTGTATTAAATAAAATATATCTTCTGAAATATATTTCTTGTCTCCCTTTCACACAGGCGTCTGTGGTAGAGCAATTAGGCGATTCATTGTCCTGTGCACAAAACCCGAGCTTGATTCCCGAGTGGAGAATTTTTTTATCAAGCTCGTGTATCTCAGTCTTTCGGCTGGAACGTTGTATCCCTCTCAGCCCATGTTGGCCCCGGCAAGCAAGGTCGAAGCTCACCGCCTTAACGATCAAAATTGTATCTATGTGGGTGAAAAAAAACCACATACATTTTTTAAAAAAATCTCCCTTTCACGTTGTGAAATACACAATCTCTGTACAACAATCACTTTGTTGAGATTCACCTCATGACACCCCGGCATCCTGCATAAACAATTCTGTTGGCAAATTCTGCATACCGTGAGAACGACCTAAATTTGGACAGACGTCAGAACTGAAAGTATTATGAGTCTGAGCTCTCTGACTCGCCTCAAACGAGAAACAAGTCAGCTCGCAGTTCCTGTTTGAAAAAAAAATCAAACTTCAGTTTTGAACCCCAAAAAAGG
>NW_004797280.1:389283-391412 GCF_000002075.1 Aplysia californica | reverse complement strand
GGGGCGGGGGGGGGGTTTTGGTGGGTTTTTTTTGGGGTGGGGTGGTGGTGTATCGAGTATCTCTCTTTCTGCTGAGACCTTGTATCTGTCTTGGCCTAGGTTGGTTCTTACAGGCAGGATCGCAGCCCGCCTCCTATATAATGATATGATGTTCTAATTCGTGTCGATGGGGGCCTTATCAAAACTTGACCTAGTAATAATTTACTCATATAAGATTGACAGAAATAACAATGGCAATGTTACATGTACAGTTCATCAGGTGGGTGGTTGGTAGGTGCTCTTGCGTAGTTCACTCCTTCAATGCTATCAAACATCTGTCGTCCTAATCTCTCTTCCTTCTTTTCTTTGTACGTTACTCTCTTATAGTAGCACCTCAAATCTTTGGCCCTTATATGACCTATTTGTGTTGCAAGTGCCGTAAAACTCTTACTAGAACTTTAAAAAAACCTCAACAACTACATCAACAAAACAGTTCATATTAAACACAAAAGATTACACTGTTTTCACGGCTAAGCGTTTACATTCGGTTACTTTTACTTACTAATCATTGTAGATCGAAATTATTTTCCCTTCCTATCTAGTTTTACGTTTTACTCTGTGCTTTCAGTAAAACGTCTTCAACCAAAGTTAATTCTTTAACCTAACTGGTTGAATGCTGTGTTTAAAATGAAATTTTTTTGCAACCAGATCAAAGATAAAGACATCGTTTGAGCAATTTCGTTTTCAAAGTTAGGTTTATAACTTCTAATTCTCACCTAACGGGGTTGAATTGAAGTTGAAGATCACAGCGCCCAGCTTGCCGAGATGTAGAACAGGATGATCAATCGCATGTGGACAAAAGGATAAAGTCCCCGCGGGGCTGTCGTATACATGAAGAACACGGGTTTATTCTGATTGATTTCCTCGGTGTATGTGTGTGTGTGTGTGTGTGTGTGTGTGTGTGTGTGTGTGTGTGTGTGTGTGTGTGTGTGTGTTTGACAGAAAGAGAGAGAGAGAGAGAGAGAGAGAGAGAGAGAGAGAGAGAGAGAGAGAGAGAGAGAGAGAGAGAGGGCGGGGGGAGAGACAGCATAACAGTTAGAAAGAGAATGTGAGAGAAAGAGAGAGAGAGAGAGACGGAAACGTTGAGAAAGAGAGAGAGAGAAAGACAGACAGAGAGAAGAGAGAGACAAAAAAAGAGGGACAGAGAGAAACGGCGAGAAAGAGGAAGTGAGAGAAAGACAGAGAGAGAGAGAGAGAGAGAGAGAGAGAGAGAGAGAGAGAGAGAGAGAGAGAGAGAGAGAGAGAGAGAGAAACGGCGAAAGAGATAGGGGAAAGAGAAAGAGAGACGGCGAGATAGTGTGTGTGTGCGTGTGTATGTGTGTGTGTGTGTGTGTGTGTGTGTGTGTGTGTGAGAGAGAGAGAGAGAGAGAGAGAGAGAGTGACGGTTGATCCAAGATAGAATGTTGAATAGGGAGGCAAGTTCATTATTTTCAAATGCATATTTTTACCTCTATCTTTTATAATTCTAAACCCCACCGCATTTCCCCAATCCCAACACATTTTAGCTCTTAATTCACATTTAATTAGTAAAGACATCTTTTAAAATGGATTTACCAGAATACAACGTTGAATCGTGTTTTTTCATGGATTGTCCTTACAGCCTTTTAGATAGCAGAGCTGTAGGCTGTAGCATCAGGTCACGCATTCTTCAGAGAATTGATCATGTCCGAGGAAAAAACCCAAACCCAAAACCCCCCAAAAACAAAACAAAACAACCGAAGTCTCATTTGCTAACAAGGTGCTAATATCTACTGGATGGTAGGAGGTGATTGTTCGCTGGTCAATTAGGGGGATGGAAAATCTTATTTAGCACAGACTCATTTCTTGGGAGAGGAGCGGTGACTAGATAGCATTTTCTATTTATGTATGTACGCGTGGGTGTGTGTGTGGGCGGAGGGGGTGGGGGGTGAGGGTGGGGAGGGGCTTTGTGTGTGTGTGTGCGTTTGTGTGTGTGCTTGTGTGTTTATGTGTGTGTTTGTGTGGATGTGTATGAGTGTATGCGTGTGGGAATGTACCTGTGAGGAGAGAGAAAAAGACAGAGAGAGAGAGAGAGAGAGAGAGAGAGAGAGAGAGAGAGAGGGGGGGGGGGG
>NW_004797280.1:384765-387670 GCF_000002075.1 Aplysia californica | reverse complement strand
ATTTCTCTCCCCCTACACCCCCCCCCCCTCTTTCCCCCCTGCTTTAAAACAGAGAAAAGGAGAACGAAATATTGCATGCATGTTATATAATGTTTAACGCTCCTTTAGACGCTATAAGGTTATTCAAGAGGCGGGAGGGACCTCCTAAATAAATAATGTCCATCTCCCATAGGACCGAGTCAAGTGGGAAAATTCGTGTAAAGTGGCTTTCCCGAAAACACCGCAACCTCACGCTTACGAGACCGTTAACGTTTCCACGGGACTACTGACGCCTGTTTGGTGCTGACATTTATTTTTTTCCTTTTTAAATCTAATGTGATTGTCATTTGAGGATCTAATCGGTTCGACATTCCCAATCGAGACAACGCAAGAGAGATAATCGCAACAAACACTACTCTTTTTAACATTATTGACATTTGATACACCAAAAAGTAGTAAACTTGTAACACATCTTTAGCGTTGGCATTTTAACTCCCCATAGACACAATTTAGATCAATTTGGAGGAGAGCCTCCGACCATGCTTGTCAGGGCCCACTCGGGTTTAAAGGAATACAAAATCCCAACAGAATTAAAGACCGAGATGCTCGACAAAAATTTCGCTCCACTCGGGAATTGAACTAGGGTCTCCTGCAGGCAACAACCATGCGCGTAACTGCTCTCCATAGAGGCTGGTACTGAAAATTGGGCCAATTTCTAAATGGAATATATTATAGAACAGCTTATAATTTCTGTGATTGGACTTATATGCAGACCCATAAAATGTAACAGAAAAACAACTGAAAAGAAAAACCCGAAAGACTGAATGGATACTTCCTTTGGCATAAACAATCGAAAAGACAAACAAATAGACCGACTGATTGACTGATAGGCTACCAAATAGATAAATGAATAGGCTAAGAGGTAAACGGACAGACAAACAGAGCTATAGACAGACTGACCGACAAATAGGTGGCGTGTCTAGAAAACGGTGATATTCACTTCCGAAGGTTAAAAACGAAACATGTCGGAGAGTCTGAAAGCACATCCAAGTTCGGACTCTAAACGAAACCCAATCGTCTATCTATCGATTTCAAATAACACTGCATTGGTTCAGATATTAAGGCTATCTTGTTATCCAGACTGGAGAATGCCTAACGCCCATTACTGCCCTATACAAGCATTAGACCCAGGGAACGTAGTATAGAAATAGCTCGATACTGCTCTCCTTTCATGCCCAGAAGTGCCATTAAGGCTTGAGCTTTGTAGATAGCTCTATTCACCGACAACATGAGAGCATCTTCATTATGGCAGTTGCTGTTCATTAAAAATGAATAGACCCTAATGATGCACTATGAGAGAATGGTGAAAGTGAAAGTATAAAAATAATACCCCCAGAAACAAAAATGACAGGATCTAATAATTAGATTATGCAATTTTTGTTTTAGGAGATATTGTCATGCAGGTTTTATGGTTGTCTCATTAATAGGGGCACAACGTCGATGGTATGGGTCTTCATTATCGTTCTGGAATAGAGCTTGTGCTTTCTTTTTACTTCATGTAAAGGGATCTTGTTTTGCTTTAGCAGGCGTTTTACAGCACCACAGTTATATGTCATACCAGTGCCAAGGATTAGATGTGTTACAAAAGAGTAACAAACACAAAAAGGAAATGGAGATATTAGAGATAAAGACGTTTGATGTTTGATAGGAAAGAAAGAGCAAACCATACCAGTAGAGCACCCGCCAACCACACACGTAAAGGGATCAAATGAAGGGATCAATTTAAAAAGGGCAAAGTTGCAAGCATATTAGTTATCATCCTTCAACATCTTTTGCCTGTTTTTCACATTAAAAAGATTATGAACTTAAGTTCTTAACTTAATTTTCTTTTACTAAAATGTGTCACAGCGCGCTGGAATCAGGCGCTCGTCAGTTTTGGAGCATAGGGAGTTATAAAGTATTATCTTAAAGCTTGTTAATTGTCTAACTTTCGATGAAAAAATTAACCATCTATCTTCAATAGAAGTCAAGATATTTGCGTTTGAAGGAAATGGGTGTCACCTGGTTTCAGAGGTAGCATTAGAGAGAAAATGGCCGCCAAAGTTTGGTGACTTCTAAAGATTGAGAGTCCTTGGAAACTGTAAATATAATTTTTTGTTTCTTTGTTCAACGTTTTCACTTAAAAGCCAGACAGCAATGAGTTTTAAGTGCAAATAAAAGGTGATACATGATGAGCTATAAAATAAAAATTCGATTTAAAAAAATTGCCAAATAGGAAGAAAAATGAAGTTTCATTTTATTTCATTATTTTGACCTGCGTCTGATTTCACCACGATGTCTTGAGGTATTCTACAGGTACTGTTGTTAATTAATGGCTAGAATCCTGATTCCTGCGGCGTCGGTGGCCTACTGGTCAGGCTACCGGACTCGTAATCGTGAGGTAGCGGGGTTGGGGGTTCGAGCCGTGGGACTGACGTTGTGTCCTTGGGAAAGGCACTTTACACGAATTTTCCTCACTTCACCCAGGTGGAAATGGGTACCCGGCCATAGACAGCGATAGATCTTGTCAGTATGTTAGTGTTTTAGCGCCTATAAATGGCCGCTTGCACTGTATGCTTCCCAGGAATTTGAGGTTGTTTCAGAATGCTCTCAGGTCTGCTGGGGTAATAGTATAGACTGTGAAGCGCACAGAGCCTGTTGTTGAGCGGGGATTTGCGCTATACAAATGATATCTATTATATATTATCTATTATTTTTTAAAACTTAAAATGAAAATTTCTGCCTTTCACTTGACCCCTTCATATTATGTGTTCTGTCCTAGACCCTTATCAGTAACATTGGGGAATGAGTATATACTACGCTCTGTCTAAATTAATGATTCCCGCAGCCTTCTTCTGTACCAAATAGGTCACTTCTAAGCTTATCA
>NW_004797280.1:370577-384225 GCF_000002075.1 Aplysia californica | reverse complement strand
CTCTCTAGCTTCAACAGCACAAAGTCTGCTTCGACTATCAAGGCACCCTGGAAATAGTGGGTCACAAGAGTGTGACAAACATACAAAAGAAGTAGAGGAAAAATGACAATGGTAGGATTGGGAAAGAAAAAGCGGCAGTTCCCTGTTGTAGATCAGGCACAGTTATGAGCGTGGCATTGATGGATCAGCCCATTTACAATTCTACTGTTCATGAACGAGAAATGCCCCCCCCCCCCCTTTGGGAAAGGGACTGTCTACATAATATTACTTATCTTCTAATCAATAAACTTAAATACATACCCATCCTATATCATAGTCCCAAATTGGTCTTCCTCAACGCCCTACATTTGTTTAATCTCTCTCCTCTCTTCCACTCGCCAGCGCCTGCAAAGCTGCACGAGATGACGGAGATGACACGTCATATCACGGAAAAACTAAAGACATTCTACATGGAGGCTTGCGCTCGACTCGGGGTTAGTTTCAACCACAGTTTGTGGCAGTTTCTATCGGGAGACGTCTCCGACGGAGATAGACCAATCAAAATGCTTTGTGCCTCTAGATTAAGTAAAAAAAATCTGGGAGGGGGTTCATGGGGGCAACACCCCCCCCCTCCCCTGTTTTAACCCATAATTTGATATTTTGCTGTTAGGGTTGAAATGTTCTTGAAAATAATTGATTTCCGATAGTTTTAGTGACTATGATATGTGTGATCTGCAGCAAATAATATGCGGTTTGACCCCCAAAGCAGTGCATCTGTGTGCGGGAGTACGTCTCCGAATAGATCGTGTGTGCTCCAGGACACAGTCTAAGAATGTCTTCTGCCGTTTCGACAGCTTATACGGAGAGCCCATTGGGGGATCAGGTTGGGTCGGGTCGAGTTGGTTTACTAGCCAGATTGAGAGCACAAAGCAGCTATCGGGGCACTAGCCGATCGCACCCGACTCGTCGCCTCAAAAACAAACGCGTTTGTTTTCCTGCGACGAGTGTGGCGATCATCTCGACCCGACCCAACCCGATACCATCCGCAATGGGCACCCCGTATTCGTGTAATACTCCACCACACGCCATTTTGAACAGAGACGTATGGCGATGTCTTACTCTGAGCATTTAGTTTGCTGTTGTTTGTGTACCTGTTTCTTTGTCTATTTTGTTGTAGTAAACGAGCGGGTAATCGAGCTTTGTGGCAGTGAACAAGCTTATAATAGAATTTTCTTTGCAGTGAACGAGCATCTAATCAAATTTGTTGCAGTCATCGAGCATGAAATCGAATTTTGTTGCAATTATCGTGTACGAAATCGAATTTTGTTGCTGTGAACGAGTATGTTATCGAACTCTATTGTAGTAAACGAGCATGAAATCGAACAAGGGGTTGTGCCAAATGACGGTGTTCTGCGATCACTTGGTCCTATCACTGGTCATTCTGCTATGAGAAATTTACTGACAGTCTTGTTCTAAAGTCTTGTAGGCGCTGAAGATAAGAGAGTACACACACACAAACACTCACACACACACACACACACACACACACACACACACACACACACACACACACACACACACACACACAGGCGCGCGCGCACACACACACACACATACACCCCCCCCAAAGAAACACCACACACATACATTCACATGCACACACATACACACACACACACACACACACACACATACACACAACAGCAACAACAACAACAACAACAATAGCAGCAGCAGCAGCAGCAGCAATAACAACAACAACAGAAGAAGAAGAAGAAGAAGAAGAAGAAGAAGAAGAAGAAGAAGAAGAAGAAGAAGAAGAAGAAGAAGAAGAAGAAGAAGAAGAAGAAGAAGAAGAAGAAGAAGAAGAAGAAGAAGAAGAAGAAGAAGAAGAAAAATAGTAACTGTAATAATGACTACTACTACTACTACTACTACTACTACTACTACTACTACTACTACTACTACTACTACTACTACTAATAATAATAATAATAATAATAATAATAATAATAATAATAATAATAATAATAATAATAATAATAATAACAAAGACGTGGGGTTCGCTCCCAACCCCTCTTTCCTGAATCTCCCCTCAGGTCAAGGACGCTCGGTTTGCCAGTCCTCACGGCCATGAGCAGTGGCATGAGATTGTCAAGTATGCTGAAAAGATGGGGGCGGGGCTTATCGTGATTGGCAGCCGTGGACAGGGCAAGCTCAAGAGGACGTTTCTAGGCAGTGTGAGGTAATAATAATAATAATAATAATAATAATAATAATAATAATAATAATAATAATAATAATAATAATAATAATAATAATAATAATAATAATAATGGTAATTATGATAGTAATCATCAACATCATCATCATCATCCTCAACCTCAACAGCAGCAGCAGCAGCAGCAGCAGCAGCAGCAGCAGCAGCAGCAGCAGCAGCAGCAGCAGCAGCAGCAGCAGCAGCAGCATTAACATATTATATTTGGAACTTTGGTTTGTGTTGTATTATTTGTTTGGGTTAACTTAAAGCAGCCACCAAGAATTTCTTTTTCCAGAGATAAAAAACAACCAACAAACAAACAAAGCTTTAACCCTTGCCTGGAAGGTAAGAAGCCTGGAAGGCAAGAAAGAAAGACTAGTCAAAGATTATTGGTCTTCCCGTGATTTTGTATGATCGTGTAGTCTCAAATAGTACGTTAGTGTTCTATCCCTCTGGGTGCGCTGTTACTGTTAAAAGTCTACCACACCATCAATTTAATGCGGTTGAGGAGTCGCCAGGGTCTTTTGCCAATCGAAATTACATGGAGATACTTTGAGATTGTTTATCTTGTCCTGGTAGCTATCCACCATTATTCGTTAGTCCCTGGGCCTTGAAAAGAATCTCTCTCTGTCTCTCTCTCTCTCTGTCTGTCTGTCTCTCTCTCTCTCTCTCTCTCTCTCTCTCTCTCTCTCTCTCTCTCTCTCTGTGTGTCTCTCTCTTTCTAAAAAAATCGATGTTGTTTTGAAAGGGTTGGTGTCTGGAGAGTGTTGTTTGTTGGTACGGTATATCTGTTTACTTTGTTGAAACTCCCATGTTTCACTCCATCTTGCTAGTTCCTTACATGAAACATTTCTGAGGTGTAGCGGTAGGGTGCTTCGTCGTCGCACGCACAAGACATGATTTCGAATCCCTGTGTGGCTAGAATTTGTATCCAGTACCTCCATCTTTCTTTTGGGACGTTATATTCCTCTCTGGCAGAATCGATGCAGCGCGCCTCTTAAATATTATAAATATGAAGCATCGTGGTGAAACCAGGCGCTGGTCTAAATAATGAAACTGAAGAAAATGGCATTTTTGTCCATTTTGGAAATTTTTATCGAAATTCTGTTTTTTGACTCAGCACATTAAAGGTCCCTATGAAAAACACATTTCTATGAGGATTTTACAGCAAAATGTTGATTTAAGACACACAAAAATGTAAATTTGCAGCTTCTAAGGACTCTCAAGCTTTGGAAGTCACCAAAACTTCGACAGCCATTTTCTTACTAGTTCTACCTTTGAACCTGGTGATCGCCACCTCCTTTAATAGCAAAATTGCTCGACGGGCTTTAAGATGACACCAATAACTCCATATTATGCTTTTAAAAAATGACAAGCGCCTGATTCCACCTCCTCGAGACACAAATTGTGTAGATTGGGGGCGTAAAACGTCTACAATTAATTAATTATTACACAAAATGACCGGTGTAGTCAAGGTGCGCTTTTCTCTAACTTTATCTCAAACTCGGGTAGTGGTTTGCTTCTTCTTTCCTATCAAACATCTATCGTCCTTATCTCTCCTCCTTCTTATTTGTAAGACCTCTAATCTTCGGCACTTAAAATCTTATGGTGTTGCAAGTGGCGTTAAACACCTACTAAAACTAAAACTCGGGTTGTAGGCTACTGTCCCTAGCACAAAAATCACCTTGACCCGTCACTAATTGCAACAGAATTTCTGTTTGCGGTAAACTGTTTATTGGGATGCCAAGATACACTGTACAAAATTATACCAAAATCGGATGAGGCATAATGGTGTTATTAGGCTTTCAATGACGTCACAATAACATAACATACATAGGATAAGTAACACTTAACACCCCCCCCCCGTCGTGTCGCATCTCATATTAAAGCTTGGAATCTTGTCTTTTTAATTAGAAAGCTATTGTTGTAAAGACGTACTATTCGTTCTGAAGTTCATACTTCTTTCTGTTTCTGTCATTCCTTATCACAGTGACGCCGGTGGTCTAATAGTCAGGCTACCGGACCTTGCGTCGGTGGCCTAGTGGTTAGGCTCTCGGACTCGCAACCGCAAGGTCGTGGGTTCGAATCCCGTCAAGGGCCCGACGTTGTGTCCTTGGGAAAGGCACTTTACACGAATTTCCTCACTTCACCCAGGTGGGAATGGGTACCCGGCTATAGACAGCGAAAGATCGTGTCAGTTTGTCAGTGTTTGAGCGCTTAATCGGCTGCTTGCACTGTATGCTTCCCGGGAAGCTGAGAATGTTTCGGAGTGTTCTATGGTCTGCTGGGGTAATAATATAGTGTAAAGCGCATAGAGCCTGCTGTTGAGCGGGGATATGCGCTATACAAATGCTATCTATTATTATTATTATTATTATTATTATTATTATTATTATTATTATTATTATTATTATTATTATTATTATTATTATTATTTTGTGTCCTTGGGGAAAAGGGGAAAAGCAATTTACACGAATTATTTTCCAATTTGACTCCGTCCTATCGGAGACCAACGATGAACTCGGAGATCCAGTCTCTCAAAATAGTCTTTCAGTGTTGCAAGGGGCGTTAAACGTATCGTCGGGAAGCTGTTAAAATGTACTAAGCCCATAAGACAAAAATTCTATCAGGAAAGAGAGAAACACTGTGTCATTCTTCAGAGGAAGTGTACCTACAAAACTCATTTTTTAATGAATCTTGGGGGGGGGGGGGGGTTGGTTTGTTTTTTGTTTTTTGTTTTTTGTTTTGTTTTATTTTGGGGGGGGGGGTTCATTTAGAATTTGAATTTCGGCTTAAATATTTCTTGAGCACATGCAGCGCACACCACTCATTACGAATCTGCAGTTTAGAAGGAAAAAAAAATCAAACATTTAGGCTTTAGGTATCTAACAATCGATTGACGTTATACAATGAACTATTTCGTATTTTCCCCCAGTGACAGTGTACTACACCACTCCCCCGTGCCGGTCATCGTGTGTCGGAACAAGGAAACGCACCAGTCTTCAGAGAGCCCCTGACCTTCTTCTCACTGCCAGATCTCACAGTTCAACTATCACTACGTCACCAATAATAATTATCACCTTCCGCTGTTTGGGGGTGAATATTTCAAACTTGTGGTAATAAAATTGGCGTGACTTTGTTGTATCCAGCTAAATCTATAGTGAAATACATGTGTGGGTTTAACGCCCTTATAAACATTATTATGTTATTTAAGTGGAGGGACCTCCTAATTTAACGTACGTCTCCAATGGGAAGCAGCCAAATGGGTTGAGAGCCTTAAAAATTCCACAAAACGACCCGAGTTCAAGAACACCCAGTCTGGCATTCAAACCAGGGCCATCCATTCCTTTTGTTTTTGTAGAGTTTTACGGCGCTTGCAACTGCATAAGATCATATGAGCGCCAAGGGGTGGATGCTCAGCGTACGCTAAGGGTGGGTGTCAACAGAGAAGTCCTTACAGGGAATCAGACTTACTTTGCTCACCTCTCTAGCTTCAACAGCACAAAGTATGCTTCGACTATCAAGGCACCCCGGAAATAGCGGGTCACAAGAGTAGTGTGACAAACATACAAAAGAAGTAGAGGAAAATGACAATAGTGAGGATTAGGAAAGAAAAAGCATCGGTTCCCTGTCGCAGTTCAGACACAGTTATGAGCATGACATTGGTGAATCAGCCCATTTATAATTACAATTAGCATTAGAGAGAGAAATCTTTTCTCTTTGGGAATGGCCTAAAGACACTTCAGTCAGTAGCACCGCCCCGGGGGTTCATCCGCTCTGTAAACCTGCACAATGCCAACTTTGCTAACGGAGCGAAACCTATGACACGCTTTTTAAGGTGCTGCGTACCAGAATAGAAGAACAGCTTTTTCATTTAACTCAATGAGGACACTCATTTTGTACACTTGAAGACGCGCTGTTTTGGAGTACTTAAAAAAAGAAACAAAACTTCGTTATTCATACAGATATTTTTCATTTCTGTTTTCTTTACATTACTGTACTTTTAAAAAGCAATTAATAACATGCATACGACGGAATATTCAAATTTGTGTTTCTAATGTGTGTATGATAGTTTGAAATGTGCCGCAATACTATTGTCTTTGGTCCTCTGCTGATCGGACATGCTAATAATAATGTATCCCCTACATCTTTAAAGAGTTAACTGTTCTACACTGACCTTAGTAGGACTGAGTGGTAGTACTAACTTGATCAATTTGTGAGTGCTTTAAGTTTAATCCGAATATCGCTGAATAGGTTAAGGTTAGATCCAAATATCCGTGCCCGCTTTTAGATTAAATCCGAAAGAAATCTAGGTTCGTCAGGGACAGACTGGAAAAAAAGAAAGTTTCCTCTCAGTTCGCAGGATTGGGTATTGGACCTTAAGTTTCTCGTTGTTTCACTTGTCTTAAATGATGAATGTTTGATTTCTTGATTGATCCCATATAATCCACCAGGATCGTAAGGGTGCTGTATGGCAGAGAGCCTGTTTTAAGGTTCTCCACCCATTTAGCTCTGCTCTATCTGAGATGAACGTTAAATTCGGAGTCCCGGCCTCTTAAATAACCTTACAGTGTTGAAAGGTTAACCTATATAATGATAATGACAATACAACGACAAGGCGTCCATTTGCACCCACATCTTCAATATTGCATGCTTTTTTTCTGGTCATAGCTGGAAGCTATCAGATGGTGTTGATGTTACATAAGTATAGTGATTGAGTGTTTTCACGATGTGTTGTTGGAAAGATTTTATCGTTTAGCTCAGTACAGAAACATAGTGGATCCGCATTACGTTACCTGCGCCTTGAAAAGAATGTCATCAACCTGTTGCTAAATTGTACCAAGCCCAATATTTTGATATTTTTCAAATGCAGTTTTTTAAATCGGTGATTTTGTCGAAATTCAAATTTGAAGTGTTAAAAAAGCAAGAAAACTATAATAATAAAATGTAGTGGCTTTGGTAGCCTAGTGGATAGGCTACCGGACTCGTAATCGGAAGACTGAAGGTTCGGGGATTCGAGCTTCAGCACGGTCCGATATTGTGTCCTTGGGAAAGGCACTTTACACGAATTTTCAACTTCGCTCGGCCCTTTCGGAGATGGGCCTTAAACTCGGAGGTCCAGCCTGTTAAATAACCTAATAGTGTTGTTTGCGGCGTTAAACCTGAATCCTTTCACCATTCAAAAAATAATATAATAATGTAGCTACAATTTGCTTAAAAAATAAAACAGGTTTTTTTTTTTCTCCTCTGCAAATTTCGTTTTCTGGGCTTAATACATTTTAACAGTTTACCAACGATATGTTAGTACCTGAACTTCACATGGCATGGTTTTAACAGCCAAACACTAACAAACATTATTTATCGATCTTTGAACTGGCACGTTGCTGTGCGGTACTTGACCACAACAACAAAAAATAAGAATCATAACAACTTCCTTATTCATAAAGATTTCCCAATTCTGTTTTCTTAATATTGGAAACTTTCAAAAAGCAGGCCACAGCATAAGTAATACGAAGTACATTTATGTAAATCGGTGTCTCTGATGTGTGTACGATGGTTCGAAATATGTTGCAACATACCCTAGCCTTTTGTCTGCTGCTTGTAGGACATCTCGCTACCCCACAGAATTACAAAGTTCTATCTGCTCAGTACCTAGTTTTGAGAAAGTTGACGTCAAAAATGAAATTTTGATTTTCACAACATGCCAAGCCTTTCCGAATACAATTCTTTGAATATCTTAATAACGACTGAGAGTTTTATTTCGATTTTGATAGAGCAGATAGAACAATGGCATTTAGCTTCTGGCCTCAAAGTCTTATTAATGACTCAAAACGGCCTAAAATGTCAGATAGAACTTTGCAATTCTAAGGAAGCGATGTGTGTCCATTACGTCCTCAAGGGGTTAAAGTAAAGTGTCGGGTTATGTTTCTCATTATTGAAGGTGCTTGATACATTCACAACAAAGCTATGTTCCCTAAGCCGGTACTGGTTCAGTACCTTTGCTACTATGTACACCGTAGTATGTTTTACGTTTCTTATAATATCACGGATATTTTAATGTTTCTTATCATAATTGTAACTCATGCTTCATTCTATCATAACCGTTTCTTCACTTTTGTATTTATTTTGAATGTTGAAGTCGTTGTCTGTATATGTATTACTGTATCAGAATCAAATAAAACAGAAAATGCAAACAAATCTATTTCCTTTTATAGAAATTTTTTTTTGCCTACCTGATACTTAAAAAAAAGAATTATGTGAGAGATGATCTCTCTAAAACAGTCTTGTAGTCTCCCCTTCTTCCCCGTCGCCCCCTCCCCCAATCTCTCTATCTATCTATCTATCTATCTATCTATCTATCTATCTATCTATCTATCTATCTATCAACTCTCTCTGCTTCTGTATCTTTTTCTCTTTTCTCCCCTCCCCCCTCCCCTTCTGCTCAAATCTCTCACTCAGCTATCAACTTACTATGGATAAAATAATCTTTATCTCTCACCATGACTCTCTCAATATCTGTCTCTTTATTTTTACATTCCCAATCTGTCCTCTTATCGTCCTCGTTCTTCTTCTTTCCCGTTCCTTCAGTCTTCCAATCCTTTTTACACTCGTTTGTTCCGAATACTGTTTTAATTCTTGATAGAAGGATCCACCCCCCCCCCAACCCCCCCCCACCAAAAACAACAAAACAACAACAACAAAACCAAACTAACAAACAAAAAACAAAACAAAAACCCAGACACACTAAGCCAATTTTGTCTTTGTTTTGCTAGTCTTCTTTTAAATTTTTCCTGTGTATCGTATATAATAATATGCTTTCGGGCCAGATTAACTTACCCCAATAGTCGATATAACGTCAGATTCTAAACAGCTAAAATAAATGTGTAGGCCTACAATAGCTTTGCTTTTAGTTGTTGTTTTTTCACTCTCCTGTAAAATTTACCGAAACTGAGTAGTAGTCGCTTAGAAAAAGGCAGCGACGATATTACATAAATTCCCTCTTTTACAAAGAAAAGCATAAACAGACATTAAATGCTGCCTTGAGAGAAGATTATTCTGCGGAAACCTACGATGTGTACAAGAGCGAGGATTACCCTAGAATACTTCTAGTACGAAGATCTCTTTGAAACTTTCAGTATTTCTCAAAAAATCCTTTTGACAGACTGCTGTACAAAGGGTACGGATCGATTTAAAGAGTAATTTCCTGTTTGTAAAGGTGGCAGAGAGTTCCCCCACGTCGTATGGATACCATAGTAAAACACGACGTACGCATAGGATTAAGGGTAAGAAAGAAGTGGGACGAGCTCTGTGCTCAATATACCCGGTTACCTCCCCCCCCCCACCCCCAAACTAATCCATTGCTCCATCCTAGGATTGCCAAAATAAATTATGTGTCACAAGACGGTGGAATCAGGTGCTCGTCAATTTTGGGGCACATTGGGTTATTGGTATAGTCTTAAAGCTTGTTTACCGTCTTTCTTTTTATGAAGAATATGCTTTTTTTTATTCAAAAGGTATAAGAACATTCTTTGGAAATGCATTCCTTGCTAATACATCTGTTTGTAAAAGAAATAAGTTTGCAGGACATCTTACTCTTTGCCTTCCCCTGGCTCTCGTACCCCACATCCATCCTTCAAGTAACTCTTTCACAATGGTCTGGTGTCGTTTTAAGTGACCAAAGTTTTGTGTTTTTCTACATTTTATTTCATTAAGCAAGGTAAGATCTACTATACAGTACACTGAAAACGTAGAATTCGACAGTGGTCTACAAATGAATGAAACAATACATCAAAGCAGAGACCAGGAAAGCTGGAGGCCTATTGTGGCAAGGAATGGGGCATTAACGGGCGGAATAGAGCATTGTGACAGGTGGCAGGCGAGCTTTGAGACTTAGAAAAGTCCGCAAATTCTCTGGTGGACAGCTCTGAGCACAGACATAACCAACACGCAAAAGTTCTCAGTTCGAATGGTTTACGATTTCATGACCTTCTTTGTGTCCCGGGATAGTTTCTCACAGCCCAGTGAGTTCACATAAGATGATACTGGAGTAATCAGCGATTTTTCCTCTGCTGTTCTCCAAACAATGGATTTTCTAACGTTGGAATAGCGAGTAGCTCTTGAGTAGAGAAATGATTATTTTCTTCTGAAGGTAATAAATACTAGCTTTTCATATTATCCTCCCTCTGCGTTGAACAGGATTGAGACTGGCATCATACAGCCCACAGTGCATCATCTCCAAATCGTTGTTTGTTATACGGGGTGCCCACTACTGATGGGATCGGTCGATCGGGCCGATCGCCCGACCCGATCGCCTCAAAAACTTACGTGTTTGTTTTCATTTCCAGGTGATCGAGTCGGGCGATCGGCCCGATCCAGCTGTAGTGCGCACCCCGTATTGATTCTTTGTCTTTTCGGAATCGATAGCCGACAACTATGACACCAATTGTCCCTTTACCTGGGGAAAAATCCTCCTTGGCTTTTCGCAATGACAGTAAAGACCCTCAAAAGCCTACATTGGTGCATTAACAGTAAAATTATCTCATAACCCCCACGGTGATTTAAAATCACCCGCAGTATGCCGTCGCTTATTATTATTGATATTATGTATATTTCTATAAGGTCTCAGCTACTATGAGGAACGTCCCTAAACTAAGATAACGGTTATTTTACGAAATTCTAAATGTGTAACAGCTATCTTTGTATGTAACACTGAAGTTCGATACTTCAATGAAAATACTCGTTGATACGAAGCGATATCAGCTACTTTTACCTGTTAAAAAGTAATTAATATAAGAAAAAACGACCCACGATTACAGTGTCAGAATATTATGCTCGCTTTTCCAATGTTGAGTATTTCCAAAGATCGTACATAACAAGATAGTTCACCCAGCCAAAAAGTGTCAGCGGAAGTCCGTGCATTGGTTCAGATGGCTCTGCAGTCTTTGTTTTGAAGCTCTCTTTCGTTTCTCCAGAAGAAGAATAGGAATAGCCCAGTTTGTTAGTTTCGCTTTTATTGTTTTTCACATAGTAGGGTAACTCGGTTCGCAAAGTCCGCACCTTTTCGAAGAAGATGTCACCCGACTTTGAGGTCACTTTATAAAAAATTAATTGGCTCAAAGAGAGGAGTGAACTATCTTGTTAAGTACAATTTTTGGTATTACGTAAGCTCGCTATTCCGATGTGCAGCCATTTGCACAAACATATTTTGAGTCCAGTTAGGTATTCAACTTGACCTAAACAAACAAACAAACAAACAAACAAACAAACAAACAAACAAACAAACAAACAAACAAATAGATGACACCAATGTATGGCCCAGCGTACTCTACTGTCACTATAAAAATAATGATATTATCATTATTTTATTATTATTATTATTATTATTACTAGTATTATTATTATTATTATTATTATTATTATTATTATTATTATTATTATTATTATTATTATTATTATTATTATTATTATTATTATTATTCCACGTCTGGTTTCCCACAAAATCATTTAACCCTCAGCATTCAAAGAAAGCAAGACAATTCGGGAAGGTTACAAAGAAAGAAAAGCTGCTTTGACTTAGGAAGAAAGAGGGTCGTTCAGATAAAAAGATCGATCAATCTTGTTTTCCGCTTCAGCTGAAACGAATTACTCGTGAACCTAGTGCGGCTTTACTCTTCAACAGTGCGAGTAATTACCGAATAACCTGGTTATAGGAGGTGGGGGGGGGGGGCTCACGATACGATTTCATGATGTTGAAAGATGTTGTGTGAAGTCATTCCATCGAGAAATCCATACTCGTATACAGGGAGAGATTTTAATTTAAAAGATTTAAAAGATTCTTTATTCCAAAAGTCAAATCTTTCGACTTTTACCAAAAATCGCTTCTCTTGAGCCCTCTTTATAAAACCTGAAGCTAAATGTAGCTCAATGTGCAGTACTTTTGGAGTAACCGTTAGGTGCTTAGCGTCTCACACAGAAGACATGAGAACGATTCCGATTGGCGAAAATCTTTAGGTAGTATTTCGGTCTTCTATAAGTTCTTATACTGTCATATTATTTAACTCTGATCGTCTAGATTTCGATATGTCTAATGGGAATCTGAATCCCTCTCAGTCCGGATTGGCCCCGACAGCCAGAGTCAAACCCTGCCTTTCTAATCATCTACATTTTGGTGTTGTAGAACACCTACATTAAAGAAGAACCAAAACTAAACGAAAAGAATAGAAACTTTGCCGAATAGCAATGAAATAGGGCAAACTTGTGCAACGAAGGGATGTAATCGTGTACAAAAATCATGTCCAACAATGTGAAAAAGGAGCATAGGTTAGTGCCCCTCCTCTGTTCTCCTGTTCGCGTCATCATAACCTGTACTGTGGCTCAATTTTTGACCAAAAACATCTCATTTCGAAATCTGATGGTGATCCGGGTTTGTGTCATTGGGAAAGGCACTTTACGTGGATTTTCCTCACTTCCCCCTGGTGGGAATGGAAAAGGGTGGTCAGCTATAGGCAGCGAAAGATTGAAAGATTTGGTCAATTTGTTAGTGTATGAGAGCTTAACCGACTGCTTTCGCCGCATACTTCCAGGAAAACTGAAAATTTAAAGTTTATGAGTGTTCTAGGGTTCTAATACAGGTAAAGCACAGAGACAGGCTGTCGGGCATGGATAATTTCTTATACTATGTGGCGTCGGTGGCCTAGTGGTTAGGCTCTCGGACTCGCAACCGTAAGGTCGTGGGTTCGAATCCCGTCAGGGGGCCGACGTTGCGTCCTTGGGAAAGGCACTTAACCCGAATTTTCCTCACTTCACCCAGGTGGGAATGGGTACCCGGCTATAGACAGCGAAAGATCTTGTCAGTTTGTTAGTGTTTGAACGCTTAATCAGCTGCTTGCACTGTATGCTTCCCGGGAAGCTGAGAATGTTTCTGAATGTTCTATGGTCTGCTGGGGTAATAATATAGTGTAAAGTGCATAGAGCCTGCTGTTGAGTGGGGATATTCGCTATACAAATGCTATTTATTATTATTATAATATGTGTTACTTAAATGCAATTATTATCATTAGTAGTAGTAGTAGTAGTAGTAGTAGTAGTAGTAGTAGTAGTAGTTATATTGCTACTGTTATTACTAGTGTTATTTATGTCCAGTGTGTCTACTTGTTATATTTCCTAATGTCCGTAGAAAAAAGAACATTTGAAGGGAGATCAAAAAGGGGGAGAAAGAAAGATGAGTAAGATGGGCAGAGGGAGAAGAAGAATGACAACAAAAAGAAGGAAAAAGAGATAGGGTTAACGGAAAAGAAAAGCAAAAGTCCACTAAAAATAGGGCGGTGTGGAAGCGAGCCATGCAATAAGGTACATAGTAAAAAGAAGGGGGAGAAAAGAAAAGAAAAAAAAAGAAACGTTGAAAAGAAA
>NW_004797280.1:363265-369279 GCF_000002075.1 Aplysia californica | reverse complement strand
GTAGTAGTAGTAGTAGTAGTAGTAGTAGTAGTAGTAGTAGTAGTAGTAGTAGTTATATTGCTACTGTTATTACTAGTGTTATTTATGTCCAGTGTGTCTACTTGTTATATTTCCTAATGTCCGTAGAAAAAAGAACATTTGAAGGGAGATCAAAAAGGGGGAGAAAGAAAGATGAGTAAGATGGGCAGAGGGAGAAGAAGAATGACAACAAAAAGAAGGAAAAAGAGATAGGGTTAACGGAAAAGAAAAGCAAAAGTCCACTAAAAATAGGGCGGTGTGGAAGCGAGCCATGCAATAAGGTACATAGTAAAAAGAAGGGGGAGAAAAGAAAAGAAAAAAAAAGAAACGTTGAAAAGAAAAAGAGGGAGAAAATGGAAAAGTGGGAAAGAATTGAAGTAGGGGGGAGGGTGATGAGAAATATTGAAGGAAAGGATAAAAAAAGGAGGAAAGACGTGAGAAAAGAGGAGCCTCTCTCTCTCTCTCTCTCTCTCTCTCTCTCTCTCTCTCTCTCTCTCCTCTCTCTCTCTCTCTGTGTGTGTGTGTGTCTCTCTCTCTCTCTTCCAGCTGGTGTGAGGTGAGTCTATTCATTATCCTCCAACTCGCTCGGGGAGGGAGTGTGAGCAGAGATGGCCACCAGAGGCATGCGTGCACGACACGCGAGCAACGATGTAATTCGAGTAGTTTGTCCGTCCGTAGAGACTGGGCTTACTCAACAAACACAGCGCTCATGACACGTTATGAGTTGTACTCACCGCAGCGAAATGTTACATCAGTCCTGATCTCTCCGCGGTGCATGCTGCTTATTTAGTTATTTATGTATTAGTTGCAGGTTGTTTTGTTTTGTTTGTTGGGTTTTTTTTTTCTCTCATGAAGTTCGACGCCGTAGCCCGCTTGTATCTTCAGCTTCCTCTAGGATATAATATCATTACACCAGTTTCCAAAATAAATGTTCCCCCGAAATAAAATAAAGAACTGCAAGAGCTAAAGACAGTTTCAATAATGTAAGGTCATGAAAAACAGAAGCATCTCAATGACAACTTAAATGAGACTTTTAAAAGGTTACGTGTGTCCGACGTAAATATGTGTGTGTCTGTGTGTGTGTGTGTGTGTGTGTGTGTGTGTGTATGAATGATGGATAATATTACCAAAGATAGTAAAATAGACTTGAAGCAACAGGCAAATATTAATGTTTGAAATGTCATGAAAAGAACAAATCAAATAAGATAGTGTTGAAAGAAGCCCGAGGAAATGGCTCACTCACTAATAAAAAAAAAATTATTCTGAAAAGGCAAACGCAGTTTCTGGGTCACTTGAATAGACTTGAAGATCTGGAGCATCTCGTTCTCGATTGAACAATTGACGGCAAAACAGGCAGGGGCAGACCAAGAACGACTTACTAAGAGAACTCGGACAGCTGAGTGACGAGAAAAGGTTAGGTCTATACAGGTTTTTAGATCGAGCATCCGAGCAGAGAAATGAGAGGTAAACGATGATAGCCAGTATCTTATTTCATGCTTATGTAAGAGTTTTACGGCACTTGCAACACACTAAAAGTCATGTAAGTGCAGAAGATTAGAGGTGTTGCAAGAGAGTAACAGATACAAAAAGAAGGAAGAGAGAATGTTTGGTAGGAAAGAAGGAGCAAACCACAGCAGAGCACCGGTGTCTGGTTCAATCTGCACGATAATTAAGACTTAACAGATAGCGTGTCTGTTTGTCCGCCATTGGTAACACACCACCCAGAAGCTTTGCGTTAATAAAGAGTGTTCTAGGCTGTTCTCTGACAGCTTTTTAAAACCCATTCATTGCTGAGGCGTGTCCATCTGCGTTTGTTCAGACGCGCTGAAATGTTCATTCAAGAGAGAGTCAACCAAAACCATAACATCTTTCCTCTTATTCAAGAAGAAACAACAGCACAATTCGTTGTTACATTTACTCAAACGTCCCCAAAAACCAATCAAACCAAGACAGAGGACCAGTTTTGGAGCGGGTGTTTGGTAGGTGCTCTGGGTGTTTGGTAGGTGCTCTGCTGTGGTTTGTTCCTTTCTTTCCTATCAAACATCTATTGTCCTTTTCTCTCCTTCTTGCTTTTTGCTTGTTACTCTTGTAATACCTCAGATCTATGGCACTACTTATAAAACCTAACTGTGTACTGTGTTGCAAGTGCCATACAACGCTTACTAAAACTGAACCAGTTTTGGAGAATAGAAAAGAGAAAATACTTATATACAGCAGTGAAGAGGTTAAATTGTAAAAACATTTCCTTGCGACCCTTTCCCCTCTGAGTTCTCAAGCTGAGCTCGTCTCACCAATCTCATTGTGGCGTGTGGACCATGTGTTTCTTTGTTCAGGACGGACTGTTCATACATCATTTATGAGACCTCCGTGAGCGACTATCACCTCAGTCAACGCGCCCGCAAACTGTTCTTTCCTCTCCACCCCGCTCGATCCTCCGAATTATCCGTTTACGTTGAAAGTTCACTGAAGTTACAGCCGCCTTCAGCGAAATTAAGTCACGCTGGGGACTCTATAATTCCCCTTGTTTTCGTGTTCCCGTCGACTAAGCTGATCTGGCGAAGCAATAAGTGTTAGGAGGGAAGAGGACAACAGGTACCTTTACGTCACTATTGGATGTAAAGACAATTGTAGTTTTCCTGTCCTGGCCAACGTTCTGTAGCCTGCCATTGTGACGCTGACGTCTAATTAGGCTAATGAACGGATCGATGAACTTGTACTGTGTTAGTTTTCTTTCATTCCTTTCTCTTCTCATTTTTTGCTGTAATAACCGGGCCGAGAGCAGCTACACCTTCGTTGTTTAGTAAGGTTTCACGGTGCTCGCAACTGCATAAGGTTATATGAGAGCCATGGAGTGGATGTCAACAAAGAAGTCTAAACGGGGAACCAGGCTTACTCTGCTCACCTCTCTGGCCTCGACAGCACTATGTCTGCTTCGACTATCAAGGCACCCTGGAAATAGCAGTTCACAAGAGAGAGTGACAAACATACAAACGAAGTAGAGGTAAAATTACGATAGTTAGGATGAGGACAGAAAAAAGCAGCAGTTCACCCTAAGTTGTTTCGGCACAGTATGAGCATGACATTGATAAATCAGCCCATTAACAATTCTACTGTGAATAAGAACATGTTAATATCCCCCCTTTGGGAAAGGAAAAGACACTTCAGTCAGTAGCACAGCCCTGAGGGTGGGTGGGTACACCTTCGACATAACTTTTTGTGTTGAACACGATGAATCACACACTCATTTCAAAATGGCCCGAAACAAAGTACCCTGCATCCCTTTCGTGACAGCTGTAGTCTTGCCCACTGCTACTCCCCATGCCGGTGTTTATTTATTTTTAATGAAGGTGTTTTACACCCTCATAAAAATAATAATTTAGATCATTTGGTAGACGGGCTTTGACCTCGACTGTCAGAGTCAACCCTGCCTGAAAGGAATACAACACAACATCCTCGCAGAAAGACGGAGATACCTGATAAATGTTCTTCCCTGTCGGCAGATAAACTCAGGTCCAGTGGGCGGTTGGCGGGTGCTCTGGTGTGGCCTGCTCCTTCTTTCCTATCAAACATCTGTCGTCCTTATCTCACCTCCTTCTTTTTTGTGTTGGTTACTCTCTTGTAACGCATAATCTATTCTTCGGCACTTATATGACCTTATTGTGTTGCAAGTGCCGTGAAACTCTTACTAAAACTAAACTAAACTCAGGTCTATTGTGTTCTACGGCAAATATAATATGCGCCTTACCGCTAAACTACATACGCAAGTCACACGGGTGTGTGGAGGGTGCCACTGGTGGGTCCAATAAGCCTTTACTCTCCCCAGTGTTCCGTCCATCTGTTTTTCTCCTTCCGAACTTTGAATGATACTTTGTGGTTAGGCTACCCGACTCGTAATCGTGAGGTTGCGGGTTCGGGCGTTCGAATGGGTACCCGGCCATAGACAGTGAACGATCTTGTCAGTATGTTATGCTTTAGCACTTATAAAATTGCAGCTTCAACGGTATGCTTCTCAGAAAGTTGAGACTGTTTCAGAACGCTATCAGGTCTGCTGGGGTAAAAGTATAGATTGTAAAACGCACAGGGCTTGCTGTTGAGCAGGAATTTGCGTTGTACAAATGCTATTCAGTATTACGTGTTTCTCTTTACTCGAACATTCTACGGTACCGGTGTAATATTTTCTCTCACATCGGCGTCTGTAGAGTAGCGGTTAGGCCACAAGACGTGTGTTCCATTCTCGTGTGATGAGGATGTTTGTCGAGTATCCCCGTCTATTAGGAGGTTGTATCTTTCTTACCTGTTGTTGGCCCATGAATGTATTTTTTTGGTTAAGTGTTTCACGGCGCTCGATACTGCCAAAGAGCATATTATGAGCGCGTTGGACACATTAAACATTTTCAGTTGTTTGGACATTTTGAATTTTGACAGAGTGGCGGCCTAAGCCTACTCTTGTCAATTTTGGACCACAAAGGGATCTTTAACGTGCGTAACTTGCACACAGGAACTCTGAGATTGTTTGCTCTTATCCATGAAGGCTAGGTGTTAGATCTTACCTACCTTAAGATCAGGGGTGTCGCTGAAAGACAGCAGTAAAAAGAAGCCAAGGGGTAGCAGTAGAAATTAAGGCTGCAGAAAAAGTAAGGAGCCCAGAGGAGGGTGCAAAGGGGGTGAGGAGTGGGACAGAAAGTGGAGACGGAATCAGACGACAGAACATAGTTGGAGAGCAGAAAAAGATGTGAAAGGAAACAAAAATTTAGAGAAGAAAATGTTCCGTCGTTATCCGGATTCGAAGCTCTTAACCTCTAGGCGAACACCTTAACCTCTAGACCACGAGAGCCCACTCCTGACACGCAGGGTGGAAGCAGCTCACCTCTTACAAGAGCTAAATTGTGCCCATGGGGCGGGGTGTGTAACATATTAGTTTTAGTAAGAGTTTTACGGCACTTGCAACACAATAAGGTAATATAAGTGCGGAAGATAAGAGGTGTTACAAGAGAGTAACAAACACAAAAAAGAAGGAGGGGAGATGGAGACGATAGAATCGTTATAGGTAAGAAGGAGCAAACCACATCACAGCACCCGCCAACCACCCACGTTTAACATCTGCGATTTTTTTGTCTCGTCATGTTCGCCATCTCGGTTTTTTTTATATAGATCTAGACCCACTCAGGAAAGAGTTCGAAAAATGAGCCACTTGTTTTGTAATCCCCCTTCCCGCAGCTGGGATTGAGCTTCCCCGAATTTTAAGCCCGGGAAATTCAATTATTGACGTGGAACTTTCCAAAAGAGGCAATTAACTGATCATGTAAATCTCATCTGGCTAAGAAAGCAAAAACAAACTCGCTAACATTCAGCATATCCGTTCGACAAGGCTGCATTATCTATATGCAGGCCCCACAGAACTTAATTTTTTTTTTTTAATACATATTATTGTTCTATGAAGCTCACGTGGGACGCTCAGTGTTAAAAACAATCAGGAAACGACAAATGAAGTTTTGGGGACATTATGGTCTTGGACATTTTACTCTCACTGGTAATATCGAGGCAAACGATGCAGGGGTAGGCCCAGAGCGACCTACTTTGGAAACCTAAACAAATGGGTAATGGGGAAAGATGAGGGAAATGAAGCTTTTTGAGAGCATCCGAGCAAAAGAATGAATGGAGAAACCACGATCACCGATGTCTGTTACAGATCTGGCACTGGATGAATGAATTGTTTTATATAACTATTTTATCAATCTGCGGCCCAAAAGTTTAATATAAACTATGTAGAATTCTATTCTGGCCTCTTTTTTAATGTAAGTGCTTTGGGGCCCCATAGAAAGCAATGTAGATCATAAGGAGGCAGGCGTCGACTCTGCCTGTCAGGGCCAACAGAGACGGAGAGGGATACAACTTCCCAGTAGGAAAATCGAGAGACTCAAGAAAATCCCCCTCCCTCCCCCAGGAATCAAATCTTCCGCCTGTGTTCAGAGTCCTGCTCCTCCTCCTCCTCCTCC
>NW_004797280.1:360200-362919 GCF_000002075.1 Aplysia californica | reverse complement strand
ATCTCATCATCATCATCATCATCATCATCATCATCATCATCATCATCATCATCATCATCATCATCATCATCATCATCATCATCATCATCATCATCATCATATCAAGTGCCAGTTCTGCGCAGACATCGGCGATAAAGGTTCTCCATTTATTCCTTTGCTCGAATGCTCTTAAAAAAGGTCGTTACCCTTATCTTTCCACGATACCCATTTGTTTAGGTTCTCTAAGTAGGTTGCTCTGGGCCTACCCTTGCCTCGTTTGCCTTAACTTTTGCCAGTGAGAGCTAGATGTTCCTGCTTCTTTTCATGCCATTAATTAATTAGCAAAGTTAATTTTGTTCCAAAGCCACATAGCAGGCTGTCTTTGGCGCAGATAAAAAAATGAACCATGTTCTCATTCATTCAAGAACACTAAGTGGAGCATAACGCGGTCTTAAACACCCCCAGTAGCGGAGTGCAATGTTTGCACTAGTCTTTTGTGTCTGAAAACCGGTGCCCTTGAGCAAACTCACTAACGCATGTGCACAAATATTCCGTTTCGTTTACTCAATTGTTCGAGCTCGAAGAATCGCCTCCTGGATCGAAGCTTATATTTGATTTACTGAATAGTTAATGATCCTGTCAAACGATTAAGTTGCAGCGGTCTTGAGCATTTGAAAAACTCTCGGGGAGTGCTGAGAGATTAAGTTAGAATGTTAAGAGGGACAGACAGACAGACAGACAGACAGACAGACAGACAGACAGACAGACAGACAGACAGACAGACAGACTGACAGAGACAGACTGACAGAGACAGACTGACAGAGACAGACAAAGAGATAGACAGATAGACAGGCAGACTGACAGACAGAGACAGAGAGAGGGAGAGAATGAGGGAAAGGGGTAGAGAGAGAGATACAAAAAGAGAGAGAACGGGACAGACAGACAGACAGACATACAATAGACAGATAAAGAAATAGACTGTCTGAGATAGAGGCGGAGACAGAGAGAAAACAGTGACTTGAGAGACAAAAGTGTATACTGACACACACACACACGCACAGAGAGAGAGAGAGAGAGAGAGAGAGAGAGAGAGAGAGAGAGAGAGAGAGAGAGAGAGAGAGAGAGGGGGGGGGAGATAGACAGACAGACACAAAAACAGACAGACAATTAGTCATACAGACAGACAGAGATAGAGCCAGAGACAGAGAGACAGAAAAACAGAGACTTGGAGACAGAGGTGTACACAAGCACACACGCACACACACGCACACACACACACACACACATACACGTACACAAACACACAAAACACACACAGCACCTATGTGTGAGAGAGAAAGAGACAGACAAACAGACAGACAGACAGACAAACAGACAGACAGAGGAAACAAACACAGAGGCAGACATAGAAAAAGAGAGTAAGACAGAAGGAGAGAGCGAGAGAAAGAAAGAAAGAAAGAAAGAGAGAGAGAGAGAGAGAGAGAGAGAGAGAGAGCGAGAGAGAAAGAAAGAACGAGAGAGGGAAAGAGGAAAGAAAGAAAGAAAGAAAAAAATACAGAGAACACAACAGGGGGAGCGGACACGCCAGAGTGGCCCTGTTTTGTGGGCTTCGATTTTCCTGTGTATTTCTCAGTGGTATTTGACACCTGGCGAAACCGGAGAGGTATATCGATCACGATAAACCGGGCCCTCCCACAGGATATTGGGTTGAAAGAAAAAAAAACCCTGGACAAACTATAAAAAGCCAAACATTACTCCCATCTGAACAATGGAATGAAATACACGTAGTATATTAACGCCCCATCTACACTTTCTAGTCATTTAGTCATTTAAGATGCTGGACCTCTGAGTTTAACGTCCATTTCAAAAAGGACTAAGTCAAATTATAATGTATTCGTATAAAGTGCCTTTCCCTAGGACACAACGTCGGACCCAGCTGAGGCTCCAACCCCTGAACCTGCAATCTCACGATTACGGATCTGGTAGCCTGACAACTAGGATTATGATGCCATTTGAACATTGCACTTCCTCAATTTTGTCAGGCTCGATGCAAACTGAGCTACAACAGCAGCCATTTGGCTTTCGTGTGAAATGGACCACCTGTTTCCAGCCTTAGCGTGGTCAATGACCAGTCATGCTTGGAGCCCACAACCTCCGATATGGGAAATTCAATAAACGGGTTATAGGGGATTGGGCTACTAAACACATTAATAGACGCGTTATGGGAATGCAAAATGATATACGTTTGAAGCCCCTTTTAACACTGTCATGTTATTTAACCCTATATGTACGCCCTGGGTTCATTTTGTACCCCCGGTGTTGTATTTTTCACTTTTTAAAATACTTCTAGTACGAAGATCTCTTTGAAACTTTCAGTATTTCTCAAAAAATCATTTTGACAGACTGCTATGCAAAGCGTACAAATCGGATTAACCAGTAAATTTCCTCTTTGGAAAGTGATGGCACAGGGTTCCCCACGTCGTATGGATGCGATAGTAAAACACGACGTACGGAGAGGGTTAAGAGGTGAGACATCCGAATTTCAAGTCTGTCTCCGACAACACCAAGTCAAACAGGTGGACAGCCTCAGAAACTCCACACAACCCAAGTTCAGAACACCCCGTTGGGTATTCAAGTTCAAGCCAAAGTTATAAGCTCCGTAGTCCGGTATGATATCAACTGAGTTAACAGCGGGCACAACTCCCCTCCCCCCACCCTTCCACACACACACAAACACACA
>NW_004797280.1:357146-359383 GCF_000002075.1 Aplysia californica | reverse complement strand
AAGATAAGATAAGATAAGATAAGATAAGATAAGATAAGATAAGATAAGATAAGATAATACTTTATTATCCCAGGGGGGGAACTTTTCTTGGCTGTACCGGACCGTAAAAACACATGCAGGTAGGTATACATAAAAATTTTAATGATATATTACTCTAATTAAAATTCAATTTGAAAAGAGAATTAAAGCTGACAAAATGTTACGTCTATCCATGTATTGTTATGACTATAATGTTCGCATATAGTTCCACAGTAGACACATCCCCTTCACCCTATTTTGTCGGCCCGAAAGCATAAAATATTGCATTTTGAATTCTTTCAAATTGACCACTTAACTGGTTTTGTTCGATCTAACACAACATTTTAAATGTACAACTGTAATTCAGTACTCGTTAGATATTGAGTGGGTGAAAGGGCGCTTGCGTTCCATAGCCCCAAGATCTGGAACGCACTGCCTGGTGATTTGAGAGATTTTGTTTTTAAACCTCCGTCGACACAGTTTAGATCATATAGGTGGCAGGCTTCTGGTCCCACCTGTCAGGACTAACCCGAGCTGAGAGGGATGCAACATTCGTGCAGAAAGACCAAGATACTCAATGAAAAAAATTTCACCCCGCTCAAGAAGCGAACTCAAGTCTCCACGTGCCGCACCGAAAAGCCTAGCCGCAACACCACAGACGCCGTTGTACATTAACATTAGGTGACTATTTATCTATTCCCATATCTCTTGCGAGTTACTTGACTTTCTTAATTTCGATTGTCATTCCCAACCGAAAATGGTGGGGTCGGTAGTCTAGTGGTTAGGCTGCTGGGTTCGTATTTGTGAGATGGCGGGTTCGGAGGTTCGAGCCTCAGCTCGGTCCGACGTTGTGTCCTTGGGAAAGGCACTTTACATGAATTTCCGATTTAGCTCGATTCTTTCAGAGATGGACGTTAAACTCGGAGGTTCCGCCTCTAAAAGACCTTAATAGTGTTGATACTGGCGCTAAACAAATACTATTTTTCTCCAACTGAAAATACCCCCAGTGAGTGAACCTGCACCTATTTTCTCAACGTTTAGCGCGTTGCTCTCAGACATCGGCCTGACCCATTAAAACGAAAGAAATAGCAAAGTTCCCCAGTTTCACGTACCCTAGAACATTACCATAGAGTTTCCCTATGCTTTAGCCTACGTAAAGCAAAGTTTCAAAACATCAAAGTGATCTAGGAAGGAGCTTTCTTACAATATTTATAAAACGACCCAGAGAATGTACAACTGTAACTCAGTACTCGTTAAATATTGAGTGGGTGAAAGGGCGCTTGCGTTCCATAGCCCCAAGATCTGGAACGTACTGCCTGGTGATTTGAGAGACATCAAATCATTTAATACATTCAAAAGTCAGTTGTAGTCATTTCTATTTTCAGATCAAAGAGATTTATCTCGATTTTTAGTCAGAACACAACGGCATGTCTATGTGCTGCTACTTGTATTTGTAAATTTAGACCATGTAGGAGGCTGGCTGCTTTCGTCCTGCCTGTTGGGGCCAACCAACCCGGGCTGGGAGGAATGGAACGTCCTAGCAGGCAGACGGAGATACTTGATTTAAAGAAAAAAAACAGCTCCCATCGCTACCTCAGAGACATTTTTGTCCCTTTTGAGTTACTAAGACCATGAAGTCAGAATCCAAATGTTCTCTGGCGAACGTCTAACCGCTGCACCGCAGACGCCAGTGACATTACACTACTTCAGAATTACAAAGTTCCATCTGCTTAGTAGATCTACTTACTTTTGAGAGTTGTGATATCCAAAATTTAGAGTTTCACACTATTTCAAGCTTTTTCGAATGAAAATCTTTGAATATCTAGATAACAACTCACTGATTTTGATACAGCAGAAAGAGCATTTGATTTCTGACCTCATGGTCTTAGTAACTCAAAACAGCCAAAAGTATCAGATTGAACTTTATGAGGTTCTGAGGTCGCGACAGATCCTGCGTTTTGAGTAACCTTTTTCAGCACTTAGAGCGTTTACCTCTTACAGTGGCACACTGGACAGAGTTTTATGAATGTAAGAGGTTCTTTTTCGGCCCACACAGCATGTACCTTAGTGATCAGAAAGAAAGAAAGTAAACGTGTTGGAGTTCGTTTTAGGAAGAGTTTTATGGCACTTGCAATACAATAAGGTTACATAAATGACGAAGATTACAGGTGTTACAAGAGAGTTACAAACACAAAAAGAAGGAGGAGAATATATATATA
>NW_004797280.1:354726-355959 GCF_000002075.1 Aplysia californica | reverse complement strand
CCCCCCCCCGTTGTCTCCAGTACATCTTTCTCCATTGTAGCCAGGCGATGCCAAGTTCCTTGACAACTGCCTCTGCCTTTATCCACCATGTTATTCTTGGTCTTCCTCTGTTTATCTTACCCTAGGGAGTCCATCTCAGCGCCTTTCTGGCCACACTTGTCATCGATTTTCTATAATGTGGGTACAATCCATAACTATCTCCCTTGAGTCACTGACTAGTCCACTTTTCCTTTCATTGGCTTAATTGTTAGAAGTGTACTAAATAATGCCTGTGGTCTAAAAATTACTTATAGTACACTTTTCTGAATTAACTATAAGCATCCTAGAGCAGCACTTGAGATACTTGCTGTATAAAGCTTAACAAATGACTGACGTTCAGTAAAATTTCTTTTTGAATCCATTTCCAATACAAGAAAAATTGCTAGTTGATTCTCTCTACCCACCTCTCTCTTTCTCTCTTCCTCTCTGTCGCTCTCTCTCTCTCTCTCTCTCTCTCTCTCTCTCTCTCTCTCTCTCTCGCACCCTCCTCCTCTTTCTCTCTCTCTGTATCTCTCTCTCTCGCTCTCGCACCCTCCCTCTCTCTCTCTCTCTCTTTCTCTCTCTTTCTATCTCTTTCTCTCTCTTTCTCTCTCTCCCTCTTTTTTCATCTCTCTCTTTCTCCCTCTCTTCCTTTGTCTTTCTCTCTCTCTATTTCTTCTCTCTTTCTCCCCATCTCGCTCTCCTACTATCACGCACACATACGAATACACACACCTACATACACATGAACACACAGACACACACACACACACACACACACACACATTGCACACGCATCCGTCCCGATACATGTCTCATACTAAATAACACAGTTAACAAGCACACATCACGTTCATACAAATACCTATTTAATGGATATCATAATATAAATTCAAAGCAGAACAGTACACAAGGGCCAGATGGAGAAATGGTGGACAAGGGGCGGGTGGGAACAGACCATCGAAAAAGAGAGAGAGGGGGGAGGGAGGGAGAGATGAGAAGAGAGTGGAAGAGAGAGAGAGAAAGAAGGGGTAGGAACAGAACCGCGATAAAGAGAGAGAAAGACACACACACACAGACAGAGGGAGAGACTTTGAGAGAGATAGAGAAACGAGAAAGAGGAGTGTGAAGAGGGATGGGAGAGAGTGGAAAGGAGAGAAAGAGGAGGTAGGAACAGTTTCTTTAAAGAGATCTAGAGAGAGAGAGAGAGAGAGA
>NW_004797280.1:351264-354302 GCF_000002075.1 Aplysia californica | reverse complement strand
GAGAGAGAGAGAGAGAGAGAGAGAGAGAGAGAGCGTATAAACACACTGCGGGTGACAGGAAAGGAGGAGACGTGTAGCATAGATCGATCCCATTGTTAAATGACCCTTGAGGCATAAATGAGTTAGTGACCCGGAGCTGGGGACGGGATGTTACGGGCCAGGCCTGCCTGACTTCCCGCCAGCCGCTCGCCGGAAGTTAACACTGCGAGCTGTTGCGAGCATCATGAGATACGTGACTTAAACAGCGTGTTGCTGTCTCCTCGCCTGGAACAAATACCCAATCAGACAGACAGAATAACGCCGCTAGATATATGATACAAACAGTTTGATTTGGAATTCAACATTACGGCACGGCCCCAGAATAACAAGCTTCTATCTCACTTATGCTCACTTATGGGATGCCTTAAATCTAAATTTTGCGGATGACACCCGCCTATTAAATACCACAGTACATAAAATGCAATTTAAAAAACCAGACGAACTAGCAAAAGTTGCGGAAAATGTTGGCTTTATAATAAATGTATCCTAAACAAAATTACTACAACTATAATCAGAAACTACGCCCATCACTCTTTATAGAGAACCCCTCGTAGAAATTAGTAAATTCAAGTCCTCGGCAGCATTATATCCAAAACTGCAGACTGCTTTGACGAAGTCCAACAAAGACTTTAAAATGCATGGATTGCTTTTGTGCAATTAAAAACTATGTTGAAGTCAAAGATCATTTCATTGAAGACGAAATTAAAAATATATAATAGCAATATTTTGGCTGCATTAACGTATGGTTCAGAGATATGGAAGACACACAAAACAATTCAAAGAAAATTAAAAAGCTTCCAAGCCGAATGTGTACGAAGAATTTTTACTAATAAAAAGGAATTAATGTATTATGCACAATGAAGTGATGGAAAGAGATGGAATTGAAGATATCAACACAGCAATAAAAAAGAGAAGATGGAGATATCTTGGACATTTCTGAGAATGCCAAAGACAAGATTGCCCTATCAGACATGGCACTGGAAACCAATAAGCAAGAGAGAGTGGGTAGGACCAACTGGAAACTATAGAGGCACAATAAGAGATGAGGCAATCACCTAGTGTTTAGAGGTGCCGAAACTGGAGAAAGTGGCCCGAGACAGACACGAGTGGCGTCGACTGCTCTCTGCCTTATGTACCTGACGATATAAGGGAGAGAGCAAGTAAGTAGGTTAAGTCTAAGTTCTCACACACTTCATCTCCCTAAAATGAAGGAGTATTTTCCTCCTTTTTTTTAGATGCAGAAAAAAACATACACATTTTTTACTTAACCGTACACTCTTTATAAGTGTTTTATGGCACTCGCAACTGCATAAGGTCATATGAGCGCACAGGACACTTTAAACATTTTCAGTTGGTAGGAAATTTTGAATTTTACCCGGGTGGCGGCTTAAGCCTACTCCTACCGACTTTGGACCACCAAGGGATCTTTAACGTGAGCAACTTGCACACAGGACCTCCGAGATTTTTCGCACTTGTCCGAGAAGGTTAGGTGTATATCTTTCCTACCATAAGATCAGGGCTGTGGCTGAAAGACAGCAGTAAGAAAGAGCCAAGGAGTAGAAGTAGATATGCTGCAGAAAGAGTCAGGAGCCCAGAGAAGGTGGCAAAGGAGGTGAGGGGTGGAGGCAGAAAGTGGAGACCAGAGAGAACGACAGAACATTGCTAGAGAGCACTAACAGAGATGAAAGGAAACAATTTTAGAGAAGAAAAATGTTCGTCTCTATCGGGATTCGAATCCGGGACCTATTGAATGAGAGGCGAACACCTTAACCTCTAGCTGTTTGACGTGACTGTATAGCTGTTCCTAGTCCTCGTTACGAGTATACTCGTAGCCCGGATAAAATCCAATATTGACGGTAGGAGTGTCTTGTTACAATCTTAACTTGTCATAAGACAAACGTTGATATCCCACTTTCCAATTTGACCTTTTACTCACAGAAACTACACCAAAAAAACCCAAAAAAAAAAACAACCACAGACACTATAGGACCCGTGCCAAATGAGAAAATACAATGTCGGAGAGAGCTGGACCTTGAACCCCGAACCCGCTGTCTCATGTTTTTTGTTTACTAGTTCTGTAGCCAAACCACGAGACTACCGACGCTTCTTAATGTATAAAAGATTTACTGACACCTTACTAACTACTTCAAGAATTTTGTTCCAACTTTCTCGAAACCGTAACGTACTGACTTAACTCAAGTGCAGACTGACGAGTCGAGTGGGGTGCACAGGAGCATCTGTCTGCATTGAGAGACTGTTTGGCACTTCCGTTTATTTGAACTGTTTGTCTGGTGTAGTTTGCCGGCACTCTGTGGTGGTCATCATCACCATCATCATCATCACCATCATCATCATCCAATGCCAGATCTGCGCAGACATCGGCGGTTATGGTTCTCCTTTCATTCCTTTGCTCGGATGCTCTTAAAAAAGCAACGCTTCCCTGATCTTTCCCCGTTACCCATTTCTTTAGGTTCCCTATAGTAAGTAGGTTGCTATGGGCCTACCCCTGCCCCGTTTGCCTTCAAGAGCTAGATGTTCAAGACCTTTATGTCTATTCAGGTGTCCTAAAAACTGCATTTGTCTTTTCCTGATAGTTTTTAACATTGAGCGTCCCGTTTCTAGTTTAGTCTGTTTCCCGGATGTTCCTAGCGTGATTCTTGACCTAATAATGGCAATAAACCGTTTAAAAAACCACGCTTTTTTACAAATATTTTGAGCGAAAACAGCCAGTGTTAGGGCTGCGATTTTACTCAGAATAGCTCTATGAGAAAACTGAAAATGTTCTGTATCTATCTGCATGATCTGCATTGTTAAATGAGCTTAGATCTTTTTTATTCAGAGGCCTTCAAGAGAAATCTTGACGTGTAAGTTGAGATGAAAACTCTAAATAAAGAGTTTGTTAATTTCGATGGATAACGAAGGTTAAGTGATTTTGTTACGCACTCGTATGCTTATGTCTATGTGTACGTGTGTGTGTGTGTGTGTGTGTGTGTGTGTGT
>NW_004797280.1:346642-348754 GCF_000002075.1 Aplysia californica | reverse complement strand
CCCTCGATTCCCCAGCGTCTCATCCCATTCCCTTTCCGCAAGCCAGCCTCTACTCCAAACCCTCACCCCGTCCTCCTCAAATTCCAAACTCTTCATCCCACCAGTAGCTCCCACTACTGCCCACAGTTAGGAGTACCGACGCTTCAGTTAATACGTCATTGACTTTGGTACTACCTCTACTGTTGCTGGAGCAAGAACTTAAATTCATTAGATTTAATATCGTATTAAAGAAAAACAAATTTTTTCACTTGTCTGGATTTTTTTCCATTTGAATGCGCTATGTGTAATCACACTAGGTTAATTCCAAGTGAATACTTTATACAACGTAACCCCATCACACGTTAATAGAGGACAATGAACGCAATAATATGTCTGCTTTTTATTTATTGGCCATACCTCTGAACATTTAGACGTCTTTTTTTAATGACTGAAGGTAGTTAATTCGGTCTTCTTGATTTAACCCAGCAAGTTGTAGTGGCTGAGGAAAAGAAACGGTTTGAGAATCTGCAAGGGGGGGGGGGGTGGATAAAGTTTAGTAAACACAAAGGTCGTCTCTGTGAGATCAGCTCACGGTCTCTTTCGTTGTGGGGTCGAGAGTATTGACAGTTAGATCTATTGGGCCGTCGGTTAAAAGAGGGGACAACGACGGTACCAAACTCCAAAATAACTTCCGCCGAGCATAAGATCACCCGCATCCAATTTTCCCCTTGCCATAAAGATGAACCAACATCTTTTATCGACGCTCTTGTCCCTTTTCAAACAAAAAGTAGCTTACAACGAATTATTTTTATCTCTATAAACTAAGATTTATGAAACGCAGGAATGCGTTTTTACTCGAAGACTTGCTTCATCACCCAATTCTCGGGCCTACCAGTGAAGGGGCTTAGCACGAAAGTGATACATGTACATTTAAACATACTCTAGTAGAAAGTTAATTATGGTGTAATCAGCATAGTGAATAGGTAGGCTACCTTCAATATTTGAGAATTGGAACTGAGAAATCCATACATCGTATCTAAACACTGCTGGTACTGCTAGTTAGCACTAGAATATATCTTCTTTTTTTTTAAATAATGTTTTGTTATGTGTCCTGCTAAACTATTAAACAGAGGGGTTATTTTTCTTTCTTTTTTGGCTGTGCGTGCAGTTGCGTTTTATAACAAGTCCAGATACATGCTCCAACCATATTCTCGAATCTCTTGATAATATCAATTCATTAATTTTACCAAAGTCCAACAATCATTTGCCAACATTCAAAAGCTTATCATGTCCTAACTGCTTTATCTCCTTTGTCCACACATCAATTAACGGAGGATTGCTGATACTCTCGGGCATCATATCCAGTAGGATCGGTTATGCATAATATTATATACAGAGAAAGAGAGAGAGAGAGAGAGAGAGAGAGAGAGAGAGAGAGAGAGAGAGAGAGCGAGAGAGAGAGAGAAAGAGAGATAGAGAGAGATGATAGGGTGGGGGAGGGAAAGAGATAGGCCTGACAGCCAGCCAGCCAGCCAGCCAGACAGACATAGAGACAAACAAACAAACAGACAGACAAACAGACAGACAGACAGGTATGGGTTACGACGAGGTGGAATAAGATGCTCGTCAACTTTTGGGCATAAGAAGTTATTGGTGTCATCTTAAAGTTCGTTCATTTGTCTTGCTTTTGTAAAAAAAAAAAAAAAAAATTAAATACGTATAGATCTATATCGTTGATAGACGTCGAGATATTTGCGATTGAACGAGATGAGGGTCACCTTGTGTCTTCGGTAGAATTAGCCAAAAAATGGCCTTCAAAGTTTGGTGACTTCCAAACTTGACTGTACTTGAAACCTGCATAGTCACAATTTTTGTACCTTTGATCAACGTTTTTCAGTAGAAATCTACACAGAAATGTATTTTTAACTGGACACAAAAGGTGCTAAGCCACAAAACAGAATATTGGGAGAAAAAAATTGCCCTACGTCCAGAAAAATGCTGGTTTCTTTAATTCTAATATTTTGACGAGCCTGATTTCACCCCGAAGACAAATAGATAGACAGATAGATAGATAGATAGATAGATAGATAGATAGATAAATAGATAGATAAATAGATAGATAGATAGATAGAT
>NW_004797280.1:342606-345643 GCF_000002075.1 Aplysia californica | reverse complement strand
AGAGAGAGAGAGAGAGAGAGAGAGAGAGAGAGAGAGAGAGAGAGAGAGAGAGAGAGAGAGAGAGAGAACAAGCAAGAAAGAGACCTCAAACCTGTTGGCGAGGGCGTCCTTCTAATCACATCAGAGGGATCGGTCAAGGAGTCTTAGAGCAGCGCCCACAATACTCTGTGTGCTATCGATCTGGGTAAGGTTCAGAGTTTCCAGCACCCATCCCAACAGGGCGGGACCTGCCGAGCGGAGAGATGAATTTTTCAGATGCCGCTCCAAGAACGGTGTCGTTTCTCCTACCTATGTCCGTTCAGTATGTGGCAATATAGAGATCCTGCTGGGTGTCCCTTCTCACTTATTTATGCCTTACTCTTGTCACTCCCAACTTATCGCTGTGTCGTAGACTACGTCCGTTCAGAGAGATGGGGACAGTGCTGAGGGTTTCACTCTTAATTGTTCATCGCCTATGAAATTTTGCCGCTGGAAATCGCGGAGGGGGGGAACGAATACGAGGTGCCTGACAATTGTTAAAGACTGCTTAAAGCGGTTTATGGGTCCGTAGGGATGGACGCATTGTGCGCTGATGGCCATTTCTCTGGAATAATCATGATTTAATGCATGAGTATCAAAATGGGGACATGTAACCGTGCAGGACTACCAACGTAGACTTGCTTGAGTATCACGATCGTAGTGGCTCTACTAGTCGACATAATAATAATATCTCAGTTATAATAATTCGTATATCTTGTCTAAAGAGAACCCTTTCCACACTGTTTAATAGCTTGTACTTAATTCTGTACTCTCTTTTTCAACAGGAGTATGATTTTTGTCTCCATATTTTGAACTCGTCCCTTTTACGATGACAATCTTCCCCCAGTACTTATCACGTGTCATTTTTGCCAAGAGTAACTTGGATGGAAAACATAAAAACATGGAATGACCTGGATACGGCAGAATGTGCAACAGCAGTTCGCGACCGTAAAGGATGGGGGGTCATTACATGTCATCCTCTGAGTCAGAGATGACACTTCCAGGTATCTAGGCATTTTTGTCATGTATCACTTTGTTAAACACCTAGCAAGTTTTTTCTCCTTCTCCATCATTAACATAACAAACCAAGGACTCTGAGAAAACTTCTTTTAGTTTTGTTCCCGTATAGAAGACAACCAGATTCAAAAGGTAGGTTTTCGGGTTTGACGCCCCTATACGCACTAATAGGTTTATAAACACTATTTGGTTATTTAAAAGGTGGAGCCACCGAATTAAACTTCTTTTCTGACAGGACCAAACCAAACGGGTTGAGAGCTTGGAAAAATCTACCCGCGTTCAAGAATGCCCATTCTGGGATTTGAACCACGGCCATCTGCTCAATTATTAAGCATGATACCAACTGAGCCCAGATTCCAAAAGATCATTCTGGAAACGGAATAACTGATCCTATTTTGGGACAAGGCTTCAAGAGAATATTTTTAAAGATGGACCTCGAGACTCTCTCCAGATAGGAAGATTCGTATTCTTTCTTTTTTTTCTGAATATAAGAGTTTTATGTCCCCACTGACAAACTTAAGATCATTTTGGAGGAAAGCTTCAATTCTGTGTCAGGGTCAACCCGGACTGAGAGGGATAAAACGTTCCATTTGAAAGACCGAGATCCTCGATTTAAAAAAAGCTCCTCGCTCGGGAATCGATCTCAAACCTTAGGCGTGCGAAGGTAACGGTTCTCATTATTCTTGGCGTTGACCGCTTAGTAGCCCTTTAGGTGATGTCATAGGGTTCATGTTCTTTCCAACTCAGAAAAGTTATTTGAGAGGCAGGACCTCCGATTCAAACATCCCTCCAAACAACAGGATCAAGTCAAGTCACTCGAAAGCCATACAAACACCTAAAACGACCTCTGTTCAAGAATATCTCGTTACGTTTCGAACCAGGATCAGCAACATGGCATTTCAGCATGTTAGCAGATAAGCAAGCAGTTCTCCCCAAGAACTTGTTACTTGTTACTTGTGTGAAGGACCGATACCACTGCACAATGGGCATCCACATAAGCGCTCCGTCCCCTGAAAAAGCACATCTCGAAGATGCTGACGGTTCCAAGCAATGGTTGATTCCATAGTCCTCTGCTCCTCCCACTAAGTCTTGAACTTCTGCAGGCGCCCCATCCAATTCCAAGCTCACGAAGTCGCTCAAGATGATGGTATTCCGACTCTTCTTGTTCTTTTCCCCGTTTTCCCCTACCCTAGAAATTTGATTTTAATATAGGCGTTTTACGCCCCCATCGACACAGTTTAGATAATTTAAGAGACGAGGTTCGATTCTGCCTGTAAGGACCAACCCGAGCTGAGAGGAATACAATGTCCCAGTAGAAAAAAACAACGAAATACTCGAAAAAAAATCTTCCAAGTGGGAACTCAAACTCGGGCCTTTCACGTGCGACGATGAAGAGCCTAACTTTAACACTACAGACGCCAGTATAACCTGTCAGTTGTTGGAATTGCTTCTTTTTTAGGGGGGGGACTAAGTGTTTTGCGGCACTCGCAACTTCATAAAGTCATATGAGGCACGCGGGACACATTAAACATTTTCAGTTGGTAGGAAATTTTGAATTTTCCGGGGTGGCGGCCGAGGACTACTCTTACTGATTTTGGACCCCCAAGGAATCATAAATGTTCCCAACTTGCACACAAGACCTCAGATATGTTTCGCCCTTATCCGAGAATGCTAGGTGTTCGTGTAGTAGTTTACTAGAAAGGCGGCAGAAAGACATCAGAAGCCCAGACGAAGTGGCAAAGGTGAGGTGGTGGGGGCAGAAAGTGGAGACAAAAGCAGACGACGGAACATTGTTAGAGAGCAGGAAAGAAGGTGAAAGGAGAACATTTTAGAGCTGAAAATTTTCCGTCGCTATCCTGATTCGAACCCGGAACCTATTGAAAGAGAGTCAGACACCGTGACCTCTCGACTAAGAGAACCCCCTAGAATTTCTGTTGGGTATCAATAATTACTATCGAAACTGTCAGCAGTATGACCTTGGGGTGGACTGGCCAAAGGAGAT
>NW_004797280.1:336830-339788 GCF_000002075.1 Aplysia californica | reverse complement strand
TCTGTCTGTCTGTCTGTCTGTCTGTCTGTCTGTCTCTCTCTCTCTCTCTCTCTCTCTCTCTCTCTCTCTCTCTCTCTCATTGAACTCCTCTACCTGTTTGCGATTGCGTTTTTTATATGTGTGTGTGGTGTGTACGTTTTGATATATGTGTTGTGTTTGTGTGTGCAAATGTGTCTGCGTATTTGGGTGTTTGTGTGATCAAATGTGTTAGCTCATAAACCGTTGCAGTTTGTTTTTTTAGATTAAGGGAAAAATATTTCAAAAGGTCAAATCACGTGTCAGAAACTATAAGTCAACAAAACAATAAAGTAAGAAAAATAATTCTTGTTTTGGGGATTTTTATTTTTGTTTTTTTATATTTCTGAAAATGTCATTTAAAGTCAAAATGGCAAGAGCAAGAACGTTAAGTCCAAATAATTGTTTTCTCCAATATCAGAAAGACATTATGACATTATAATATGATGACTGGTGAGTACAGTATGCACAGAAATTATATTTATAACGCTGAAAGACGGCAGGGGTTATTTTGTACAATAACTCAATATCACACAAAACTTGTAAGGACATCAAAACACATTCGCAGTTTCGCAAAATTAATTGCACGACCCTATACATACGACATATAAATTATAAATACAAAAATAGATGAAATAGGGCCGACATGTATGTTTGGAAAAAGTATGGTATATCACAGTTGTCACCCCCTCTCTCCGTAAGAGGCACGTCATAAAATCTACAAGGTAAACACGGTTACAACATATAGCATCCATTTTCATCCACACAGTCAAATTAGCACTTCATGTCATAATTTAATTTTAACAATTATTTTTCACACGTTGCACGACCTCCCAGTTCAAACAGTCACATAATATCACGCAAGTCTTCACTTGACACAATTACCGATTTCAGCTTCGTTGAGGATTCAAACTAGGTCAATCCGCCCTGTAATCCAGCATGCTACCAACAGAGCTATCGGCGCGCGATCACAGAATCGTGGAAGTTATAGAAAGAGGAGAAAGTCAGTGTGTAAAATTCAGAAGAGCTCCTGAATAAATCAGAGTCAGTGGTCACCATTTGAATACCTTGTGGATCAGGCCTTGGGATGGCTGCGATGTCTCTCGTGGATCATATCCTGAGATGGTTACGATGTAAATCTGTTTCTGTCTTGGCCGAGTGTAGGTTCCTGATGAAGTCCCTACACCAGGAGCGTTTGTTGACGTCGATGCAGTCATCGATTTGCGTAGGTGTTGCTCCGTGGTTAGACCACCGGACAGGGTTTTTAAACGCTCCAAGGGATGGGTCAGGACGCTGTCCTGTTGTGGGCAGAAATTGCAGCGACAGCAGCCGGGGAGCTATACTGTAATTGGTTGCTTTCTCTTGCAGTGATGGAGATCACTGTTACGATTCATGGCGTTTTAGTCATTTCACGATTTCATGAGTGGATTGTTGTAGATGTCCATTTCGCTAGCGTTGCTTTGAGAGGCTTGAATTTCTTCGCCTTCTTGTTGCCCAGAATGGCTGCCTTTGTGGTCGCCAGCAGGAGCTCCTCTGTGTTCTCCCCGTCCAGGGCAGAGGTTTCGAAGTAAGCTATGGCCCCGATACGGCGGGCCATCAGGGCACCATCGCTGTGTTTGACAGGGGCACCTCGTCGGTACACCTTTTTTGAGGACGTAATAGTTGACGATTTTCCAGTAGTGGTAGAAGCATGTGATGATGGCTCGTCAGACGCCAGCTGTGACTCTAGTTCATCTGGAATAGATGATGTCGACTGGAATTTTTCTTTCTCTTCTGTAGAAAGAAGTGAGCCAGATGACCCAGACGAAGGAGTTTTAAAACCAGAGAGTTCTCCGTCGGTTTCTCCCTCGGGCCTGTCTCTCAAATCCTTCTTATTCCCGACCAGAATGACCGGAGCGCCGCCGCAGTAGTACCTGATTTCTGGAGACCAGTTCTCGGCCACATTCACCAGGGTGTCCGAGTCTGCGAGGGAGAAACAGACGAGAACGACATCTATGTCGGCGTAGGAGAAGGGGCGCAGTCTGTCGTAGTCTTCTTGCCCGGCGGTGTCGTGGATGACCAGCTCCACCTTCTCTTCTCCAGTGTTCACCGTCACCAACTCAGTTTCGAACACAGTCGGTATGTAACCCACGTCCGTGAAGCTGCCCGTGGACATACGAGACACGAGACAGGTCTTGCCGCATTCCCCGTCACCGACGATCACCATCTTACGCCGGGGACACCGAATTTCAACCTCAGTGCTTTGCTGGCGCTGAATACATGATGAGAACAAACTCTTCATTGTTGTTTCACAAGTTGTACTTGTTCTTCTTCTGAGAAGAAAAAAGAATAGTCTCTCCGAGTGTCAGTATTTAATCGCACCACACAATTTTTCGTGTACGCTTAAGTGTATGAAACGTATGTGTATAACTTACCACCTAACGGTGTAGCTACTTATACTTTCGCTATCCGGCTGTTAAATATAGTGTGCGCGCTGACTGGCTGGTTTCCGCGTGCTAAATATAGCGGATTCTAAAAATAGACTGGCGTTCCCTGGGACCGCCAGGCTTCGTACGTTACGCGCAAGCCTAGATACTTCACCGTTGGCTGACCTGATTTATCGGGCCATGACTGTACTCGTAAAAATATACAGAAGGAAAATGTGTATAAAAGCTTAGTGGTATTTTTGGTGAAACCCAGTTGTTCTGTGAATTTTATATTATCAACACAGCTATTCACGCCTTTTTAGTGAGCTTCCACGGAAAAACCTTTTGTTCTATCTCTTTTCCTTTCAACTTATTCTCTCTCTCTCTCTCTCTCTCTCTCTCTCTCTCTCTCTCTCTCTCTCTTTCTCTCTCTCTCTCTTCTCTCTCTCTATCTCTCTCTTTCTTTCTTTCTTTCTTTTCCCCTCTTTCCTTCTCTCTCTCTCTCTCTCTCTCTCTCTCTCTCTCTCTCTCTCTCTCT
>NW_004797280.1:333423-336730 GCF_000002075.1 Aplysia californica | reverse complement strand
ACACACACACACACACACACACACACACACACATACACACACGCACTCACACACACGCGCGCACACACACACACACACATACATACACACACACACATTCAGAGATATAGAGTGAAAGAGAGCGAGACAGACAGAGACAGAGAGAGAGAGAAAACGAAAGACAGACAAAGAGACAGACAGAGAGACTGACAGAGATAGAGATAGGTAGATTGGAGAGGAAAGAGGATTTCAAAATAGAAAGACAACTGTCTTTTTACGATATTTAGGAAACGGAGTGGGGGATATACACACTACTTTGGTAAAGTACAAAAAATAACGGTACTGTAGAAAGAAAAAATAACCAAGTAAGAAAGAAAAATGACTCTCACACCTAGTCATATTTCAATCATGTAACATTTAAACATTTACAGACACAGGGTGAGACAAAGAGAGGAGGATAAGAACGAAAGGAGGTCTTCCAAATAGAAAGACATAAATAATATATATCGTTTTATATTTAGGAAGCGGGGAGGGGAATATATCCTTAGTAATTTATAAAGAATTACGGTAGGCCTACTTGAAAAAGGAAAAAAGAAAAAGGACTCTTACTTCTAGTCTCATTTCAATCGTGTTACAGCTTAAAATTTACAGAGAAATACGGAGAGATAAAGGTAATGGGAAAAGATCTATTAGGAGGATTTCCAAATAGCCAAATATTATCGTTATCGATGACAAGTTACTAAGAATCGCTGTACTTAAAAAAAAAAAAGAAAAAGAAAAGAAAAGAAAACTGTTTGTTATTTCTAATCTCATTTCTATCATTTGCCAGCTTAAAATTTACAGAGAACGAGAGAAATTCAGAGAGTGGGATGGGAAAGGATCTTAGAACTTAGAAGAGGCATTAAAAGACAGATATCGTTTTCTCGTACAATATTTAGGAAGCGGGGAGTGGGACATATCTATGATAAAGTACAAAGGATCACGTTACTTTAAAAAGGAAAAAAGGAAACAAATAAAACGAAAAAACAAGAACTCTTACGTCTTGTCTCATTTCAATCATTTATCAGCTTTAGATTTACAATGATCTAGTTCTTGACAGAGGAATTTAAAACTTATAAATAGGCACGCTTTGACATTTATCGAATGTACTATCATCGGGTTATTATCAGAATACTGATTAGAACTACGTTTCTAGCTTAAACACTATTATTTTTATTGTAAACAAAAATTGTTCATTGATATTCTGCGTGTGACTGTGAGTCTGTTTGTGAGCGCAAGCATAATTGTGATGTGTGTATGTGTACTGAACAGATGTATGTGTGTGGAAGAGAGTGTGGGAGAGAGGGTGTGTGTGTGTGTCACGTGTATGGATGTGCGCGTGCATGTGCGTGTACATGGATGTGTGAGTGGGAAAGGGGGAGGGGGGTATGTATGTACGTGTGTGTGTGTGTGTGTGTGTGTGTGTTTGGGGGTGGGGGGGGTGTATGTGTTTGGTGAAACACTAAACCATATGCACCAGCATCTGGACAATAAAGATTCGGCCTATATGTTCTGTTCTGTTCTGTTTTTATGTTATAGTATGTTATGTTATGTTATGTCATATTATGTTATGTTATGTTAAGTTATGTTTTGTTATGTCATGTTATGTTATGTTGTTTTATCTTATCTTTCGCGGTCACCTGGCCAGACCTATGTTTCAGGAGGTTTTTTTATGTAATGTTATGTTATGTTATGATATGTTATGGTGTGTTATGTTATGTTAGGTTATGTTTGTTATGTTATGTTGTGTTATGTTATGTTATGTTATGTTGTATTATGTTATGCTATGTTATGTTATGTCACGTTATGTTATGTCATGTTATGTTTTGTTGTATTATATCACCGTATTTCATCTTACCTCATCTTTCCCGGTCCCCGGGCCAGACCTATGTTTCAGGGGGTTTTTTATGTTATGTTATGTCACGTTATGTTATGTTTTGTTATGCTATGCTATGTTATGTTGTGTTATGTTATGTTATGTCACGTTATGTTATGTTGTGTTATGTTATGTTATGTCACGTTATGTTATGTTGTGTTATGTTATGTTATGTCACGTTATGTTATGTTATGTTATGTTATGTTATGTCACGTTATGTTATGTTATGTTATGTTATGTTATGTCATGTTATGTTATGTTATGTTATGTTATGTCACGTTATGTTATTTTTTGTTGTATTATATCACCTTATTTCATTTTATCTCATCTTATCTTATCTCATCTTTCTCAGTCACCGGGCCAGACCTATGTTTCAGGAGGGTTTGTTTGTTGTTGGGATTTTTTAGGAGGGGGTTGCTTTCGTTTTTGTTTTGTTTTGAATAAAGGAGTTTTTACAACCCCATTGGCACTATTTAGATCTTTTAGGAGACGGGCTTCGGCCATACTTATCAGGGCCTGCAAGGGCTAAGAGGAAAAGAACGTCCAAGCAGAAAATCGGAGACACTCGATAAAAATTTTACCCGCAAACTGTCTAATAACTACACCACAGAAGCCAGTTAAGTGTGTACACATATGTAAATCTTCTCATGATTTGTGTTGCATTCTTCATTTCTTTAAGTGTTCACGGTCATATGAGTTACGTTTGCTGATACATGTATCTTCAAGTTCCACCTTGCACAAGGTATACTAATCTCGGGGTCACTCCACTCTAAAATGCCATCCCTGTTTGTGAATGTTCGCTAAATAGAAAGTAACAGCAAGCGCTTTGTGTCTGCTTCAATGCCATTGTCGTTGTGTCGGTCTTGATCTAACCGACATTGTTAGGTAAATAAAGACTTACAAAGATCTTTGTTGCAGAATAACATCATCTTATTATCAGACCAAATTTAAGGTTCATCTTCGATAGGACCGAGGCAGATGGGCGGAGAATCTTATAAACTCCCCTCAACAACAATCAGTTGTGGATTTGAACTTCAACCATCCGCTCTGTTGTTCAGCACAATGCCAACCGAGTTAACGTTTCGCCCTCAAGACAGCTTGTGAAAAGGAATAAACATTAACAATACATGTAATTGGTTGCGTGTAACCTGCAACGGAAGCCTTCCAGCTCCGGAACCTTGTCGCAGCCTCCAACAAGAAAACATTTACCGCCGGCGGCGACGGTAGCGAAACAACGGCGTCGAGACACCGCGTGGCGGCAAGACTGCGCGGCGGCGACATGAGGACGTCGAAGTACTCGCCGGTCTTGGGCACAGTTGCTGAGAGCTGAGCAAACCTACGTGGGCACGTGCGCCGCCCTCGCTTTGATGTGTGGACACTTCAGCGTTCTGCCGCTCGCCGCCCAACTCCCGC
>NW_004797280.1:330496-331927 GCF_000002075.1 Aplysia californica | reverse complement strand
TGTGTGTGTGTGTGTGTGTACGTGGTAAAACATCAAAGCAATGTGCCAAGATCTGGGCAATAGGGATGTATCTTACCTTACTTATTTTTAAAATATTTTGTTGTCTGCTTTCGTCTCCGCTTTCTGCCCCCGCCCCCATCCTTTTGTCCCCTCCTGTGGGTTTCTGACTCTTTCTGCAGCCTTTTTACTGCTATTCTTTGGCACCTTCTTACTGCTGTCTTTCAGTTGCACCCCTGATCTGAGGGTAGGTAAGATGTAACTCCTAGCCACCTCGGATAAATGCAAAAAATCTCGAAGGTCCCGTGTGCAAGTTGCGCACACTATAGATCCTTTGGTGGTCTAATATCGATAAAAATAGACTTCGACCACGACCTGAGCAAAGTTCAAAATTAATTCCTACCAAACTGAAAATGTTTAATATGCCCCTCGCGCCCGTATGACCTTATGCAGTTGTGAGCGCCGTAAAATATTTACCAAAACAACAAAGATCTCCTACATTGCCGTCCCAAGGCAGAGCGATGAATAGCAATTATATTATACTGAGGGGTTTTTATGTTGTAGATCTTTTCGTTTCGTTATGTTCGTTATGTTTGTTTTGTTTTGTTTTGTTTTATAATTAGTTTGTTGCACTAGTCGTGAGCATATCTTTCCTCTTTCAATCAAATTATGAAGATCTGATAAATAGTAGATAGTGGTTATCAGACAGGCAAAGCTACGTGTGACTAATATTGATAAAATGCACGCGTCAAGAGTCTTTCGTGCTTTTCTAAAAATCATAACGTGACATGCAGTAGCGTTCTCTTCATTTAGACAACTGGGCAAACAAGGACAAACTCCTTGATTTTTTGTTGTTATTTTGTCAATTTTGTTTTGTTTTGTTGTTGTTGTTGTTGCTTTTTAATACCTTTCAATAAATTTTCTTCTGTTGATACTAAGCAAATGATCTATACTATCTTTGTACTGCCTCCACAAGAGAAGAATTTCGGCAAGCAAAGACTCAATTTATTGTGGAGACGGAAAATTACACACAAATAAATGTTGCTGGAAGTTGCCCGGTAGCCACATCACTGCGCAGTATCTTCAGAATAGCTGGAACAGGATTCTTGTGGGCGAAGTCAATCCGTCAATATGTATATTGATCCATCTATTGATCTATCTATTGATCCGTTAATCTATCGATTTATATATTTAGGTGCTTCACTGTTCGTGCATCTTGCTCCTGCCTATGTGTCTATGTCTGTTGGTAATCGTATCCATATCTATCTATGTATCTATGTATCTATGTATCTATGTATCTATGTATCTATGTATCTATGTATGTATGTATGTATCTATCTATCTATCTATCTATCTATCTATCTATCTATCTATCTATCTATCTATCTATCTATCTATCTATCTATCTATCTGTTTGTCTATCTGTCCTCTCAC
>NW_004797280.1:326077-329429 GCF_000002075.1 Aplysia californica | reverse complement strand
AAATATATATTTAAACCGATGGAGGTACTTGAAAATGATAGCATTCAATGGAGCAGTAGCCTAGCTTGACTCAACAAAACAGTGTGCCAAACGTTTTGGGTGGGCTTCATCACCATAGTATCCCTCCGGAATCAACAGATGGTTCTGTTTCAAAATACTTTGAACCATTTAAGATTTAACTCATAAGAGAAAAAAAATATTGTATGAATCGGTATGATTGTTTGTTTGTTTGTTTGTTCGTTCGTTCGTTTGTTTGTTTGTTTGTTTGTTTATTTGTTTGTTTGAGAAGCACATCGATACAATAATGATCATTTGGTGCTGGGAAAAAGTAATACAGACAGACAGAAACAGAGGTAAAGTGAAGAAGTAGGGCCTACCTGTGGCACCCTCCAACGCACCCGATAATGCACATACAAACCTTTACATCTCTATCAGCTAACCTGAGAGATGGGCACAAAAATATGTCTCGATTCTTTGTACCATCCTTAAAATACCACTTGTTCTGTTTTGCTTCGCTTTAATAGCAGAGCAGAAAAAGAATCGCTTTTTTCTTTTTCTTTTTTTTTTTTAAAGAGGAAGAAATTGATTGATTATCGGTTGATATTACTTCCTTCTAGCGGAAACGGAATTTCAGTTGTGCGCCCTTTAGCGAAGTTATTAAGCAACTGCGTCGGAGCGGCAGGCCTTTCAGAGCTATTTTGTTTTGGATATAATGTTAAGGAAGGGCTGCTATGGTGTGAACGAGACAATAAAACGCACGTTTTGAAGCAGGAAAATATTAATTGATGTATAAACGATGAGCTCTATTTTCTGTTCACTTTAGATGAAGTTAAGGGAAGGTTTCTTTCGGGACATTCGGACCAGTATCGCCCATTCGTCATAAAAGGCTCCATTCTCTTTAAAATCCTACACTGTGTTGCATAATTAGTAAACTTTAGAATCATACTATAGATAGAAACATGTATGCTAGCAAAGGGCCTTTAATTTGACGGACTTTCGACAAACTTCATGCTCAGTAGCAGCAGTATCCCCAACATGCAACACCAACAAAGCAAAGAAGAAGAAGAAGAAGAAGAAGAAGAAGAAGAAGAAGAAGAAGAAGAAGAAGAAGAAGAAGAAGAAGAAGAAAAAGAAGAAGAAGAAGAAGAAGAAGAAGAAGAAGAAGAAGAAGAAAAAGAAGAAGAAGAAGAAGAAGGAGGAGGATGAGGAGGAGGAGGAGGAGGAGGAGGAGGAAGAGGAGGAGGAGGAGGAGGAGGAGGAGGAGGAGGAGGAGGAGGAGGAGGAGGAGGAGGAGAAGACCAACAACAACAACAACAACAACAACAACAACAACGACAACAACAACAACAACAACAACAACAGCTGCAGCAGCAACAGCTGCAGCAACAACAACAACAACAACAGCAACAACAACAGCAACAACAACATGCAGTGCGAAGACTTGGAGTGGCAATGCATAATCCTCCTAGCCCTGCAATTAACCGCCTCGGAGTTCTGGTCAAAGGATCCAATTCCTTTGAGCGTCTGGGGAACGATTGGATAAATGAATTGGTAAACACCGGTCACTGATTGGTAAGCAAAATGAACCACCATGTCACTTTATGTGATGACTATCAAGTGTAGAACATGCTGACTTTCGTAGTTTTCATTATTACTGTTACAAGTTTTTGAAATCATTTAGCTTGAGGTTTATTATCTAGAGCGGGGGCTACCAGACTTTTTTTTCCAAGGGGCTGGATAACTAATAGAATGCCGGGCAACTATACATTTTGTATACTATACATGGATGTGTTGAATAAATAATTTCTTAAATTGAAGCAGAGCAAGTATTTGATACTGTAGCTAAAAGTTAGGTCTACAAAAGCACGTTTAAATAGCACTGCAGAGTTCAGTGGGGGTGGGGGCTTTCGTGGTCTAGAGGTTACGGTTTTCGCATCTCAATCAATTGGTCCCGGGTTCGAAATGTGACAATGACGGAAAGTTTTCTTCTCTAAAACTTCCTTCTGTCACCTCATCTTCTGCTCTCTAACCATGTTCTGTCGCCTGCTTTTGTCTCCACTTTCTGCCCCCCCCCCCTCCTTTGCCACCTCCCCTGGGCTCCGGACTCTTTCTGCAGCCTTTCTACTACTTCTCCATGGCTCCTTTCTATTGCTGTCCTACAGCCACTCCCCTGATCATAATATGGTAGGTAAGATCTAAGACCTAGCCTTCTCGGATAAGGGCAAAAAATCTCACAGGTCCTGTGTGCACGTTGCACCTGTTAAAGATCCCTTGGTGGTCTAAAATCTATAATAGTAGGCTCTGGCCGCCACCCAGGCAAAATTCAAAATTCCTACCAAACTGAAACATTTTTAATGTGTCCCGTGCGCTCATATGACCTTATGCAGTAACCAGCCGCGGTAGTGAATTTTTTCTTTTTTCCTCTCTTTTTTTTGCGAGCAAGTCCTAAGCATGCCAGCACTCTACAGACACATCTCCCAAGTTTTTTATTCTTATGGTGGCATGGGGGGCGGGCCAGACGAACTGATCTCGTGGGTCGAGTTCGTCTTGTGGGCCGTAGTTTGGTGAACCCTGGTCCAGAGACTTCAGATCTTCGAAACTACCAATACTAGCTTCGGATAACATAAATAACCCTGAGTAGGCCTACGTTAGTACTCTCGAGTCACAGGGTAAATTTCCACTACTCAGAGATGGGGTGGTGTAGGGTGTTCTAGCTTCTGCCTGCCGACCAACTAAGTCGACCTTCAAGTTTGAGACCTTGAAAAAAAAATTACTCATTCTTCAGTTTAATCACATTAATGTGTTTTTGCCAGGTCCTAACCTTAATGTCAATGACATTATCGTATTACTTTGTTGGACTTTCCATATTAGCCACTGTTTGAGAATAGATCTAGCTTTTGTTTTTTGTTCTCAGTTTTGTTTGTTTTTTTATTTGTACACGGTCAAAGCGAACCGTTGAAGATCCATTATAAGTAAAAGAGGATCCCCGAATTGTTATTCATATTCCTTGTCAATCCATAATCAGAAGCGTATTATGTTCCAACTGTAATGGTTATTGCACGATTAGATCATTGTGAACTAGCATCCCTTCAGAGTAGCATCAGTATATATTATTCTCTTTGTCAAAATGTATTGATGTAGGAGCTTAACTAAAATGCTGAACTTACTTTTTAAGAAAGAATAAGTTTTCAAAGTATCCAAACAAAACAAATAGTTAACCCTGATATTAAGCTAAATTCTCAAATACTAAAAACACGAAGCATAATAATATTGAAGCTGCTGTTAAGCTGGTATAATTTTATGGATTAGCATTCTTTCTAACAGAAAAAAATAGATTGTGTGTGTGTGTGGG
>NW_004797280.1:322523-324038 GCF_000002075.1 Aplysia californica | reverse complement strand
GGGGGGGAGGGAGAGAGATAAAGTTCTAGAGAAAGGGAAGGGGGGAGGGGTGAGAGAGATCGAAACAGAGAAGTTGCTATAACATGATCGTTCTGTTCTACTCAACTCTCATACTCCTCACTCCGCCCTCTTGTATTTTCCTTGTGACAATGCGTGTAACCCTCCACATATATACCAGTGTTTTTCTTATCTTGTGGCTTAGCTTCCCTTACTGCTCCCACAGGAAATTACAGAAATGATGTGGGAGAAAAATGAGCGCTCTCATCGCCGGATGTGACCCCCAGAGTGTTTCTGACGAAAGTCGTGAGGGAAAAACTGACTGAAGAATGGGGCTTGTTGTTTTGACACACTGAGCTAGTCTGGTGCTTTGGCCCACGAGATATGCAGCTAGAGGGGGATTCGAACCTATGAACTTTCTCGCTAATACGGGGTGCCCATTGCGGAAGGGATCGGGTCGGGTTTGGTCGAGTCGGGTCGGGTCGGGTCGATCGCCCGACTCGTCGCCTGAAAACAAAGGCGTTTGTTTTTGATTCGACGAGTCGGGGGCGATGGGCTTGTGCCACGGTAGCCACGTTGCGCCCTCAATCTGAGAGCAAACCGACCCGGTTCCCTAATGGCACCCCGTATAACAATAAGCAATGGAGTTTTCTCGCTATGTCTCAGTCTGTCTCTTTTTTCTTTTTTTTTTCTTCTTTTTTTCGGTTTTGTTTTGTTTTGGTAAGTGTTTTACGGTGCTCGCAACTGCATACGGTCATATGAGCGCGCGGGATACATCAAACATTTTTAAACTGGTAGGAAATTTTGAATTTTGCCCGGATGGCGGCTGAAGTCTACTCTTATCGATTATGGACCTCCAAGGAATCTTTAACGAGCGCAACTTGCACTCGGGACCTACGAGATTTTTCGCCCTTGTCCGAGAGGGCTAGATCTAGATCTTTCCTACCAGAAGATCAGAGGTGTGGCAGAAAGACAGCAGTAAGAAGGAGCCAAGGAGAAGCAATAGAAAGGATGCAGAAAGAATCAGGAGCCCAGAGGAGGAGGCAACGGAAGTGAGGGGTGGGGGCAGAAAGTGGAGACGAAAGCAGACGACAGAACTTTGTTAGATAGCATGAAAGGATGTGAGAGAAGAAAATTTTTAAGCGAACGTTTTCCGTCGCTATCCGGATTCGAACTCACGACCTATTGAATGAGAGGCGAACACCTTTTATCCCCTAGACCTCGAGAGCCCCCTATTAGTCTCTGTCCTCCACACATACTTGGCACAAACTTGACATAATTGTGAGGCGTGCTGACAAAATGAGTCACTTCTCGCAGTCCACAAATGGAGATATTGGCCAAAAATTGACACTAGGGTCAAATTTGTAGATTATCTATTGATACCATATTCTTTAGGTATAACATACCTTTGGGGGCTCTCGTGGCCTAGAGGTTAAGGTGTTGGCCTCTCATTCAAAGGTCCCGGGTTCGAATCCGGGTAGCGACCAAAAAAATTTCTTCTCTAAAATTGTCTCCTTT
>NW_004797280.1:315764-321086 GCF_000002075.1 Aplysia californica | reverse complement strand
ACACACACACACACACACACACACATACACATGCATACAAACAGTAGCTCTTTTCCCCTATCTCACTCTCACTTCTCGGCTTTTTGTCTCTCGCTCCCTCTCTCCTTCCCTGCTGGCCCCCCTTCCAACTTCTTCTCTTCCTCCCCCCTCCCTCTCTTTCTATATCTCTGTCTATTTATCTATCTATCTATATATCTATCTCTCTATTTAACTATCTGTCTGTCTATCTTTCTCTCTATCTATCTAGCTAGCTCTATCTCTCTCTGCGTCCGAGCTTTGAGAATATATGACTCGTCTCCTTCGAATCCGCCACCTGTTACATTCATTGTAGACTTTGAATCCCCTGTCCATCTCATTGCCTGTACGTAATGGACAGACTATGATTGGAACATAGAATAAGGAGATATTGAAAACTGGCTTTACGCCAAATACAATGCTATACCAAAGCAGAAAGCAGCTAATAAAAATCTGCACTATATCGCATGTCTATGGTGTTAGCTAAAGGACTATTCCACGGTAACTGACAGGACATTTGGACTATATTTTCTAACAATGATAACACTGTAATTCAATATGAATTAAAAAAGATTCCTCGTTTGTCCCGTCAGTTATGGAAACCAAACACGTCACAGAATATGCATAAAGTACAGTGTGATTCCTCCAAAAAAAAATTACCTCTTCTTTTGTAATTATTTTCCTACACACAAAAGTTTTTCGTTTCAAATTTGTACACGGCATTTGGAAACCAAAAGAAATTAGGCTGAAATTCATTTTAGATGAATCTACAAAATAGTTTTGCTCTACACTGCGTGTAAAACAAAATACCATTTTCAGATATACGTACCCATTTTTACAGTCACAACGATTGCGCCATATTGCAAGCTACAGTAGTCTAACAGGCCAGTTTGCAGGCAATTGTTCTCTAGTTTCCTTTGCCTGCTGAGATCATGGTTATGATTAGTAAAGAGAACATAGCTTTTTTGTATCGAACGTTACCTCTCCACCAACCCATATCGTAAGATTCGTACAAGGTGCAGAAATCATGTTAAAGTGCCCTTAAGGTTTTCTTTGATGTCAAAGGTGGAAATGGTCCATCAGTTAGGACATGTAGAGAATCAGCACTAAATATTACTAGATAAAACGACCACTGCAGGACAAACACACACCGTTTGCACCCCTTTAAATGTTACCAGGGTGCAGAATTCAGTAGAAAAACCCCATGAGACGTCTGTCCGTAGACGATGTCTGCAGCTGGGACTTTCCCGCACCTCAACGGTCGGCATTCTCAAGGCAGTTGTTCATCTACCACTGTACCATTTTCTTTTTCGTAAAGCTGACATGGATCAGAGGATAGCAATGTGTTCATGACTCCTCGATCGTCTTGAAAAACCACGAACATTTCCTTGATGACATTTGGTTCATTGGCAAGGCCCATTCACTTTTCAAGATAAGTTCACTTCACAAATGCTGTGTATTGGGCAAACTTCTCCTCCCTCCCATTGTCTCTAGAAACAATCCATACTGCAAGGTGTACAGCGTTGAGCACTCATGGTTAGCTGGATCCTTGTGTTCGGCCACCACAGAACATTACGAACGTGGTGAGTCCAGAAGAGGACATTAGAGCGCTGGTTCTCGGAATTTCAGAATTTAAAAAATATTTTTGTTAGCTTTGAAAAAGAAAAGAAATGTTTAAATGTTACAGGGATGGAAAAATCAATTTTTTTTTTAAAAACGAAGTGGAAAAACGAACAGATCCTTTCATGACTTTCCTTACAATATCTTTTAAATTGGTGCATTTTGCGTTTAAATTTGGTTTTATAAAGAGCCATTTCCGTTTACAAAAATAAGTTTCTTCTTTATAAATTTTACATCAAACAAATTCCTGTTGAATGAATCGTATCTGTTCCAAATTACAATATTCTAGTAAAAATTTTGTATGATTTGTATTTCAGAAAAGAAGTTAGTTGTAAAGTGTTTGTTTTTTTATCACCCTGTACTTTTTTTTTCTTCACCTGACTACATTTAATATGATTCTTAACATGTCTATCAAATGTTCCGATCATTTAAAGTTGAAATAAATTACTTGATATTAAATGACAATGTTATCATTGTAAGAAAGTATAGTCCAAATGTCCAGTCAGCTACCTTGGAATAGCCCTAAAATATGCCTAGATGCTGGGGAACAGATGTTTACAAATTTGATAATATGGCTATGGTCAGATTCGATTTTTCCCGTCCTTCTGGACATATTAACCTATAATTAGTCCGGTGCCTTGTGGACTTAAAACTGGTCTTCTCATGAAACCAATGATTGGGGGGGGTGTCTCGTTGTCTAGAGATATGGTGTTCGCATCTCAATCAATAGGAACCAGGTTCGAAATCTGACAGCGACGGTAAAATTTGTCTCTAACATTTTCTCCTTTCACCTCCAGTCCCTAATCATATTCTGTCGTCTGCCTTCGTCTCCACTTTCTGCCCCCTCTGCCACCCCCCCCCCTCCCTTTTGCACCTACCACAGTCTCCTGACTCTCCTTCTACTCTACTCCTTGGCTTCTTCTTACTGCTGTCTTTCAGCCACACCCCTGATCTTAGAATAGGTCAGATCTAAGACCTATAGCCTTCTCGGTTAAGGGCGAAAAAATCTCGGGGGTCCCTGTTCAAGTTGCACAATTTAAAGATCCCTTTGGGGTCCTAAAATCGAGAAGAAAAGGCTTCGGCTGCCACCCGGGCAGAATTAAAAATTAAATCCAACCAAACTGACTAATGCTTAATGGGTCCCGCGCGCTTCTATGACCTTATGCAGTTACGAACTTCGAAAAGCATTTACCAAAGAAAAAAATGAGTAGCCTTAAACATGATTCCTGTTTCGTTGTGAGTTCACGGAAGTGGACACTATTCTTTCTTTTGCTTACGTGAGAGTTTTACTGCATTTGCAACGCAATAAGGTCATATAACTGCCAACGATTAGAGGGGTTAAAAGAGTATAAGAAATACAATAAAGAAGGAGGAGAGATCAGGACGAGAGATCATGTTTAACAGGAAAGAAGGAGCAAACCACACCAGAGCACAGCTCATGTAACATAATATTCCCCATGTCCAGACAAGGATACCAAAGTGTTTATCGAACTATTGTCACAGGTGTTGCGTTCGTCTCCATACGTAATGCAGGTTGGCAGGTAGGTAGGTATTTTATTCCATGTTCAAGGCCATTGGCTCACATCACAAATTGTAAAGCATACCAATTTCATGGAAGAGGCTTCCGTGAAACATTGTAACTTATAAATGACAGACATATCAGTAACATTCTTAAAAAAACGCTGTGTTGTTAAACACGATTTCCATAATATAGTGGTATGGATTGTACGTCACCTTTTTCCGTTGGATTTTTATCATTCTTTGCGTCAGGAAGGGAAGAATGAATAATTTCCTTTGATATGCGAATAGCGAGCAATAAAAGATACAGTGAAATTCAACTTCAGTTTCATAAGAGTTTCATACATAATGTGGAAGAATAAAAAGCGAAAGCGTGGACTGTCTTTGTAAGGTAGCTCGGTTGCAACCCCCTCTTTACAAAGTTTCATTATCTTCTTCTTCTTCTTCTCGATCGCATCACACTTGAAGACCTGCATCTGTCATATTTTGGGCCGCTCTGCTCAGTTCGTCTGTCAGCCCGTATAGCTTCTTAGGCTTAATTGGTTTCCAAAACCCACTTCAATATGATGTCGGGGGGGGGGGGGAGGGGGGGTCTTAAGCCAGAGAGATAATATATTGTAGTGAATAATTGAAAAATTCCATGGCAAATTCAACAACATTTAAGTTGTTGAACTGGGAACATTGAGAGTTTACATAATCCCCATAGAAATGGCAAATATAAAAACAGCACAGCAATGGCAACAACAGCAATAGCAACAACAACAAAAACAACAACAACAACAACAACAACAACAACAACAACAACAACAACAACAACAACAGCAGCAGCAGCAGCAATACAAAACAACGACAACAACCTGTTTGAAACCTCATTTGCCACAGAAGGTAAGGCTGGGGTTTGCGACAACGAAAAATAACTGAGCAAGTGAGACTTAGATTTAGAGCCCGACTGCAGGTAAGAGACATACATTCATTGGGCTCTTGTATTCACTTCTTGCGACGTTGAGGCTTCCCGCGAAGTCCTTAAAATGTATGGCTTCCACTAACTAACAGTCGCTGATTCTTGAATTAGGCATTTGCAAGTTAGTGGGAATTAACAGCGTTAATTATGTGTCGGTACTAGCCCTGCAAGTTCACTTATTACCCTAGCGGACAGAATAAATAAATACTACTCTACATTTATCTTCGCTGGAAAAGTTTGACATATTAAACAATAACTAGAGAAAATAATTAAAAGGATATCAACGTTAGCGGGAGCTTGGAGGGCGCTACCAGTATGTCCTACTTCTTTACTTTTCCCTCTGTTGTTTCTGTTTGTCTGTCTGTTTTACTTTTTCCCAGCACTAAATGTCCATTATTGTGTCAATGTGTACTAGGCTAAATATGGCAAAATTCATGAGAGCAACTGAGCAACGGTAAACAATGGCGGGTCTTTAAACGCCAACGTCTGAGCTGACACCTCAATGTATTCCAGGTATTAAATATCTGTACAGATCAGATTGTCTTCAGTTTTGCGTTGGAATTAATTTGTTTACTTTTGCCCGGACGGCGACCTAAAGGGCCTGTACCCCTTTTCGATTTAGAACCGTCAAAGAATATCTTTAACGTGCTAAACTTCGACACCGGAACTCTGATTTTTTTCCCCGTCGTATTTTACCGAGCGAGAAGACTAAGTGCTCGATCCTACCAACGTTAGGACATAGACATGTAGAAAACATGATGAGAAAGAGAAAAAAAACGACTCTGGCGTGGATCGAACTCCCGACCTCTAGGTTGACTAGGTTGACCTGCAAACCTCATCCTGAGCTTTTACAATTTAGATTATGTCATGGTTGCTATTTTCGTCTAGACAGTGAAAGATCTTGTCAGTTTGTTAGTGTTTGAGCGCTCAGTCAGCTGCTTGCTTCCCGAGAAGCTGAGAATGTTTCTGAGTTTTTTTTAGGTCTGTAGGGTAATAATATATTATACTATAAAGCGCATAGAGTTAGCTGTAAAGCGGTGTTATGTGCTATACAAATGCTATTAAGTAGTAGTAGTAGTAGTAGTAGTAGTAGTAGTAGTAGTAGTAGTAGTAGTAGTTGTTGTAGTAGTAGTAGTAGTAGTAGTAGTAGTAGTAGTAGTAGTAGTAGTAGTAGTAGTAGAAGTAGTAGTAGTAGTAGTAGTAGTAGA
>NW_004797280.1:305485-312935 GCF_000002075.1 Aplysia californica | reverse complement strand
GTTTGTAAACTGTTCTGTATTTGTGTGTGTGTATTTATGTATGTATTTATGTATGTATGTATTTATGTATGTACGTATTTATAATTATGTATTCATGTATGTATGTTCGCCATTGTAAAACAAAGTGCCCTTCTGGGACAAATTAAAGTGTAATTTATTATTATTATTATTATAGTTTAGGAACACATTGTGTATTTGTACACGTATTATAACACGTAGGTGAAACGTTCTTATGAGCACCTTAAGCCATTCTGTGCCATCACTTCTTTCCTATTGGTTATGTGGTATAGCATTTAAGCACTTACATCGTATGCATGAGACCCAAGTTCGATTCCTGAGTAGGGTGAAAATCTCATCTAATATCTCGGTCTGTTTGCTGGGTTGTCGTATCCCTCTCAGACCGGATTGGCACTGACAGGCAGGGTCGAAAGACGGTTTACTAAATTATCTAAACTGTGTCGATGGGGGTGTAAAAACACCTGTGTTTTAAAAAAGAACGTCCTTCTTTTACAGCATTCTATCTTGACCGGACAAGTTATTGCATTAAGACAGATTTGTGGAAAATTAACCGTTTATTAGATTAAACATTACTTGTGTTCTTGAGAATCGCATTTTTTTTAAAAGTAGGCGTTTACGCGCCAATCGACACAATTTAGATCCTATGTCAGGATCAACCCGGGCTGAGAGGGATTCAAAGTCCCAGCTGCAAATAAACGGAGATACTCGATAAAATTTCTACCCACATAGGAATCGAACTTAGGCCTCCTGTGTGCGACGGCAAAGCGCCTTACCCTGTCCCTGAGGTTTTATGCACCCCGCATAATTTAGCAAAGTTTGATCGTTGATTTTTTTGGGTGCATAATTTCTGATTATTTTTCCTTTACCATTCTTTGTTAAAATTAACAGAATCGCATAATTTCACATTTTTGGGCTGAGTTGGCATAATTTCATAATTTTGTTTTGCATAAAACCGCAGGGACAGCTAACCGCTACACCGCAGACACCGGTATTATTAGTCATATCACCGTATGTGGATAAATCGTTTGATAAACAGAGTAGTTAGACTTAGACTAAGCCAGTCACGCAACAATCGAACAAACATGTCAGATTTGTGGAAAATTGACCGCTTGCCAGCTTATCTGTTACTTGTGATATCCGAGAATCGCATTGACATAACACTGGTCAATAAAATTGTTCATAAGAGGCTACGTGCAGAGTACGAGCACGCTAGTATGGAGGGATTTTTTTCCCTTTTTGTCAAGGTAATCACTATTCATTTTGTGTAACTCAAACACACTACTTTTTTTGGTAACTGTTTTACGGCGATCGCAACTGCATAAGGTCATATGAGCGCACGGGACACACATTAAACATTTTCAGTTGGTATGAAATATCATATTTATCCAATCTGTTAAGACTGTACATTCCAACTCGCAGTTTAAGATCATCAGCTGACAAAAAAAAATTTATTTTACCATCTATGAAACTTAAAACAATGGGTGAAAGGGCATTTGAATACCAAGGCCCCAAAATCTGGAATGCTTTACCAAGTACGTTGAGAGAAATCAAATCTTTTGATTCATTCAAATGTCAGCTGAAGTCGTTTCTGTTTTTAAATTAATAAGATGAATATTTGGAATAATTTTCTTTAGTCAGAACACAACGTTTCATGTTACTGTTGTATGTTGTACTGTATTGTAAAGCGCTCAGAGCCTGTGTACTTTATTCGGGGTTGAGCGCTATATAAATGTCATTTATTATTATTATTATAATTATTATTATCGATTTTGAACCACGAAGGGATCTTTTAACCTGCACAACTTGCACTCGGGACCTCCAAGAATTTTCGCCCTTTTCCGAGAAGGCTTGGTGTTAGATCTTACCTACCCTAAGATTGGGAGTGTGGCTGAAACACAGCAATAGGAAGGAGCCACGGAGAAGCAGTAGAAAGGCTGCAGAGAAAAAGTCAGAAACCCAGCGGGAAAAGAAAGGAAGGACGTGGGGACGAAAGCAAACGACAGAATATTGTTAGAGAGCTTTAAAGGAGGTGAAAGGAGAACATTTTAGAGAAAAAAAATTTCCGTCGCTCGCCGGATTCGAACCCGGGACCTATTGAATGAGTGGCGAACACCATAACCTCTCGACCACGAGACACTCTACACTACCTTTGTAATGGTTTCACTAAAACCAGCGTATTTGGCAAGTCACAACTTCGCCTTTCGGTCCGTAGGTTCAAGAATGGTTAACGAGACGCAGAAAATAAAATTGCGTTGTATCAGATCATTCTGGGATCAATGCGTTGAAAATAAAACGCATTTCTACAAGGGTGATCGGATAAAACGCATTCTTCTTTTCTTTTTTTTTTTTTTTTTTTTGTCTTTAACTCAAAGTCGAGGAAATTCGGTTTAGTCATGGTAAATGAGACATACCTTCATGTGGGATAGTCAAACAAAAACAAAATTGCTATTTATTTGTTTAATTAGCAAAAAAACACTAACCCGCGATTATCTCAAAACCTTGATTTTGAGAAAAGTGCGTTTTATCAGATCACGGCAGGTCTTTGGTGCACTGGCTAGGACGTAAAATATCTTCATTTTAAAAAAGCCGTAATCAAGCCGTGTTACCGTAAAGTAAAGCTTGGAGACAGATGGCTTTCTTTTTGGCTGCAAAACAAGTTTGGCACATCGTCAATACAAAACGGTTGTTTAGCATTGGAGACAAAGCGAGATGTCAAACAGAAATAACAGATAGATAAAAGAGAACAGTAGGTTCTAGTTTAGGCACACTCAGATCACCTGCGTGAATAGAAGACGTGTCAGGACGTAACGGAAGACAAAAGGAGGGATAAAGATGGAGGATGCCGTTCGCCAACAATAAATAACAAATGGGTAAATGGAAATATATCTATTAAAAAGCGGACCTAACAAAGACTGACAATGGAATGGGACATGCGACTCCGTGGAAGTTATGAACGTGGGGAATTGTTATTGTTGTTTTTTCTGAAATGAAGATCGATCTAAAACTAAGGCGAAGGGAACTATGAATGAGTGATCCCCTTTAGGAATGAAAGAGATCGTAAGAATTAGAGAGAAATAAAGCAGGGAAAAGCAGAGAGGAAAGAGAGAAACGACAAAAGGTGGACTGCAAAGAACGGAAGAGCTCTTGCTGTAAAGCCATTGTATCGTGGCCAATGTTTTATTAAAGCGATTCCAATGTTGGGAAGATCGATATTCCGTTCTTCTTTGCATCGACCAGGCTGGGAGTATGCTCCAAGGGGTTGGGATGGGTGTGGGGAAGGTGGGGGGATGGATGGGTGGTGGATGATAGCTGTTGGGGGGGGGGAGGAAGGGAGAGGGTGCCTGTAAGGCGTTAAACCCACCACAGCTGCCAATGATTAGGACCTACCAGTGGTATTTCCACGACAGGCCGGTGCACACGGGACAAGTGAGCGAAAGCGCCGTGTAAATAACATCGCAGAAATCGATAACTGTTCCTTGGACACTGTAGTTCCCCTCTAGAGAGCGTCATGATATACATTTACCACATAACCGCTCCCCGCGACGTGATGGATTGCGATTACACTCACAAAGCCCGGGACGTGTGTCTTTACACTAGAGATCCCCCTCCCTTAACCACAAATTATTATCGTAATCATAATAAAAAGAATTCGGAGAACGTAGAACGCTGCTTATAATATAGATATTATCGTATTGTTTTCAGTTAAGCGACTCACTGAATGGTTGAGGGCCGTGGTACATGTATATCATTATTCTATTGTAGGCTTTGGGACTGACTTGCTGAATATTGTATAGTAATGTAGAGGATAGCGAGAAGTACGAGCGTGCGGCGGTTCAGCGTGTAAGCTAATACGGGGTGCCCACTACGGATGGGATCGGCCGATCAACCGATCGCCCAACTCGGTCGCCTCGAAAACAAACGTTTCAGGCTATCAAGTCGGGCGATCGGCGCGATCCAGCGTAGTGGCAAAGGTCGTGTATAACAAGATAGTTCACTCCTCTATTTGAGCCAATTAAAAAAGTGTCCTCAAAATTCGGTGGCGCCCTCTTCGAAAAAGTGTAGACTATGCGAGCAGAGTTACCCTACTTGTGTGAAAAACAATACGAGCGAAACTAACAAACTGTGCTATTTCTATTCTTCTTCTGGAGAAACGAAAGAGAGCTTCAAAACAAAGACTGCAGCGCCATCTGAACCAATGCGCGCACTTCCGCGGACACGATTTTGGCTGAGTGAACAATCTTGTTATGTACGATCTTTGGTAGTGGGCACCCCGTATAAAACACGACTCCTGTGTAGTGGTGAGTACATGGGAGTAAACACCGTTCTCATAACATATTCCCCACGTCTAGATACTGGCACCAATGTGTTTATCGAACTGTTGGCACAAGTGTTCAGTTTGTCTGAACGTACTTTGTGGAAGAATAAAGAGTAGAACTGTGAGCAGTATGTATGTTACCGTATTTCGAATCCAACTCCACCTTCCAGAACGCCCAGTCCTTAATTAAAGGGATTTTCTTACGTACTTGAATACGATTTGCCTTCAGAATTTGATCTTAATCATCGTGTAATATAAGTATTCCTATGGCCTTCAAAGCATGTATTATCAGAATACCATCGGGTTACTGATTATGTATCTAGCTCGACCCTATTATTATTGTTACCAATAATTTATAACTGCTCATTTATATTATGCGTGTGACTGAGTCCGTCTGGGAGGGCAAGCATACAATGATATGTGTGTATGTGTACAGATGTGTGTAGAAGAGAGAATGTGTTAGAGAGCGTGTGTGGGTGCTTAAGGGTAATGGTGGTGTTCGTGGTTGTGCGTGCGTCTCTCTCTCTCTCTCTCTCTCTCTCTCTCTCTCTCTCTCTCTCTCTCTCTCTCTCTCTCTCTCTCTCTTTCTCTCTCTCTCTCCCTCTCTCTCTCTCTCTTTCTCTCTCTCTCCCCCCCCCTCTCTCTCTCTCTCTCTCCCTCTGTGTGTGTGCTTGTATGTGTGTGTGTGTGTGTGTGTGTGTGTGTGTGTGTGTGTGTGTGTGTTTGTACGTGTCTGTTTGTGTGCATGCACGTGCGTAAGAGTGTGGTGAAACACCGAACCAATGTGTTAGCCACTGGGAAATAAAGATTTATCTTATCTTGTCTCGTCTTATCTTATCTTATCTATTTTATCGTATCTGTCTTGTGATGGGAGATTTTTACAGAGCTGGTAACGTTTGAGGCCGTCACACTTTTCAACTACTCTTTCGATAACCCATTATGTTTTGTGTGTAATGATTCTCAGCGAGGATCCCAGTTCCTTCATTCTTCTGCCTTAGGTCTTTTCATGCTACGATATTGTATTAGCTTAATATTATGTTCGAATGAAGTCAAGAAAGGCAGTGACATGGGTACATATCACACAAAGAGACTCGGTTTATATTTTTTTAAGAAAAAAAAAAAAGAAACATTGTATATGTATTTGTGAGGCAGCGTGGTGGAATCAGGCTCTTGTCAATTTTTGGGCATGTAGAGTTATTGGTATCATCTTAAGGCTTATTCACTTGTCTTTATTTGGAAGAAAAAAATATCCATTTATCTTGAATACAAGTCGAGATATTTGCGAAAGAAGGAGGTGGAGGTCATCTGTTTTCAGAGGTAAAATTAGTGAGAAAATGGCCGCCAAAGATTAGTTATTTCCTGAGCTAATGAGTCCGTGGTAACTGAAAATTTACATTTTTGTGCCTTTAATCCACACTTTTCAGAAAAATCAACTCAGAAATTAGTTCTTTAATGGGCATGAAAGGTGTTGAGCCAAAAAACAAAAATTAGATAAAAATTCACGAACCTGCGGAAAAATGCAAGTTTCTTCTCTTTGATTATTTTGACGAGAGACTGATTCCACGGATTCTACGGATTCGAGCCTCAAGCCCTGTGTTGTGTCCTTGGGAAAACCTCTTTACACGAACGTTCCTTACTTCACCCAGGTGAGAATAAGTACCCGGCTATAGACAGGGAAATATCTTTTCAGTATGTTAATGTTTTAGCGCCTATAAAGACTTGCTTCTCTGGAAGTTGAGATTATTTCAGAATGCTTTCAGGTCTGTTGGAGTAATAATATAGATCGTAGTGCGCACAGAGCTTGCTGTTGAGAGGGAATTTGCGCTATATGCTTTATCTGTCTGTCTATCTATCTATCTATCTATCTATCTATCTATCTATCTATCTATCTATCTATCTATTATTATTATTTTTTTTTATATTATTATTATTACTACGTGTTCTAATTTTACGACTGGTTGACAGAAATGAGACGAACGTCCATTCATTGTAAAAATCACCAGCCATTCGAAAGACTTTGCCACGCTTCCAATAGTTTTTTATGAAGTGTTTTTTTAATGTCCCATCGACAGAATTTAAGATCATTTAGGAGGCGGGCTTTCGATCCTGCATTGGGGCCAACCGAGGCTAAGAGGGTTACAATATCCCATCAGAAAGACTGAGAAACTGGATGAAAAAAATTCTCACCATTCGGGAATCGAACTAGGGTCTCCTGCATGCAAGAGCAAAGCGCCTAACTATGACACCACAAGCGCCGGTCAACTAGCTGTGAATATAGCAACGTCGAATGGGCGCAGCTCTAGGAGGGCCGGGGGGGGGGGGGCGAGGAGGAGGAGATCTAGTTTTGAATCTGTTACTGAAAATAATTACTATATTGCCTGTGGTAGTAGTTTTTAAGTCTCACATATCGGAGAACGTTCATCTTAAGTTAAAAATGACGTAAAACTGAATGAAATATTATGCTTACGAAGACTTTATAAAATATGAAATTGGAGAAAAAAAATCTGAAGTTTTCAAGTACGGCGAGTACTTTCTTTTTTCTTTTTCAGATTTTTTTCTCTTTTAGATTTAAAAAAAACCACCTTTATCCTTCCCGTTTTCAATCGGCCCGTATTGAGAAGATGAAGCGTCAAAGTTTGTAATCACCGACAGAAAATATCAGTGGTCGCCCTCGGCAACGTTGTCCCATTGACAGCTTATTGGGAGTTTTCATCAGATAGTTCTTCGGACCCAACAGAGTAGCGACGCTACCTCTTTTCCTGTTCTTTGAAGTTTGAAGTGAAAGCTTTCTTTCTGTCTCAGTCTTTTCGCAATCAATAAGGGAAATATCGATCGTACTATGATTATGTACGTGCAATCCAGGCTGTTAAAATTGTGGTTATTCATTCACCCACTCCTTTATCCACCCATCCACAAACCCCCCTTCTAGTTCTCTCCCTATCTCTCTCCCCCATATCTCTCGCTCTCTCTGTCTCTCTGTCTGTCTCTCTCTCTCTCTCTGTCTCTCTCTGTCTCTCTATGTCTTTCTCTGTATGTGTGTGTGTGTGTGTGTGTGTGTGTGTGTGTGTGTGTGTGTATGTGTATATGTGTGTGCGTGCTTGATGTGTGTTTGTGTGT
>NW_004797280.1:297001-299501 GCF_000002075.1 Aplysia californica | reverse complement strand
TGTCTAGGGCTCTCGGACTCGCTACCGTAAGGTCGTGTTCAAATCCCGTCTGGGGCCCGACGTTGTGTCCTTGGGAAAGGCACTTTGCACAAATTTTCCTCACTTCACCCAGGTGGAAATGGGTACCCGGCTATGGACAGTGAACGATCTTGTCAGTTTGATAGTGTTTGAGCGCGTGAAATTCGCAGTTTGCACTGTATGCTTCCGCGGAAGCCGAGAATGTTTCTAAGTGTTCTCAGAGGGTCTGCTGGGGGTAATAATAGTTGTAAAGCTCATAGAGCATGCTCTTGAGCCTGATATGCGCTATATAAATGCAAATATTATTATTATTATTAAGGGCATTCCAACCAGGGTCACCAGCATGGCAACATAGAATGGCTGAAAGCTTGTCTTGGAGAAATTATTAAGTTCTGAAACAAGACAACAGACAAGTTAAAATTAAAGTTCTAGCATAAAGATGGGTAATAAATCAATATAATTATCGTATATTATGATCATGTTTTTAGTCTAATGTGGGTGTGTTTGTGTAGGCAGAAAGGGGGGGGGGGGGTGAATGAGAGAGAGAGAGAGAGAGAGGGGGGGAGAGAGAGAGAGAGAGAGAGAGAGAGAGAGAGAGAGAGAGAGAGAGAGAGTGATGGATAAGAGACATTAAGATTTCAAAATGATTTATTGATTTGAAAGGCCTTTGGCCCATACATCCACATATTTTAACATATCGCTCGGCTATTATATACATTTGTGCAGCACATCGGATATTTAACATAAATTGGGCACGCACGCACGCACACACGCACGCAAACGCGCACTTGACGCACGCACAGTCACACATACATTCTCATACTCACATACATACGCACGTACATACGTACATACATGATAAGGGACAGTAGAAAGATTACGAAAAGGGGGGGGAGGTTGAAGAGAATGGCGGTTGAGCAGGGGATACACGGGCAGACAAAGACACAAATAGATAAATTAACAGTAAAACAAAAGACAGATGAGCAAAAAAAACAGACGGACAGACGAACAGACACACAAACAGAGAAGAAAAATATCTAGCCAGGGGAAGAATAAACACTGTTTCAATGACTGCTGTCTTTTGTTAAGAATAAAAGCGCATGCACCTTCATCACAGACAAAGGAGGTCTATAGTAAAGGGAGCCGACTGGTAAAGCTTAGTGCCACCTCAATGGTATGCATGAAAATGTCATGAGATAGCGTTTGATTGATTGGTTAAGACCTAGGATCGCGGCACCAGATATATTTATACGTGAACCCTTACCCCTCATATCCCTCGTTTGCTCGCTCTCGCGTTCCATCTATTTCTCTCTCTCTCTCTCTCTCTCTCTCTCTCTCTCTCTCTCTCTCTCTCTCTTTCTCTCTCTCGTTCCTTCTCTTGCTGCGTACGTTACTAAACAGATAGATAGATAGATAGTGTGTGTGTGCGTGTGTGTATGTTTGTGTGTGTGTATGCGTGTGCATGTGTGTGTGTATGTGTGTACATGTATATTAATTATGTTTTTCTATTTTTTTAAAAACACCTCTATGACTTTGCAATCTAAAAACACTTCTATTCATTTTTACACTTCTTGAACCCGTCATGTTTTCTGTTAATCCCTGTTGGTTCTCGGCGAACTTCGGGCCACTATCGCCCCAACCACCACCAGACTGTTAACACAATCACACGGGTAGCCTGCCGCGGTGAGCTCGGGTATAGATCGGTTTTGGTAGCGGTGTAGAAGTAAAAATGAACCCCACATAAAATATAGACTCACAGGGTTATGAAATGATCCAAAGAAGTACTTTAGAATGGCACAGTCAATACCGCTCAGATAGACCCCTCCCTCTCCCTCTCCTTTCTTTTACCCCAGCCAAAAGAAAAGTCAATGTATTTTAAAGATAAAGGCACATTTTAAAGTAACACGACATGTCGATGTGGAGGTAGGTGTATATAAATCAATCAACAGCTTCAGGAAAATAAAAAATGCCAAAAAATATCCGATTTTAAAAAATCACTCTATACCTGGTGTTGACTTTTCATGTAAATGTGGGCACTTGGTTAGCGTTGAGACAGGTTCAGCTAAAGGGGTATTCTTGAGAACAATTGATTTGTAATTTAATCCAAAATAGAATGGTTAGCTTCTGGCGTCATCAGACAAACGTATTTAGCACACGATGGTATTAAAGAAGGATATAGCCCTCGCTAAGTTAGAAGGTCAAATATAACAATGTTATCAACTAAATTAAATTACTTTATCACAAATGAAGACGTGCTGTTAAGAGTTTGGATTAGGCATATCAGTACGAGAATGAGAAGAAGAAGGTCGAGGTATTTGGGACTTGTATTGAGAGTGTCAGAGACAAAATTAATTACATGTAATTAGACTTGGCACCTGTTGCCAAACAGAAAAAGAAGAAGAGACATACCAACTGGTAACTATAACAATGATGATAATGATAATGATAATGATAATAATAATAATAATAATAATAATAATAA
>NW_004797280.1:275490-292990 GCF_000002075.1 Aplysia californica | reverse complement strand
CACACGCGCGCGCGCACGCAAGTATACACACACACAGACAGACACACACACACACACACACACACGCACAAACCCAGACACAAATACACCCTTACACACACCTTCTGTCTCATCACACACGCACGTATACACCATTATGATAGGGCCATACAAATACATAGAATAATATATTATATAAGGCGATCTGTAGATAAACAAAAAATACATTATAAAGATACATTGTCATTTACATAATATTGTACTGAAAACGAAGCTTCTGGGTTTAGAAATAATTTCATCAAATTCAAATGTGTCTTTAATCTCACGTTTTAAATTTAGACTCAGGTATAAGGGGTTGATGAAGGGAGTTCTAAGCCAATGGAACAAAATAGGCAAAGGACAATTCAGCTAATTTTTAAAGCTACTTTCATGGGAACTCTCCTTAAAGATACTGATTGTCTGGTCTCGGTGATCAAGATGGAACATAGATCTAGATGAGATCACAAAGCCGTGAGGGAGATTTGCCAATGACATACTTGTGGCATAGTATTTCATTTTTAGTCGATATTCTAGCTGGCTGACCTCGCAGCATGATCCTGAAAATGTGTGACGCTAAAGTGGTATTAGGTAGTTCAAATAGTTGAGCATTGTATCAATCAATACGTGAGAACAAGAAAGATGACACGATATTTTCTATGAGAATTCATTCATAAAACATAGACATGTTATGTCCAATTCTGTACAGATTACAAAATACGAGACGAGGGTACATAAATAACTGACAGGATGTTTCGTTGGCAACTTTTAATTAATTCAATTTTTAGCCCTAAAACTTCAGTTTTTTTGTTGGGGATTTTTTTTTGGGGGGGGGGGTTTGTTTAGAGGTTGTTGGGTTGGGGGGGGGGGGGTTTTTTTTAGAGGTTGTTGGGTGGGGGGGGGGGGGAGGGTTTCAGAATAAAATGAGTTCTACCTCAGTGGATATTTCACTTTTCTTTGGGTTAAACAAATGAATCTCGATTTTATCGCTCGACCGACAAGAACCTGTACAACTTCTATGTGGGCGGTTGACGGGTGCTGTGATGTTGTTTGCCCCTTATCTTCTACCTTACATCGGTCGTCCGTATTTCTCCTCTTTCTGTTTTATGTTTGTCATTCTCTTATAAGTCTTCTTAAGTTCGGAACTTAAATGGCATACTTGTGTTGCTAACAGCCTAAAATTCTTACAAAATCAACAACAACTCCTGTCTTATTAGCTAATTCTGTGCAGATACTCACGGGGCACAACCATTTCGTGGGTGGAGGTCATAAAATGTCGGAAAATCGAAACTTTCCTGACCGACTTTGGCCTTTCCAAGAAGGGCAGAACCTTGCCAACACAGAGGGCGGAAGGCAAAGTGCCAAATAAAGAGGCTCCAAGTGAGATATTATCTTACAGCGCTCACGATTTTGCCCACTTCTCTCGAGCCGAAAAAGACTTTTTTTTCCTTCTTTTTAATGAAGGTGTTTAAAACACGAATCGAGACAATTTAGATCACTTAGGAAATGTGACCTGGACCCGGCCCATCATCCAACGCCCAATGTACATTTATTTCATAATTTAGTACGCGCACATTTCGTGTGGAAGACCAACATTTTTCCCACCAGACGTAATGACCGAAACTATCGAAGTGCTGGATCAACATTTCTCCCCTTGGAACTGATGTTAGAATCTTCAAGCTGCGTCAATCACTTTGCAGCAGCGTTGGGGCCAATTAATTCATAATTTTACATAGGGGCGGAGTGTGTCAATTTTCTGCAGTGTCATTAGGCCTTTGGGGGAAGAAAATAATTTATTGCACCCGACTCACCATAGGATCTGTGCGTTTTCATCTGATAGGGAGTTTAACGGTTAATATGTCAATATGTTTTCTACATCGTCTGGATTTTTACCTGTGCATTGTCATTTTTTTGTTGACATATTGTCTGCTGAAAGAGCGATCAAGTTTTTCTTTTCCTTTCTTTTTCTGTGACATTGATGAGGTCGAAAACACACACTATGTTCTTTACAATTATACATAATATACAGGGTGATTCCAAAAAAAACTGTACAACTTTTTTTCTAAACATTTCGCACAAAATGTGTACTAGAAAGGTGTAATTTGGAACAGATACAATTCATTCAAAAGGAATTTGTTTGACGTAAAATTCACGAAGAAGACACATATTTTAGAAAACGGTAATGGCTTTTATAAAAATCACTTATAAATGCAAAGTGCACCAATTTAACATATCTTGTAAAGAAAGTCACGAAATGACTGGTTTGTTCTTTCCCTTCCCTTTTAAAATCTAATCTTCCCATCCCTATAACCTTAAAACTATATTTTTCTCATACAGAGTTTTTAAAAAATATTTTTTTAAGTTCTGGAATTCCGAGAACCAATGGTCTATATGTACTCCTTTGGACTCGACACATTTTAACGCGTCATTCGTAATGTTCAGTGGTGGCCAAACACAATGATCCACTTGGCCATGAGTACCCAAAGCCACACACACTGTACACCTTTCGGTATGGAACTGTGTCTAGAGACAATAGGAGGGGGGGCGAGGTTGCCCAAATAGACACCATTTGTGCAGTTGCTATAACCTGAAGGGTGAATATGGGCTTTGCCAAGACAAGAAACCAATAAATGTCATAATGGAAGTGTTCACGCTTTTCAAGACGATCTAGGAATCATAAACACATCGCTATCCTCCGATAGCTTCGCGAACGGGAAAATGGTACAGTCGTAGATGAAGATCTGCCTTGAGAATGCGGACAGTTGGGATTTAGGAAAGCCATTGCTGCAGACAATATGGTCTACAGGCTCATCTACTGAATTCTGCACCCTGGTGACGTTTAAAGGAATGCAACCGATGTGAGCTTGACCTGAAGTTGTCGTTTTGTCTGGTAATTTTTGTTCTGAGTGTCTACAGGTCCTACCTGATAGACCAATTCCACCCTTGACACCCTTGGTGGTGAGGAAATGTTCAATACATAAAGCGCTCTGCTCTTTACTAATTTTAGTCACGATCTGAGCAGGCAAAGGAAACTTGAGAAAAACTATCTGCATACTTCTGGAGGCCTGTTAGACTACTGTAGTTTGCAATATGGCGCAATCGTTAGGATTTTTAGTTGTAGGCCTAATGCGAACTAGTGTGTCATGCCTCGGAAATGGGGACATAGCTGAAAATGGGTTGTTTTTTTACGCGCTTTGTAGAGCAAAACTATTCTGTGGATTTATCTGAAAGGAATATCAGACAAATTCCTTTTGGCTTCCAAATGCTGTGTACAAATTTGAAACACAAAACGTCAGTGTGGAGGAAAATATTAACAAAAAAAGTTGTACAGTTGTTGTTGTTTTTTATCTCCCTGTACTTTAGCGTCGTAAAATACTTGACTTAATCTGGTTGCTTTTTTTATAAGGCATTGGTTGTGTTATCCTTGTTGCTGTTGATGTCGTCCTTGGGGTATTTCTTGAACACCCCCTTTGGCACGATAATGGAGACGATTTAGGAGGCTTACTACTTTAGTCCTGCCTTTTAGGGCCAATCATCTCGGGCAGTGTGGGATGCAGAAAGACGAGATGCACAAGAAATGTCTTTTCCACTAGGGAATAGAACTTGCATCTCTTGCGCGCAAAAAAATAATAATTGGCATAACCATTATACCACATACTCCGGAAAGCCCGGAAGGAGAACCAGGATAATTTTTGCTGGTTATTTCTTAGGAAGATATGTAGAAGTTTTATCAGAACGGCAATTCCCCAGTTGTTAGATGGTGTTACTTCCGTGCTTGTTTCCTGAGCACTTTGTCTGAACCTTTGCTTCGTGTGTTTTGGGGGTTTGGTTGTTGTTGGGTTTTGGATCACCTTGTATATCTTTTTTTGAGGGGGGAGGGGTTGTTGTTGTTTTTTGAGTTTTTTCCTCATATGTATGGTTTAAAAATCGTAGCCAGTGACCGGATTTGCAATGTTTTTATTAAGGGGGATATTTGTTTGTTTGGTTGTTAGTTTTATTTTGTTTGTTTCTATCTTTGTTTGTTTGTTTCTTTCTTTGCGGGGTTGCTTTTTTTCTTTTCTTTTTATGGTGGGGGGGGGGGGGTGATGCTCATCTTGTGTCCCTTGGAAAGTTGTCTTTTGTTTTGTATCTATCTTTGTTTCTTTGTTTCTTTGTTTCTTTGGGGCTTTTTTCTTTTTTGGGGGGGGGGGGGCAGGTGAGGCTCAGCTTGTGATGTGTCCTTGGTACAAGCACTTCACACGAACTTTACCATTTGGCTCGGTCCTATCGGAGATGAACGTCAAATATTGGAGGTCCAGCCTCTTACTTAACCTTACAGTTTTGCAAGGGGCCTTAAACCTATGTGGTTTCGCACTTTGTTTCTATTTTTCCAATCCATTCCTGGCCCAGAATACGTAATTGGTGCGCTGACTCACCTACTAAACCCTAGATTACGTCGGTCAGGATGTAAAATATTTACAATAATGGGCGAAAACTGCAATCGCACGACATGATTAACACTCCCGGATTGTTCCTAACCCTTTGTCCAACTACTTAACTTTGTACTCTTGCGTCCTAATGTCAGTTTGTGCCAGACATAATGATGAATATTTCATAAGCGAACGTCAGACTTTGTGGCGTAATTGGCTACCTACGAACGTGACCATTACAGAATTTCAGGCATCTTAGGCGATTTTGAATTTCTTGTCAGTCCCAAGATGTTACTTCTCAGACCAGTATTCCGTGGGCTTTTTTAGTTTTTGTAAGCGTTTTACGGCACTTGAAACAAAGATAGGTCATATAAATGCTGAAGATCAGAGGTGTCACTTGCCAGTAACATACAGATAAAAGAAAGAGGTGATAAAATGATTATAGATGTTAGACAAGAAAGGGAGCAAACCACACGAAAGCACCCGGTAAAAACCCATGGGGAATCTACTGCTGTTTGTTTAACGTTTTGTTTTCTTCCGTGTCTGGATAAGATAGTGTATTTTGTTTGTTTGTTTGTTTAGTATAGGGTTTTACGGCGCTCGCAACTGCATAAGGTCATATGAGCGCGCGGGACACACCTAATACTTTTTCGTTGGTGGGAAATTTTGAATTTTGCCCGGGTGGCGGCCGAAGCCTACTCTTATCGATTTTAGACCACCAAGGGATCTTTAACGTGCGCAACTTGCACACGGGCCCTCCGAGATTTTTCGCCCTTGTCCGAGAAGGCTAGGTGTAGATCTTTCCTACCAGAAGATCAGGGGTGTGGCAGAAAGACAGCAGTTAGGAGGAGCCGAGGAGTAGCAGTAGAAAGGCTGCAGAAAGAGTCAGGAGCCCAGAGGAGGGGGCAAAGGAGGTGAGGGGGTGGCGGCAGAAAGTGGAAATGAAAGCAGACAACAGAACATTGTTAGAGATCAGGAAAGGATGTGAAAGGAGACATTTTTAGAGAAGAAAATGTTTTGGTCGCTACCCGGAATCGAACCCGGGACCTTTGAATGAGAGGCCAACACCTTAACCTCTATGCCACGAGAGCCCCCCTATAGTGTATTTAAGAAGAAGTACACCTTCACGGTACACGTATAGTTTGACGCTGCTTTCGGTTTGTGTTCTTTACTAAGTGTTTTATCGAGTGTCTCGTTCTTCACTAATAGTTTTATATTTCTTGCTGGCTCTCCATGAGCTCAGTTGGTATATCGTGCTGGTGCACGGAGCGGATAGATATGGTTGAAACCCCAACTGGGCTTTCTGAATTTGAATTGTTTTGGGGAGTTTACAAGGTTCTCCACCTGTCTGGCATTCAGGTATTAAATTAGGAGGTTTCCCCAACTTTTATTATAATAATAATAATAATAATAATAATAATAATAATAATAATAATAATAATAATAATAATAATAATAACAATAATAATAATAATAATAATAATAATAATAATAATAATAATAATAATAAATAGCATTTATACAGCGAAATGCCCTCGCTCGACAGCAAGCTCTATGTACTTTACATTATATTATTACTGTAGCAGACCATAGAACACTCAGAAACATCCTCAGCTTTGCGAGAAGCATAATGTTACAGTGCAAGGAGCGGATTAAATGCTCAAACAGGAGCAAACTAACAGCATCTTTCGTTGTCTATAGGTGGATACCCGTTCCCGCCTTGTTGAAGTGAAGAATAAATAACCTTACACAACTTACAGTGTTGGAAGTGGCGTTAAGCCTACACAAAGAACACAGAGATAGACTTTTAATGTTTCTTGTTATTGTTATCTTTGTTGAGATTGTCGCTTGGGGGGGGGGGGAGGGGGGAGGGGGGATGTTGTTCTTCTTCTTGTTTGTTTTTGGTTTTTCATGGGGTGAGGTTTTTTTTTTTGTTTTTGTTGCTTTTTGTTTTGTTTTGTTTTGTTTTGTTTTTTTACTAGACACCCTACGAGAAACAGAATCGTTGATTTTAAAGGCTTACTGCAAGAAAATTATGTTCCTGAAAAACAAAAATAAATAGTAATCCTGAAGCCTCATTTTTATTGGGAAAATCTTGATACTGCTATACACCAACTTGGTTGGAAACAAATTGTTATTTTGAGAGACTACTATTGTTTCAAGAACTGCAAGTATATGTACATTCTCAGGGGGGAATGAATCAGCGTCTGTGGTGCAGCGGTCTGGCGCTTCGCCTTCACACGCAAAGGACCTGCTTCCGATCCTCGTGCGGGAAGAATTTTTATCGAGTATCTCGGTCTTTCTGCTTGGAGGTTGTATCCCTCTCAGACAGGGTTGGCCATGACAGGCAGGGTCGAAGTTGGCCACGTAATTTACATAAAAGGTGTCGATAAGGCCGTAAAAACACCCCCATTAAAAAAGAGGGAATTAAGTTGGAATAGGACCCAATACAAAAACCACTCTCCAGATTGCAGATTGCAGATAGCGTAACGCTTTTAGCGTACTCTTCGTATGGGGCAAGAAAACTAAAATCTGTAGTCCTTAGGATTTCTAAAGCATGTTTTGTTATTGTTTTATTGGGGGGGGGGTGGGGGTGCGGGCAGATACAAGGTAGTCACGTATGTTTATACATTTGCTCTTAAACATGTTTCAAAAAGACAACAACAACAAAATAGGCATTTGGACTGGCCATAAAAAACATCGGCCCCCAAAAATGGCCATATATATAGCTTCCAATCAGTTTTGCGAACTAATTAGTTTACTTGAAAACTTAATAGTGACATCTAATGTAAAATGGGTTGTGGTTAGCGAATGACTGTGGTTTGGGTTTTTGTTGTTGTTGTATTTTGTTTTGTTTTTGTTTTGTTTTGTTTTTCATTTTTTCTGGGGATTCTTCCTTACACAGGGACTGTTATAGTTTTGTTTCTTTTCTTGTTTTACCAGTACCAGCTTCCGTTATACCAGATTGTGACTCTGGGAATTATGAACAACACTTGAATAAGAAGCCTATCAATAAAATAACACCGACAAAACATCGGTTTTGAAAAGGTTCTCCCGTAATGAAGAATGCGAGGTGTAGTGTTCTCAGCAAGTTTTAATCCTTCGCAAAGATTTTAAAACGAAACAAAACAGTTCCTATGTCATCTTTGAAGTGGATGCAGTGTCCACCGGAGATGAGAAACGTTTCAAAGGGCAGAGAAGCACCGATTGTCCTATAAATCACCTTGGCCCGTTCTTGATGACAAATCCATTATTAACAACTGCTTTTGAGGTAACTAAGAGTGATTGATTTCTTGCACTAGACAACGTTTCAAGTGTTTTCTTTGAGGTCTTAAACAATATGAACCCGCTCATTTGATCTTCCATAATGCGTTCGTGGGGGGTTTCAATTAATGTGAATGGATTGATAAAGTTTGTATTGTTCTTTTATTACACATTAGACGAGGACAGATCGAAGACAGAACAGTTTCCAATCCGACAGAACTATGGCTATGTGGCAGATTAACTCTTTCAGCACCTTGCATCGATACACCACTCCCAGCCTCCTTTATATCGTCCTCTGAACGCGTCTTAAATTAAGAGAGAGAGAGAGAGAGAGAGAGAGAGAGAGAGAGAGAGAGAGAGAGAGAAAGAGAGCGAGAGAGAGAGAGAGAGAGAGAGAGAGAGAGAGAGAAAAGAGAAAGAGAGAGGGGGAGGGGAGAGGGTGGAAGAGAGAACGTGTGTGAGTGTGTGTATGTTTATACGATTAAACGTTATGTCTTCATTTGTTTTGGACAACTTAACCTTTGCTTTTTTCAGTAATCTGATTTGCTGATAAAACTTGCAAACAGCCATGTGTTCTCTTTGTAACTTCTTCTCTGCTGGCTTGAGGTAAAGATTTCCTGTTTTGACTGTCTACAGATGCTGAGTGCGTCACAAGATCGACGCGAGTGTGGGAGTGCTGACGTCATCGGGGAAAAACAGGACCATGATCTATTGGCACAGCAGCGAGGCCTCTTCCGACGTCAAAAGTAGGTCATCCTATAAATACACAACAGGATAGCCACTTCGGGGACACGAACTTCCGGTGCCTTCCTGCTCTGTCTTCGTCGGCCTTGAATTTAACTCAGTTCCCACTGTGGACTCTCCCCCCTCCCCTGTCTCCCCCAAACCGGTCAAAAAACCACCACCACCACCAAAAAGGGCACGAGAGAGCGTGGAAATCGACCGCTTCATCCCCTCAGTGGAGCCCTCTTCAGCCCCCCCCCCCTCCCGCTATCCCCCCTGGATATCAAAATACGCTCTAGGATAGACAAACGGGCGTTCAGCCGGCTGCAGGGCGTGCGACCATCTCGTTCGAAAAAGAAATCTCTCTCTTGGTCTGTTTCAGCACGCCTGGAGGATAGGGTGACCGCTGCAATGAGAAGAAAAGAAACAGGGCCACAGAAGATGAGGAGGAAAAGAGAAGCGTTACAGAGCGCGCCTTGTTATAAGGCCATGCGTGCTTTGGAGCCAGAGCTCCCGCGTTAGTGTGAGCGTGATGTGTGCGGACGTGTGTGTACGTGTGTGTACTCTGATCGAACCTCGGTTCCAGTGTGTTGACGAAGCGTGGAGGGATAACCCCGAGCTGTTAGTAGCTTACCCTCAGTAATAGAAGACAAAGACTGAACCTCTGAAACATCCATATTCCGCAGACACGCCAGTAATAGAGTTACTCATTCCAGGACGTGCTCACCATCGGCTCGTGTCTCAAGCACGAGATTCCATGCCCCTGGAGACTCATGATGCACACGTTCCTCTTGTGGCATTCATTAAGAAGTTACGAACAGGAACTGTAAATGGGTTACCTTAAGGGATAGGGAAACAATAAAACACAGAGACTCTTTTCATTTCCGTGAGAGACTGTCTTAAGAGATATATTATTGAAGAGGTATTACAAACTTGTCCCTGTTTTTAACGTGGGTAATTTTGGAGAAAGTCCTCACAACCATTTGAAAAAATAGTCACTTTCCACAGTGTACAAAGTAGTTCAAGCCCACGCTACATTGTTTCCTTCATAAAAAGCACCTGGGAATTAGAAAAGAATAGCGCAGTTTTGTCAAAACTGGGCATATCGAGATCTGATAGCCAACCACAGTGTTACGAATTTGACGAGCATATGAACTTTGAATGTTAAAATCCAATTGGCCTCCTGTTTGTTCCTGTCTCTTTCAGAATGTTTTCTTTCAGGCCGAGTTAGGTCATCAAATCCTTTCAATATAACATTCCCTGTATTTGATTGACCACTTAGCGTCAACAATAAGTAAAGCTATCTATCTTTGATAAGTATACAAGCAGTTGTATCAAGGGAGTTAACACATCATGGCTGTGGTATCACTATTGAACCAAGCTCCGTACAGGAGAACCTACAGCAGTCGTGAGCGACTCAACGCTGCCGAAGCTTTAGACGGCAGTGACCTCTGGCTTCATCAGAGTGACCATCAGAGACCAGGGTCCAGCAAGGCCCGTAATCGGCGTCGTTGCGTCACTCGTGAGGGCGAGTTGCTGCCCTTGAGACACACATGCCAGCTCAGTACATGCGAGCGCATTACAATCAACGTGAGTGGCAAATACTTCGAGACTTGGCGAAAAACTTTGGAAGATCATCCGGATACTTTGTTAGGAGATCCGGATAAAAGGAGCAAGTATTACGACAAGCACAAAGACGAGTACTTCTTCGACAGACATCGACCCACCTTCGACGCTATATTCGAATACTACCTCTACGGAGGTGGGTTAAAGAGACCTCGGCCTGTGCCCGACGATATCTTCCTGTCGGAACTTGATTTTTTCGAGATTGAACGCTGTGTTGTTGAGGATTACCGCCGAGGTGAGGGATATATCAGTGAGAATATCGTGTTACCCGAACGAGGCTTTAAACGAAGAGTTTGGATGATGATGGAGTATCCAGAAACCTCACTTTGTGCTTACATCATCGCCATCATTTCTGTGCTGATTACTGTGGCGTCAATAGCGCTCTTCTGTGTGGAGACGCTAGAGGGGTTAGATTCAAAGCACTGCGTCCAGGGCAAATCGCCCAACTGGGTAGATCCTTTCTTCCTGGTGGAGACCATCTGCTCCGCCTGGTTCACCTTTGAGCTCATCATCCGTTTCCTCTCCTGTCCCAGCAAAGTGACCTTCTTCAAAGACTTTAAGAATTTAGTGGACGTGACGGCTGTAGTGCCGTACTACGTGACCTTATTCAACGTCTTGTCCACCATGACTTGTGAAAGCGCCAAATCCTCCGCCTCCCTCGCCTTCCTTCGTGTGTTCCGTCTGGTGCGGATATTCAAACTGACCAAACACTCGGCCGGCCTCCAGGTGTTGGTACTGACCTTCAAGGCCAGCGTGGAGGGTTTGTGTTTGTTCCTCGTTGCCCTCACCGTCTGCATCCTCGTCTTCTCCAGCGCCGTCTACTTCGCCGAGATAGGCATAGAGGGTTCAATGATCCACAGTATACCGGACGGCTTCTGGTGGGCAATCATTACCATGACAACGGTAGGTTATGGAGAAGTGGTGCCCGTCGGGCCACTGGGGAAGCTCATAGGTATGATGTGCGCTATAGCTGGGGTCTTGACCCTAGCCATCCCTGTGCCCATCATCACAGAAAATTTCAACAAATTTTACTCGCACAAGACTGGAAGAGGAAGAATCTGAGAAATGTGAGCTGTCTTTGATTTCGTCTTCGAGCTTTGCGTATTGTGTGAAAGAGAGTCTAAATCCATCAAGTATACGGCTGAGTGCATTTTCAAAGGAGTAGCTGTTGTCAGAATGACCAGGTGGCTGGAGCAGAATTCATAACGAAGAGAATGATAGAGTTTGTTTCATTTTTCCTATGCGCTGAGTTTCCTGCCTACTTAGGTTAAAGGAGCAGCTTCATCACGGCTGGGTACGGCGACTTGCCAAAGTGCTTTACGGATTTAGGCAATGTTTCACGGTGTTTCTGTTCTACTCGACTTCGTGAAGTTGGACTCGTAAAGGCTTTCTTTTTTTGATGGAATCTATGCTGAGACTGCATCTCTGGTTTCTATTTTCTTTAGGCTAAACACGGATGTTCCGTGCAATTTGAGGGGAAAGATTGTGATCTCAAGTAAGTTGTGATTTTAATCCTGTTTTGTAAAAACGACAATTGTATTACGTACTCGTAATATTACCAAGAGTATAGATTGTTGAGTATGTAATTGTCATTAAGGTAAAAATAGGCAAGGAAAACTTAATTGACTGTGAACAGTTTCAACTAAAATCATGTCTATACATTTGATAAGCAAAACAGAAGGAACCGCTCCTTTAATTCTTCTCGGCTTCTCTTGTTCTTTACACGGTCACAATTTCTTTCACACCCTTTCAAATCCTTCCCCACAAGAGTGATGTTTCCGCTCGCGAAATGGGTTGTTCTATGTCTCTTAGGATGTGAAATTATACTCTCAAACTTTGCTCTTTATTACTCACATTATTTATTTTTTTTAATGTTTTGTCTTTGAGGTACGCTTTTTTAAAATCTCATCTTTTTCTTTTTAATGTATGAAACCTCCACAATACCAGCGGATTATTCGAGGACTCAGACATTTCTCACACAACGAAGTCTTCAGCCAGTCAGAAAGGATCAAGTCACGATGTTGTGTTTAAAGACAATTCCACGGGAAAAGCTTTGGGGAGAGTTACCAAGGAAAACACCAAGGGGAAAACCCAAATCGAAGCACGCAGCAAGCTTTCATAGCTATTGGAATCGGCTGAGTACATGTCTTTGAATTTTTATCTCTCCGGAAGAAAAGCTCATCGATACTCGGAAGGTCACGTAGCGATAGTGGAGAAAATGAAGATGAAGGGGAAAAAACGAGGTGGTTAGACGAGAAACTAGTGGATCTAATTTTAGAGGAAAGACTACGCTCAACTGCCGCCATTACATTAAGTACTATTGACAGTCACGCCGCCCACCGCAACCACATTCCTCTCTCTCCTCATACAGACTATTTGATTTACTTATCTTCCTAATCCATTTGTGGTATTTTCTCTCTGCCTCCCCTCTGTCTGTTTCTGTCTCTGTTTCTCTCTCTCTCTTTCTCTCTCTCTCTATCTTTCTCTCTGTCTGTCTCTCTCTCTGACTGTCTCTCTCTCCCTCTCTCTGTCTGTCTGTCTCTCTCTCTCTCTCTCTCTATCTCTCTCTCTCTCTCTCTCTCTCTTTTCCTTTCAGTCTTCCCTTCATGAGAATCACTTCACCTTCTATCAAATTGGCTGTATGCGGACGATCTGTCCCACATCCAAACCTTTTGGTATTGCTGATGTTGTTGATTGTTTGTTGCCACGTAAGGTTTAAGAAGGAAGTCAAGCAAAAGCCTGCACCTCTATAAAAGTAACTGTCTGTCCCCGGGTAAACATCATAAATAAACAGATATTACAAAATTGCTGATGAAAAGTTTGGCTTGCAGGTGTGGAGTTGTTATCTAATACTAGATCTATCTTAATTTCTACTAAATGGGATCGTGGGTTTTACAATTCGTACACGTACTTCTGATATCACGCAATGTGTAATGAGATTGGTGTGTGTGGGGGGGGGGTTCATAGAAACAGTTAGCCGAAATCGTGCATATTTTTGTCAAAAATCATATCTCCGCACAAACTGCTATATTCAGTCGTCCGTCAGTCACCTTTCGTGGAGTATTTTATTCTACTTATTCAAGCCATACGCCAACGTCAGTGGAGCATTATCCATTCCTGGGAGGATACAGCTCCAACAGTTCTTCTTCACTGTTCCCTCGCCTCTTTCCTCCAACGCCTCGAGCTATAGTCCTGATGCAGCTGACACGTCTCTGAAGTTAAGAAAAAACCTCTGAGGTCCTTCTGCAGGTGGTGCAGCTCACGTGACAGTCTACCACGGTGTTTCTGTTCTACTCGACAGCCTACCACTGGACCAGTCTGAAAATCCTTCTTCTTGATGGTCAACTAGTCTACTAAAACTAACAACCCTCACCCTCACCCTCACCTCAACCCTAACCCTATCCTTAACCCTAAACCAAACTTTAACCCCTATCCTAAATCCTAGTAGTAGTCCTAGCCCTGGCCCTAACCCTAACTTCAACCCAACCCTAACCAATTGACACAGGAGGATAGGTGGACCCTGGCCAATCGGGTAGACCGTCATGTGGACTTAAGTTCTTCTGAGTCTGTTTCGGATCACGTTGGACTTTTGAACCACGTCCAAATAAGATTGAGACCAGCACCAAGGCCACAAAGCATCAGCAACGTGAAGAATTCGTGCTAGATCACCTCTCCTATAATTTACTTCAGGCTTTATGTGTTGGGATTATATTTGAAACTCGACCTGGGACGAACAAAAGCAGCAGGAGTCGAAGCGATGAGATTGTTTTAAAATCTGACTCAATAAACTATTTGCAACCGATGGAAAAGGAATATGTGTGTAAATATTTCAACAAAAGAAAGCTCTTTGGCGGATTTTTCACATCATGCATATCACAGCTGATTGGTTTGAGGCCTCAATAGGAGATGTCATGCTATACAACGGTGGAAAGACGCATCCCTCAAAAATGTCGGATTCACCAACACCAATCGAATTCTTGTTTATTCCGACCAGGTGAAATAAAACTGTTGAAAGAGATATATCGTCGGCAAGCTGTTAAAATGTATTAAGCCCTGAAAGCAAAATTTTGCAGGAGAGAGAAAAATACTAATTTACTATTTCATTAATTGTACCTAACTTATGTAATTTTTCCTTGCTTGCTTTTAGAATTTTAATTTTGACAAAATATTAATCTTGAACCATGCCACAGATTAAGAAGCTACAATTTTCGAAAGCAAAATTTTGGGCCAAGTACTTTTAAACAACTGGCTATGGATGTGTTCTTCATCATACTAGTGTGGCAAGTTTTATGTGTCCATTCTGCCCATTTTATTTCCAAACTATTCATAACATCGATCTTTTAGTTTGGAACTCTTATAGTGGTTGACAAGAATGTAGTAGCATCATTATACTTTTAAACAGAAAAACTCTATAAAGCTATTCATTTAACATAATGTTAGCCATAGGACTCAATGAAACGGGCTGTGACGGATGTTAATGGGCAATAAAATATGAATAAACAATGAAGTGGATGGACAAAACTAATAGAGAGGCAACAGTCTTCAATTTTCTATTTCCGGGAATCGGACAGAGAGGAAAAGAATGGGGGAGGGGGATGCGACGGCATCTAGTTGAAGGCGTGTTGGAAACTATTTCCGGGGTCAATTTGATACGGCAGGCTTTCTGTCTTGTTTCCACACCCCTTGAAAACTTGTTCAACATTCCTGTTTGTACAGTTCCTCTCCTAGTTAACTCACCCTATGTTCAAATATCAACATCCGCAACAGAACTAAAATGTTAAGACATTCTTGTAAGCCCTTTTAGCGAATCGTCCTACTTAGGGGAATAAGAAATGTATCTTGTCAAGGGCATGGGGGTTGCCCGTTTCTTTGCTGCATTCCATGCAGATCTGCTCGGGGCTGGTAACCTACCCTTCCTAATTCTTGGAGTCGATGAGACAGCTGACCATGCAAACCTGTATATATACTTGTACATGTATTATAAGTTTTCGTCTCTGAATGCAAGCAAAATCCATGGACTAAAATACTGATGACTATGACCGTTGTCAACTGATTTTTGTTTGTGATTCCACAGGTCAATGCGTGTCAACAAAAAGGTGTATACATGTATTTGGAACCAGCGTAAGTTCTTTAGAATTGTAAATCTGAGTGTGAAACTTATAACATCATTTTGTTGGCACGAGTTGACTTATGGTTAGGTTGCACAACACGGGCGAACAATCCTCCTTACGGTTTTGTGGTGAGAGAATGAATCATATTGTGTGTTTGAGTGCCTGTTTCTATTCTTCGTTATGACACAGACTGTGTTCAGACCGACCCAGAGTCTACACCATTCTCTTACCTCCATTTTCCTCGGCAACGACTCCTGCGTCCGTTTTGCATTATGTCCATGCACTGGTCAAGTCTTACAGGCAGTTTGACCAGGTGGCCGACGACTGTGATGTATTATAAGAACTTTGATGCACATTTGCAATGTTAATATTAGATTTCTCTTCTTGTATATTTATCTCAAACTTTTACCATGTCACCCTTAGATATTGTTTTCACTGATTGTCTTATGTACAGTGTGAATCTAACTTATTCTTTCATACGTCCTCTGTGTTAATTGCATTCCCTTATCAACATACAAAACCACCATCACCATTTTTAACTTCTTCCCATACACAACGGATTTTATTACTCATTAGTATTTAGATGAAATGCGTTTGTTTTTAGCCCTTTATAAAGTTGGTTTTGAGCCCTTTTCAATGTGAGCCAACCCTCCTGATCCATTTCATTCGCAATTTGATGAAGGTTTTTTTCCGTTTGCCAAACCTTGCACTTAGGGTCAGCGGAAAAGTGGCATAGTTTTGTAACGAAGTAATGTCCAGATCAGTGTTTATCGTTGTATTTGTTACAAGTACAGCATTATTTTCAAGCTTTTTTTTATTAATCTTTTTATTTTACTGTAAAATTGTAGGCTGTCGTATCCCATGACAGACTTGTCCGGACTTGCTGTTGAGCTTCCCATCTCGACTGACGTGACAAATGATGCGGTACTGTACACATACAGTCATGTAGTTTGACTCGGGCACAAATCGATTATTTTCATAAGCATCTGACAGATTAGTACATGAAGGGATGGTGCAACTGAAATTGGGCTCTTTTTTTAATTCACCAAATATATATTTTTTTAATGTATGCTATTATAACTGTCTCCAGCGATGCTGAGGTACTTTCAATAGAATATTATTGACTCCTAATTGACGATGATAACCTTGATAATGAGTTGAAATTGGTATATATATATATATATATATATATATATATAATATGTGTGTGTGGGTGTGTGTGTGTATATATATATATATACATATATATATGTATCCCAATGACAATCTTTATTCATCTCGCTGGGAGAAATTTGTCTCGGTCGTTAACAATGGCAGTAGACGTTACAAAAGTTAGACCTAAAGGTGCACTCACGCAAACGCAAAATAAGATATATATCATATAAAAAGTAGACGCAGTGCTGGTTAAACAGGTGACAAAAATGTGACATAAATCGTTTGAATTTGTTTTTGAGTTCACTCAGTTGGTGTTGAATGCTTTATTATGTAAAGTGTTATTGAATAAATGAGCGGTATGAGAAAGGGCTCAAAACCAACGGCTAAAGAAGGGTGGGGGCTGAAAACAAACGCGACTGTAGATTGTTTATAGTGTTGCTCTTTCTTCAAACTGTTTTCTTCTCATATTATGTGTAACGTGTATAGGTTACCTACAATGACATTACAAAAACTATGCAACATTTCTCATGACTATAACCATACTTACTACCTGTCAATCCCCCCCCCCCCTTTTCGCCCCTCTTTTCTTTCCCTTTCTCAAAGTCAGAGCATATCATCAGAATTATTATATGTGAGATGCATCTTATTCCCAATGTTAAGATACTATTAAAGGGATGAGGAGAAAAGGGGGTGGGGTATGGTGGGGTGGGGGGTGCTGCATAATAATAGTGTCAGTGTTTCAAATATTTAGATGCTTCGAAAAGGCGACCTGTTTCTGTTCGATTCCTAAAGAAAACGTACATGCAGATAGATAGATAGATAGATAGATAGATAGATAGATAGATAGATAGATAGATAGATACATAGATACATAGATACATAGATACATAGATACATAGATAGATAGATATTGAAAGGTCCTGCATTGAATGGGTAATTTTCCTTTTTTTAGGGAAATAACCCTTCGTCCCAACAAAGACGTTTTATCTGGGCTTGCCACTTGCAACGACAGCTGAGCACAATTCACAGCCTCTTCTATCTCTTTCTTCCCTCCTCTCTCCCTCCCTTTCTTTTTGCCCCTCCCCTTTCTTCAAATTCTCTCGGGCTTTTTTCTCTTCATCTTTATCTATCTATCTATCTACCTATCTATCTATCTATCTATCTATCTATCTATCTATCTATCTATCTATCTATCTA
>NW_004797280.1:268737-273322 GCF_000002075.1 Aplysia californica | reverse complement strand
ATACATATACATACATACATACATACATACTTACATACACATTAATAATATATTATATCTCTGTGTGCTTGCGTATGTGTGTTTGGGGGTGAAGGGGTATGTGTGTGCGTGTGTGTGTGTGTGTGTGTTTGTGTGTGTGTGCGTGTGTGCGCGTGTGTGTGTAAAGTACCTAAATGAATGGTAAAATACTAATCTAAAAACAGAGGAGTGCGCACGCAAGCTTTCCTTTTCTCCTGTTTTTTTGTTGTTGTTCAAAGTGTTAGTCAAATGGTGCTTTTCATAGTGAACCTGAATTACGTCAGAATGAGAAATCTAGGATATTCAACACAAGTCTATGGCGTAAGTGCAGAATGTCACATTTTTATTATTTGAACCCGTTAGAACCAGTGTACTTTGCGGGGAAAAGAAGATTGCTTATTATCATGCAATAGGAGGCAATTTGATCTTCTAAAGGAGTATTCATGTTTGTTTTGTTTTTCTTATTTGTTTGGGGGGTATCATCAGTTTGCGTGTGTTTCTATCGGTGATCATGTTTATCCCATTTCCGGCCCACTGGTGCATGAATTGCGCTCACAAGCCGATGTCAATACAATCACTGCAATGCCAGGCCCAGTACGCCACGTTTCTCCATGTATAACAACGATGTTATCCCGATACCAAAGAGGTTAAATAGAGCTAGCAGCAGTGACGTCACACGTGTCAGACAAAGGGGCCTTCTTGCCCTCGTCGGTATGGCCGGCGTGCCCCCATTTACATGAACAATCTGAGCCCCACGAGCTCTAGTATATTAAACACCACCCTGTCCCCAGTGCAAGTTTGTAGAATTCCTCCTTAGTCCGCCTAGACGCCTTCACGTGAGTCTCGAAAAGTACTCACGCGTCTGTTGAACTGCACATGTTTCCTTGCGGTTCAGCGTCCCACAGTGGGCACACGCAGCCCCCGTTCGTTTCCGTGGGGGACGTCACTTCCACGAACTCTAGTACTTAATAATATAACCTCTTTGCCCGATACAGAAATCGAATTACTGGGTGCAGGCAGGCCCAGGCAAAAAGATACCATAGTCAAGCCACCGTTCTTTGTTAGTAATGGGTTACAGGATTTGGCATTCATTCTGTTGGATTTCCTTCCGATCTGGTTTGGCACTCGGTCATTACTGAATGGGGGCAGAGATTTTTTTATATTTAAATCGAAACCAGTGCATAGTTTTGTCAGATTAGTGGGAAAAGGGAAGGGGGAGAGGGTAGGCGATGTGATTGGGAAGGGGGGGGGGGGAGACCATGATTCGTCCACACTTTTTTCTTTTGCAATTCAAAATTCTATCGTTCTCCACTGTCTCTTTGAATCTCACAAACGCAGTGTATATGCACACGCACGCACACACACACACACACACACACACACACACACACACACACACACACACACACACACAGAGAGAGAGAGAGAGAGAGAGAGAGATATTATATAATTGCATAGATAGATAGATAGATAGATAGATAGATAGATAGATAGATAGATAGATAGATAGATAGATAGATAGATAGATAGATAGGCCTCTTTGCATCTTCCATTCGGCCTCCAGCCTAACTTCCTCGGGTCCTGTCATCTGTCGTTGCATCTGTTTACTGACGTATCTATTGAATTATCTTCTGTTTGTCTAATCATGTATCAATTCATCTATCCTTGAAAGTAACAAGCAGTGGAATAGACTGTGCCAATAACACTGTATTAGTTCCCAGAGAAGCTTACCCTCGAGTATCTTGCGTCCTATTCTATAGCTTGTTTGCATAGCTATAAAATAAATATGTATCCGTATACGTGTGTTTATACAAGTTAGGTCACCATACGACAGCCGAAGGGCCAGATTCTCCCCGAGAGGCCAGTAAAGTACGTTTTCGCCTGCCTGCCATGCCACCCTGCTGGGGAAAAAAAACTTGGAAGAAGTGTTATCAGCCTGAGCAGGATTTGGTCACCAAAATGATAAAATCAGTTCATTGAAATCTACAGCTAACTCTTTTTAGTTTATTTTCAGTAAGCGTTTCACGGCATTTGCAACTCATAAGGTCATATAAGTGCTGAAGATTAGAGGTATTACAAGTGAGTAACGAACATTTAAAAAAGTAGGGGGGAGGAGGATCAGGACGATAGATATTTGATAAGAAAGATGGAGCAAAACACACCAGACAACTTGCCAACCATCCAGATGTAACCCTTGCTCTGCTTGAGTGTGACAAATCGTTCGTCGAACACATCAGTGTGTTGTGTTGGACAAAAAAGTTATTCCCCATTCGTTCGGATTTCTCCCAGTTTTCTAGCGTGGGTGGCTGACAGCGAATGATCTTGTCAGTTTGTTAGTGTTTGGGCGCGTGCAATCCGCAGCTTGCGCTACATGCCTCCCGGGAAGCTGAGGATGTTTCTGATGGTTTGAGGGTCTGCTGGGTTGTAAAGCAAAAATATCGAGCCTGCTGTCGAGTTTGGATATGCGCTATACAAATACAATTGTCATTATTATTATTGTTATTGCTCTGGTGTGGTTTACTCCTCTTTTCCTATCAAACTACATCTATCGTTCTTGTCTTTTCTTTCTTTTCTTTGTATGCTTGCTCTCTAATAACACCTCAAATCTTCGGCACTTATAAGACCTATGTGTGGTGCAAGTGCCGTAAAACTGTTACTACAATATGTAACTTTGATGACCTATGATATAGGCCAGTGCTTGCCAACCTGGGTTGTGTTGCCGTACATTGAACGATTTGGTAATGTTGGTAAGGGGGGGGGGGTCGTCCAGGTACGTACCGAAGTGGTTATACCTAGAGCTCGCATTAGTGACGTCACACGTATCAGACATGTGGGGTGTTCTTCCCCTCATCGGCTAAGCCGGCGTGCCCCCATTAACATGACCAATCTGAGCCGCCACACCGCTCCCCACGGGCTGTAGTATATTAAACACCACCCTGCCTCCATATTTCAGTGCAAGCTTGTAGATTTCCTCCTAAAACCACCGAGACGACTACACGTGAGTCTCGAATAGTACTCATCCGTCTGTTGCACTGCGCATGTCTTGCCCTTGAAGTTTAGCGTCCCAGAGTGGGCACAAGCAGCACCCGTTCGTTTACGTGGGGGACATCACTGCCACGAAATCAAGTACTAAAATAACCTCTTTGAAACTGACAGGTGTTAATTAATGGCCGATGTGGAAATACATAATATATAGGTGGGCGGTAAGAAAATCGAAACCTCTAAAAGGTGGCAAAAGTCAGCGCTGGCCATAAAAAGGTTGACAAGCACTTGTATAATAGGTGATCTTGTGTATACCAGCGTTTGTGGTGAAGCGGTTAGCGCTGTCGTCCCACGCAGGAGACCCGAGTTCGATGCCTAAGTAGGAGCAAAAATTTTGTCGAGTATTAATTCGGTCTTTCCGCTTGGATCCCTCTGAACACGGGTTGGCCCTGACAGGCAGGGTCGGAAGCCCGCTCCTGAATGATATGAATTGTGTCAAGGGGGGTTTAAAAACACACAGGCATTTAAACATTTTTCTAAGATCATGTATATCGCGTTGCGAAGACAAATAGTGAGTGACCTTCTTGCACGCACCGATACCAATACAGTTTTTCCTACGGTAGGTGAGTGAAATAAATGGTGAAATAGTATAGGTTTATCACCCCTATTATAACTGTTAGGTTAATTAAGAGACGAGACCTTCGAGTGTAACATCCGTCTCTGAAACGACCGAGCCGAATGGGAAATTCGTGTAAAGTGCCATTCCCAAGGACACAACGTCGGGCGGACCGAGCTGAGGCTCAAACCCCCGAACCCGCAGTCTCACGATTACGGGTCCGGTAGCCTGACCCCTAGGCCACTGATGCCACTCGGCAGGTGAGAGTACAGAGTACAATTTCTCCGTGCGTAGCGCGATCAAGACGCTATCCCGATACAAGAATTGAATTGTTGGGTGCAGGCCCGGGGAAGAAGATACCGCTGTCAATCCGCCATTGTTTGTTGGCAATGAGTTACCGGATTTGACCATTGTTATCCCCCCTTTTCTTTTGCCCTTTGTCTGGTCTCCCACCCAAGTCTGATGGAAATGGCCAAAGATGCTGTAATGAAACCCGTGCATGAAAACAAGCTCTCTCCCCTTTTTTTTCTCTTCTTTTTTCCCTTTCTCTAAGTTTCTTTCTTTGCTTTGTTTGGCTATAGTGTTTCTCTTCTTCTGTCTGGGTGTCGGAGGAGGGATAGCAAAGCCTGCGATTAGTATTCCACTTTTTTCTTGTTTAAATCCTAGTCTTGTGACTTTTTTTCTTGAATGTGGCGTTCAGCTGTGCTTTTGTTTCTATAGGTCTCTCCATTTATTTTGGCTCTTCCTGTCTGCCTACTAGCTGGTCTATTTATTGTCCTTCCGCTTAAAAGTGAAACTTTGGTTAGCCTCTCTCTCTCTCTCTCTCTCTCTCTCTCTCTCTCTCTCTCTCTCTCTCTCTCTCTATCTATCTATCTATCTATCTATCTATCTATCTATCAATGAGAGATATATACATTTCTGTATAATGTTTGTGTGTGTGTGTGTGTGTGTGTGTGTGTCGCTCTCTCT
>NW_004797280.1:265310-266539 GCF_000002075.1 Aplysia californica | reverse complement strand
CACACACACACACACACACACACACACACACACACACACACACACACACACACACACACACATACAAAAAGACACAGACACATAAATCCATAACAACATGACATTTATATATAAACGTATACCCGCGCATATTTTCACACATCTTCAAGAGCTGCAACAAGACAGGTAGTAGAGGTACTGAGAACGCAGTTTCAGCCCTCGTTTAACTCTTAGAAGTTGTTAGAAGTCGGTACATCGAACTGATTGGACGTCGCATTCTTACATTTTCTTGTTTTCTTCATTCCTAAAAAATTGTCTGCTTGTCTGTATTATAACTATATCCTCATAGTATCAAATCTTAATGTTTTTTACGAATTTTTTCTTGGAATTACAAACTCGTTTATCTTTAGTTAACAATTCACGGCATTTGCAACACAAGTAGGTCGTTTAAGTGCTGAAAATACGAGGTGTTATAAGAGAGTAAACAAAAACAAAAAAGGAGGAGAGATAGGACCGCTAGATGTTTAATAGGAAAGAATGAGCAAACCACACCAGAACACCCGCCAACCATCCGCTACAAACCTGCAGCTTAAAACCCATAAATAATAATGTTTATGATGAAAATGGTCTTCATTCCTATACATATTTTCAACTCAACTTGCTGCCACGAAAATATAGGGAATAGGCCCTTGACTTGTAAGAGTTAATCAGTCAAGCCAGTTGAGCTTCCGCAACAAGGACGCTAATTGGCTTAGCCATTTTGCCGCCAGGTAGCGCAGGAAGGGGCCCTGTGCGTGCACACACGAAGTGATGAGGCTGCCAGGGAGGCGAAGGAAAACACAAGTCAATCGATACCCGTACAAGGCCAGTCTAAATAGTGAGGAGTTAACATGGGCAATATTGTAGACCAATCTTTTTGCACTGACAATTTGGACAACGATACCATGAACCATGATGTATATTATTTGTTATGATAAAAAGTCTATTGTCCATTTTTTCCCCAGCTACTATAAATTTACTACAACAGATCTAGAATTTTTAATTTCTACGAAAATTCTAAACATGATTTGAAAAAAAGAACGACGGTGATCGAAAAGTTGTTGGTACGTAACACATGCACGGTGGTCCTGAGGTTTACTCAACAAAGACCAAGATTCTAATCATACTTTACTTTACTTTACTTTACTTTTCCGATCCAGCGGCCATTTGGGTTCTAGCCCTTCGGTCTGTCGATATGGCAAAGAATTGAC
>NW_004797280.1:262908-263996 GCF_000002075.1 Aplysia californica | reverse complement strand
AGAGAGAGAGAGAGAGAGAGAGAGAGAGAGAGAGAGAAATGGAAAAGCGATGTATCATAAGTGATTGGTCTGCATTTTCGTTGTATTTTTTTAACAAGTATAAGTGCTGAGCAATCGATCCAGAAACCGTTCAGAATGCGCTAGTCAATGCTTCGGACGCAAAAAACATATATATAATATTTATATATAATATATATACAAAACTATGTTTCTATAACCGATAGTTGTCGTGTAAGAGGTCGATTCCCGCTTGGAAGGTTGTTTTTTTTCCACTGGTTTCAACCCTGTGTCTTTGCTGGAATGATGTAATCCACTTAATTTCCTAATGGGTCTGAATTGAATAAACGTAGGCATAAAATTGTAACTGATCTATCAATCACTGGATTTCACGCATTGTAACAATTTGCTCATTTTTTAAAACTGAAACGTGCACTTGTTTCAAACCGGAATTTCGCCATTATTTACACACTTCGGTAGAAATTACTAGTCAAGACATCAAAAGAGAAATCAAAAAAACACCTCGTAGTCTTCGCACTTCTATTTGTTTCTCAAGTTCGTAGCAAACTGATTCACAGGGGTTCATAGAGTGTGAGACAAGATAAAGGAGAGGAAAAGACATGATAAAGAAAACTAAGAAAGGAAAGAAGACACCAGGAAACGGAGAAAGAATTTTTTTGTAAAAAGATGACATGGAAGAAAGGGAAGATTTTTGATTTTTTTTGGGGGGGTGGGGTTGTTGTATGTTGTTGTTTTTTTTGCTTCGTCTTGTCGCGACAGTCACCGGAGGGCAAAGTTTCAACTAACATTGCGCTGGGCTCTGATAACAACCGACAGAGAGGTCATTCTGAACATTTTAGGTATCACAATTTTTACGGTGCCCGCGAGGAACTCTCTTGGGTGGCTGGGATGTGGCTTGGAGCTGGCTCGTCTTCCAGCCAAATTGCAACCCAGACAGAACTCGCTATGCTAGACAATGTCCAGACTTGGAGAGCCAGTGATGGTAATTATCCCTGAGCAACGTCGTCTATGAAACCGACAAATGCCGTGCATGTAACAAAGGGACGGGGTGAAAGGGAGTGTGTGAAAGG
>NW_004797280.1:255146-261026 GCF_000002075.1 Aplysia californica | reverse complement strand
CTGGAAACGATAAAGATATCGTGTAAATTGTTTTGAAGCCGGATAAACAGTAACAAAAATGATACAGAATTGATTTTGTTACTGTTTACATGATAATAAGCGAACCTCCTTTGGGGGTCTCAGAATGTTGCTTAAGAAGAAAGAAAGAAGCCTTTTTGACAAATTGAAATAATATGGCACCAGACGTGGGGATTTGGAAGAATGGGGAGGGAAGGGGGGCTCGGGGCATCTGTTTCGCCACTTATGATGTTTCAAAAGACATTCTTTGTCCCAGCGCAAAGAAATGGGTTCACGTCCTTCTTAATTTGGGGTTTTCCGGTGTGCGGAAATCGATTTCCAGGACTCCCTCAAATGGCAAAAACCATGGTAATGTATCAGCCTGGTTTAGAAAAACAGATGTATCTCCAGCGTTTCTTGGGGGGGGGGTATGGGTTTAGTGTCCCCATCAACACTATTTGGTCATCGAAGTGATGGGAACCTCATAATGTAACGTCCATCTCCGATAGGGCAGAGCTAAATACGTTGAGAGCCTTGAAAACTCCACAAAACGATCCGAGTTCAAGAAGGCCCAGTCTAGGATTCGAACCACGAACATCCACTCCGTAGTCCATCACGATACCAACTGAACTAAAGGAGCACCCTTTGTGGAAGAGGCCAGGACTTTGCACTAACTGAAAATACATTGAGAATCGTGTGCTGTTAAGGGGAGCTTCCTTTTGGCAAACTGCGTGTTGTTCTTGCGTGGCACATGATACAAATTAACTCACCGAGGACGCGCATTATGGCCATTGGACAACGCTTGAATATGGGCTGTCTAGGGGCACTTTAAGAAAGAGGAATGACTTCTTTTTTCATTCATAGATTTTTAGGAATCTATTTCCTTTACTTTAGATTTTAAAAGACAGCAAACAGCATTCGTACTTTGTTTATACTTTGGTTAGTAGTGTGCATCAACATTGCCTTTGGTCTGTTGCTGATCAGACACGTTCAATAAAATGCTAACATTATTTTGGTGACAGTACTAAGTACGCTACAAACACATCTTCTTCTTGGTTTTTTTCTCGCATAATGGCATGGCGGCTGCCCAGACGTATTGCCTTCTCCGGTTGGGGCCTTAGTTTATTCCCCCCCTAGCTTAAAAACTACTGGCCAAGCTTTAAGTATCTGTATACTACCCTGTGAAATATCATTATCCCAATACAGGCGGTTGCCAATGGAAACGTAAAATCGTGTAACACACATTTTATTTACCTGCTGTGCCAAATATGTGGTGGCGTCCGTAGCCTAGTGGTTAGGCTACCGTACTCGTAATCATAATATTGCGGGTTCGGGGGTTCGAGCCTCAGCTCGGCCCGACGTTGTGTCTTTGTGAAAAACACTTTACACGAATTTCCCACTTGGCTCGATCCTTTCGGAGATGGACGTTACACTCGGAGGTCCTGCTTCTTAAATAACCTAACAGTGTTGATAGGGGCGTTAACCCTATGCCATTTCATCATTTTTTTTTTCAAATGTGTGGCAAGAAGTTTTAGTCTGTTTCTTATTTCTTCGAACAGTAGCGCTAAAGTGTTTTGGTTTCATCTTGGCCGCCTGATATTGCTGTGGCTTTTAAAGGTCCGTTCAGAGCCATAGGGTTAAAGTTAAGAGACCAGTAGTGATCAAACACTGCTATCATCCTATTCTACACAGTCATGAATATAATATATAGAGATACGCTGCCATGGAGTCCATGCATTTACTTTCTACATTCCATTGGGAGAACGCGTTATATATTATATAAGTAACCCTCACTTGTAGTATGTTTTAAAGTTCTAAATCGTAGAACAATTTGTTGCGCACGTTGATCAATTTGAAAATAGTCAAATTTTATTCTGATGAATTTCCCCCCTCATATTCGCTTGGAAAATTTCCCCTCTACGCGTTTCCACCAAAGAAGATTCTGTCATTTTTCCCCGAAGTTATCTTTCTTCTGAAGTCGTCCCTCTCCTAAATTCATCCCTTTCCTGAAGTTATCCCTCTCTTGAGTCCACCACGGAATGTTATTACCTGTCCTGAAGTCATCCTTCTCTTGAAGTCATCCCTCCTCTGAAGCCATCCTTCTCCTGAAATCATCCTTATCCTGAAGTCATCCCTCTTTCTGAAGTCAACCCTCTCCTGAAGTCATCCCTTTCTTAAATTCATCCCTCTCCTGAAGTCCAACCCTCTCCTGAAGTCAAGCCTTTCATGAAGACATCCCTGTCCTGAAGTTCCTCCTAACTCCTCACAAGTCCTAATCTGCCCGGGAAAACGCGCGCCGGTTTTTACTGTAGGTAGGGAACAGCGGCAAGGACCACCCGAGAACCTCTCCATACCTCATTTTCCCCCACACAAGCTGAAGTTGAGTCCACCAGCGGAATGTTATTACTCGTACCGTAAGGTGTCCTCTTTCGTTTCTTTAGTCCTGTGCACACTTTTCGACTTCTCGCTCTTTCTCTACGGACAGGTTAGCCAATGTTCCTTGGCAGCCATGTTTGTTCAGAGTGCCAGTCAGCTAAAAGCAATTTCTGTTGAGAGCAGTGTTCGTTGAAAGGGAATTTTGTAGCAAGTTCTGTTTGGTGTTTGTTGGAGTTCTTTTTGTCCGTTCCACACAAATCGACGTGGGATCGATTGACAATGAATTTTTTTTAATCCTCCATGGGCACAAAGATCTGGGTGAATTATCTACCCTCACGTTTGTGCGCTGCATCCACACGCAACTGGACAGGCGATACGAACAAGCCCATTTCATCACGTCTGTTTACAGACAAGCAAAAAACACACGAATAAACTCACTTAAAGATAGACAGAACTGAAGAGGGAGAGAGAGAGAGAGAGAGAGAGAGAGAGAGAGAGAGAGAGAGAGAGAGAGAGAAGGGGGAGAGGGGGATAGAGGGAAAGAGAAAGAGAGGGGGGTAGAGAAAGAGAGAGGATGATTGAGAGAAATGTACAGAGGCTCCCGACTCGAAGTAGGAGAAAGAAGATAGCACAATAAACAAATTGTGATAAGCCGCAGTGGACATTGATGCATTACGTTATGTATTCCGTCGATGGAAACGCGATAATAGGATAGGAAAGCAATAATTCAATTTCAGCCGGTGTCTCGTGAAGTCTTGGCACGGCCAGCTTAAGACATAATACACAACGCAGAAATACAACATGTAAAACATAAAAGGAGGTTGTAGAATTTGAACACGGAAGTGCCTCTAGAAATCAATAGGACCAACATAACATGTACATTAAATGATGGCCTGAACTCCTATATATTATATTAACATACTGTGTATCTTTGATTGGTTGGGCTGCAGTTCTTTCTGGGGGGGGGGGGGGGGAGGCTGAAATGTCTGTTTCAGGACCCAAAAAAATTATTTTGTTTTGTTTTGTTTTGTTCTTTTTTAATTTGGAAAGACAAAAAAAGAGTAATACGTTTCCAGGTTTTCGTTATTTTTATTTTATAGATTAATCGAACATTGTTATAAACGTGGTAGGCGAGGCGCTTTTCCCTTTCGTCAACCCGCAGCCACCTCCCAATCGTCAGCCACCCCCAACCTTTGACACGGGTCAAACTTCCATCTATTTATAGGTAGTTACCGGAACATGTATAGGTGAAGTGAAGTGCCGTGATAGTCGCGATATATTATTTATTGAGATTGTTTTGGTCTCTCTTTACTCATCACCACGAGAATTTCTTGAAGTTTTTCCCTGGACTCTGCCTTTGCTAAAATCTCGAATCTAGATCTAGATCTAGATCTAGAGTTGTAATCTAGTGGCAGGTTGCAGATTTCTGTTGTTATCCAGTACATTCCAGAGATTAAATAAATTGGACTAGACTCTAGTAGTAGACTCTTCTTCTTCTACTTCTAAACCTTCGAGATTACAAAGGCCAAGCCTAGGCTTGAAAGGATTCGTTTTGTTAAAAGTGTTGTTTAACACAAAGTCTATGAAGTTAGCAAACCTAACACATTGTTTTCTAACGAAATGATGCTTAAATTGACTTTTATATTGTCAATAAGAGATCAAGTTTAATCACCTAATCATTTAAGTAAGGAAGTGGCTATCCTCGCCCGGGGTGAGAATAAAAACCCTACGATTGACCTCTCACCCCGGGTGAGACTTGCCAGTGTTGGCTATTCTCACCCAGTGTGAAACAAGACCTGTTTTTCCTAATTTCGAAATGCTTTCTATCGGTGTGGATGATCAAATTGACAAAGGCAAAGAAAAAAATGACGTTCTAGCACAAAAGTAAGCTAATTTGATCGTCTACAAAGATGCTATGGCTCTTTCACTGTTCAAATCGACCGAACTACGCGGGTCACCATTTTGTTTTGCCCGAAAGTTCTCGCAAGATCTACTCCTCCCCCTTCTCTCTCTCTCTCTCTCTCTCTCTCTCTCTCTCTCTCTCTCTCTCTCTCTCTCTCTCTCTCTCCCTCTCTCTCTCTCTCTCCCTCTCTCTCTCTCTCTCTCTCTCTCTCTCTCTCTCTCTCGACAATTTATTAAATCTGCAACCTGCAATTAGATTACAACTAGATCTAGATTCGAGACTTTAGTAAAGGCAGAGTCCAGGGAAAAACATCAATTAAATTCGTGTGGTGCAGATGAGTAAAGAGAGACCAAAACAATCTCTCTATTGCGACTATCATTGCACATCACTTCGCCTAATACATGTTCCGGTAGATTTAACTACCTATAAATAGATGGAAGTTTGACCCGTGTCAAAGGTTGGGGGTGGCTGACGATTCGGGAGGTGGTTGCGGGTTGACGAAAGGGAAAAGCGCGTAGGCGAGTGGTTGATGTGTACTCTGGTGTGGCTTGCTCCTTCTTTCCCATTTAACATCTATCGTCCGTATTTTTCTCCTTTTCTTTGTATGTTTCTCTCTTGTAACACCTCAAATCTTTGACACTTATTCTATTTCTAGTGTCGTATTTATAAGTGCCGTATTGTAAGTGCCGTAAAGCTCTAACTAAAACAAGAAGAAAAAACCCATCCAAGTGCTTATCTCAACACCCTGAAAAAGCGAATCATCGCCTTCTGTTCGTATTAAAGATTGAGAAGTAATTCAGTAATTTATATTAAATCGCACGGGCAAGTTACGGGGAAAGTGGTAATTACTGATCGTCAGGCACATTGTCATCTGGAATCAGCCTAGGTAGGCCGAGATTGAAATCTGCCAGTTTCTATGGGTAAGCTTAGTCTGAAATCGAAGCGTAAATATGTGAAATACTTACTTAAAGATGTATCTCTAGGATTCATTTGAGTCGCAAAGGCGCGGTTCGCACCGTTAGTGAGTAATATAATGATAATAGATCTAATAATAATAATAATAATAATAATAATAATAATAATAATAATAATAATAATAATAATAATAATAATAATAATAGTAATAATAAATAGCATTTGTATAGCACGTACCTACGCTTGACAGTAAGCTCTAGATATATGTGCTTTACACTGTGTTATTACCTCAGCACACCATTGCAAACTCAGAAACATTCTCAGCTTCCCAGGAAGCATACAGTGCAAGCAGCTGATTAAGCGCTCAAACACTAACCAATTGACAAGATCTTCCACTGTCTATAGCCTTGGTACCCATTCCTGTCAGGGTGAAATGAGGAAAATTCGCGTAAAGCGCCTTTCCCAAGGACACAACGTCGGGCCCCTGACGGGATTCAAACACACGACCTTACAGTAGCGAGTCCGAGAGCCTTACAACTAGTTCAATTGGTAAATGTACCATACAGGAGTTCTCTCTCTCTCTCTCTCTCTCTCTCTCTCTCTGTCTCTCTTTCGCTCGCTCTCTCTCTCTCTCGCTCTCTCTCTCTCTCTTTCGCTCTCCCTCTCTCTCTCTCTCGCTCTCTCTCTCT
>NW_004797280.1:252709-254174 GCF_000002075.1 Aplysia californica | reverse complement strand
TCTCTCTCTCTCTCTCTCTCTCTCTCTCTCTCTCTCTCTCTCTCTCTCTCTTGTTTTATTTTTTTCATTCTCTCTTGCATGTACACACACACAAACAGACGAAATTTTCTAAGACGGCCTCTCCTGTCGAGGAGAAAAGTTATTGGGTGGTTTTTACTGGTGGGCGACTTACACAGTGCCAAGACTGAAGTGGGAATTGGTCGTTTGTTTAGGTGATTGTCGTCAGAGCAGATTCGTCTCTACACACACACACATACACACACACACACACACACACACACACACACACACACACACACACACACACACACACACACCCGCACGCACGTACGCACGCGCCGCGCCACACGCACGCACACTCATAAAAGACCTGCACTAAATGTATTCTGACTAAATCGAACAGGTCTGATTTTCCTTGGCAGTGACGAAAATCTTACATCTCGAAAGCTGTTAGCCAAATGTAAAATTCTGAGAGCGATATAATGCACCGCATCAATATTGATAAGCTGATAATCTTCTTCCTGCCAGCGTGATTTGCCAACAGCTGAAATTTCGCTCATAAAGTCGTCAACAAATATTGTCACCGTGCCCACATTCATCCCCCTCCCCCCACATCCTCACCAGGGCAGTGCTACAGACTGATGTGTCTTTTGGCCATTCCCAAAGGGGGGATATTAATATGTTCTTATGCACTGTAGAATTGTAAATAGGCTGATTTATCAATGTATGCTCATACTGTGCCGAAACAACTGCTGCTTTTTCTTTCCTCATCCTCAACTATCGTCATTTTATCCTCTACTTCTTTTGTATGTTTGTCATTCTCTTGTGAACTGCTATTTCCCGGGGTGCCTTGGTTAGTAGTCGAAGCAAATTTTGTTTTGTTGAGGCAAGAGAGGTGAGCAGAGTAAGCCTGATTTCCCGTTTGGACTTCTCTGTTGACATCCGCCCCTTGGCTCTCATATGACCTTATGCAGTTGCGAACGCCGTAAAACCAAAAGAAGAAATCTTTTCCCCTCCTTTTACGAGTCCATGCATGGCCCATAGATTGCTTTGAAGTTACAATCGATCTGCATAACATTGTTACTATCTTTTTTTTTTTCTGCCTTCATGGGTGCGTTTTGTTCCTTTTCATCAAAGCGCTTATTGTAGAACTACTTTGAAGTAACAATCATTCTGCATTATACCGTTTTAACTGTCTATTCTTTTTCTGATTTCGTGTGTGTGTGGGGGGGGGGGGGTAATCTTTAATGCACATAGAACTACTTTGAAGTAACAATCTATTTGCTTATAGTTTTTACTGTCAGTTCTTTTTCTGGCTCCGAAGGTGTTCATTAAATAATCTTACTTTTCTCAAAGTTTTCTTTATCCACAAAACAATTTATCGTTGCCTTCTGTCCTATATCCCCCCCTCTCTCTCTCTCGCTCTCTCTCTCTCTCTCTCTCTCTCTCTCTCTCTCTCTCCCTC
>NW_004797280.1:250969-252350 GCF_000002075.1 Aplysia californica | reverse complement strand
TCTCTCTCTCTCTCTCTCTCCCACAAAACACACACAAACACACGCGCGCGCGCGCGCAAAACAAACTTTTGTCGCTCCCCCTCCCACCCCCAAACCCCCATCTCTCCCCTTTTCCTTTTGAGGAGGAATTAAACCCGAGGGATGCCAGAAGCGCATGTGTACTCATTGCTCTTAAAACAATATTATGAAAGCGTATAGGGGGGCAGGCAGAAAGTTATCGAGCAATTGGTTTCAATTGGGTCAGATCGATATCAGTTGAAACATCGAGAGTGTGGGATGTTGGGAGGAAGGAGCAAAGGTGCGGGGAGGGGTTGATCCAAGATATGGTTCAACAGGCACGCGTGCCTCGTCCTATTGCTCATATATCCTTTCATGGATTGTGAATAACTCTATATTATTTAAATGTATTCAGTCTTCAATGCTTTCATTTATAGATTGAGAATAGCTCATGGCACGAACAATTTATAGTTGGGTTTGTTCGTGTTTTGAGCTGTTTTATGTGGGTGTACTTTTGTTTTGTGTGTTGTATTTTAGTTTTGTTCTTTTTGCTGTTTTCAATTTCTTATTCATTTTATCGTTTCACGTTTTGTTACGCGTTTTTGTTCGTTGATCTTGCTGGGGGTTTTTAAAGTTCTGTTGTAGTTATTGTTGTTGCTGCTGCTGTTACTTTAGGTACTTATTCTTTACTAAGTTTTCCCTTTGCTGTTTCTGTCTGTCTGTCTTACTTTTTCCCAGCACTAAACAACCATTATTGTGTCGATGTGTTTCCCTTTACTCAAACAAACAAACAAACAAACAAAGTTGAACTCCTTCCTCCGAACATGGGCTGGACGTTCAAGATCCGTCTATTGCAGTGCTAGTGGCTCTTAACCTAGGTTCGATCGAGCAACCACTGAGGTTGGGTGAGTCAGTCTCAGAGGTTTGGTGGAGATCAAGACTCGCACACTATATAGATGTGTGTGTGTGTGTGTGTGTGTGTGTGTGTGTGTGTGTGTGTGTGTGTGTGTGTGTGTGTGTGTGTATGTACGTGTGTGTGTGTGTTCCCCCTGTTCACCTCACTCGAAAGGCTTCGGTGAATGCAAGGGAGACCCAAGTTCGATTCCTGTGCGGGGAGAATTTTAATCGAGTAACTCGGCCAATCTATTAGGACGTTGTATCCCTTTCAGTCCGAGGTGGTTCCAAAAGGTTCTAAATTTTGTCGATGGGGGCTTAAAAACATCCACAATTAAATTTGTATCTTTAAAAACTGTAACGACATACACGAAGATGGTGAGACATACATGGGTCGGGATTTGGATTTGGTTGTGGGCCATCTATGTAGAAACCTCAGGGAGGGAAGTTGGAGGGGTAGAGTAGAGAGAGGATCGAGAAGAGGGGGGGG
>NW_004797280.1:247973-250869 GCF_000002075.1 Aplysia californica | reverse complement strand
GGTTCGTTTTTTTAAAAGAAAATATTAGCAGAGGGTGAGGAGGCTGTGGTGAGTGGTGCGCAAACGGATCGGAGAAGGGATTGCTGGAATATGGGATGCAGACGAGGAGCTTAATATGTTCAAATGGGATGAGGAAGTGGGAGGGGTCGAAAGGTCTGGGTAAAGGGGACGAGGGATGAGATAGGCTGAGGCCAATGAACCGTGGGAATGGGGTCCATAATAGGGGAACGAACGGCGAATTGGGTTATTGTCAAACGGAGGGTGGGGGTGAGGGTGGTGGCTCCATTGCCATGAATGAATTGGAGCATGGGAGATGAGGTTGTGGAAGGTTCGGATTGGAATGAGATACAGCGAAGATGTTTGAAGAAAAGGCGATACTGAAAGGGTGGAGATGAGGAAGGCACAAAGAGGGAAAGGGGACGGGGCAGGGAAGATAGAGAGAGAAAGGGGGGCCGGAGAGAGAGGGGGGAGGGGGAGAGAGACAGACAGACAGACACACACACACACACAGGGTGGGGGAGACAGAGTCAAAGAGAGACAGGGAGACAGAGAAAGACAGACAGAGACTGGGGATGGAAAGAAACAGAGAGAGAGAGAAAGAGAGAGAGAGAGGGGGGGGAGAGCGAAAGAAAGAGAGACAGCATGAGATATAAAGACAAGGGAGGTCTGGGTCGGAATAAGATACAGCGAGGACGTTTAAAGAAAAGAAGATACTGAAAGGACGGAGATGCGGAAGAAAGCAAGAAATAATGAAAACCTTCGTTTTACTAAGAGTTCGAAATATATTATGGAAGTGTCCTTTCCAAACTCTCTACTTAATCCTCAATTACCTTCTCTGTCGACACTGGTGAAAAAAAATCGCTTCAGACCAAACGAATCTAGAAAGTGTTGTCAGATCTCGGTGGTATCTCTTCTCAAGAACACGCGTCGCAACCCTGAAGACTTTCCCCCTCCGGAAATCTTTGTTTGACTGTCGTGCCACCCTGACACCCTGGCTCGGTCTGCCGAGACTTGATCGCTCACGGCGCTGTGTGTGGATCTCGTGCACAGCTTTCTTCCGTGACAGCGGGTGGTTGGCGGGTGCTCTGGTGTGCTTTGCTCCTGGTTTCCTTTTAAACATCTATCGTCCTTATCTCTCCTCCTTTTTTCGTATCTAACATCAATCGTCTTTATCTCTCCTCCTTTTTTCCTATCAAACATCTATCGTCCTATCGTCCTTATCTCTCCTCCTTCTTTCCTATCAAACATCTATCGTCCTATCATTCTTATCTCTCCTCCATCTTTCCTATCAAACATCTATCGTCCTATCGTCGTTATCTCTTCTCCTTTTTTCCTATCAAACATCTATCGTCCTATCGTCCTTATCTCTCCTCCTTCTTTCCTATCAAACATCTATCGTCCTATCATTCTTATCTCTCCTCCATCTTTCCTATCAAACATCTATCGTCCTATCGTCGTTATCTCTTCTCCTTCTTTCCTATCAAACATCTATCGTCCTATCGTCCTTATCTCTCCTCCTTCTTTCTTATCAAACATCTATCGTCCTATCGTTCTTATCTCTCCTCCATCTTTCCTATCAAACATGTATCGTCCTATCGTCCTTATCTCTCCTCCTTCTTTCCTATCGAACATGTATCGTCCTATCGTCCTTATCTCTCCTCCTTCTTTCTTATCGAACATGTATCGTCCTATCGTCCTTATCTCTCCTCCTTCTTTCCTATCAAACATCTATCGTCCTATCGTCCTTATCTCTCCTCCATCTTTCCTATCGAACATCTACCGTCCTATCGTCCTTATCTCTCCTCCATCTTTCCTATCGAACATCTATCGTCCTTTTCTCTCCTTTTTATTTCCTCTGTTTGTTACTCTCTTGTCCACCTCTAATTTTCGGCACTTATATGGCCTTATTGTGTTGCAAGTTCCTTAAAACTCGTGCTAAAACTAAACTCGTCAGTGACAAGACACTGCACTCGAGAGTCTAGCTACTGTTTCTTTTCTGGGGGGGGGGGGGGTTAAATCCCTAAATATGTAAGAATTTTTTAAGCCCCAATCTACACAACGTAGATCATTTAGGAGGCGGGCTTACATCCTGCCTGTCAGGGCCAACTCGGGCAGAAAAGGGATACAGCATCCCAGCAGAAAGACAGTCCTTTGGAGATGGACGTTCGACCCGGAGATCCCGCCTCTTAAATAACCAAATAGTGTTGATAGGGACGTTAAACCTATACCATTTCACCAGCAGAAAGACTGGGATTCTCTACAACTCTCCCCTCACGGTCATCGAATCATGTCTTCGGCATGCGAAGCAATGCCAGTTTGTCACAGGCCCAGTTTGTCAAATGAGGCCTCTACTGTACCCTGCGTAATGGAAGTTATCACTGACACTCTCAAAAAGAGTAAATGAATGACTGATTGATAGTATGAATTGAATTTTATTTTTCAGTTGTTTTTAACAAAAGAACATTCATTGTTGAAATTTTAAATAGTAGTTTGCTTTGATTTGCATAAAAAAAGGAAGAAATATTGAACAACACTAAGCTGATTTGACATTTTAGAGGGACTATCTCTACACCACCAATTTGAAGGTGGAGAATTTTTTTTTAAAACTTAAGTTACAACTACAATGTTAAAGTGCTGTAGTTATGACTGTCATCATACCCAAATACTTAAATGAAATTGTGACAAAATGGGCCTGTGACAAACTGGGCAGCACCAGCATAAAGACCAAGATTTTCTACACACAATTCTCCCCACATGGTCATCGAATCATGTCTTCTGCATGCGACGGCGGAACGCTTAACCGCTGAGCTACAATCGTTGGTACTGTTTCTGTGTAACTGCAGTAATTATTGTGAGTGCAGTTGTGTGTTGCGGCAAACTCTTTCCTCCCCCCCTC
>NW_004797280.1:245225-247276 GCF_000002075.1 Aplysia californica | reverse complement strand
GTGTGTGTGTGTGTGTGTGTGTGTGTGTGTGGTGAAACACCAAACCAATGTGCCAGAATCTGGACTATAAAGATGTATCTCATCCATCTTATCTTGGCCGCGTGCATCGTCCAGGTCGGTGCTCACTCGTCCAGCCAATTCGATTCTAGACTGACCCACAGACAAAAGATTCGTTACAATTTTTTTTTTAAGAAAGAATTTTACGCGTAAACCGAAAGACAAGCAAGAAAATATTCGCCCAGGTTTCAACACCCGCGAGAGATATGATATATGATTCCCATACGTCGGTCAATTGTTGAAATGTATTAAACCAAATGTTCGAGGGGGAGGGGGTAGTGGTGTTTTTATTTAAATTGCAGTTTCTTAATCTATGATGATGGTTGCATGTGCTCAATAAATATCTTGTCGAAATTCAAATTCTAAACGTTGAAAAACGCAGGAAAAGATATAATGATTTAGTAAGTACAATTGCCAAAAGAATGATTTGAAACCTCCTTTTCTCTCTACTGTAAAATGTTGCTTTCTGGGCTTAGCACATATTAACTGCTCGCCGACACATAGCTATTAGTGCGACCAAAAAGCAAGCGTTTGACGGTACTTGCAGTACAATATGGTCATTATAAGTGCCGAAGATTAGAGGTGTTACAAGAGAGTAACAAACACAAAACAGAAAGAATGGGAGATATGGACATAGATGTTTGATAGTAAAGAAGGAGCAAACCACACCAGAGAACCCGGCAACCACCTAACAACCGTAAAGGGGGGACACGGACAAGGAACGAAGGCTTAAAACATTTTGCTTGATATTTATTATAACAGTTTTCCCATATATTATAACAACTTTCAAAACTCCTTCTCCTAAAGTCTCAAAAGTAGGAGTGTTCCTTGTGTGCTTTCTTTTTTTTTTTCAAACCACTGCATTTGACTGCTGATTTCTTGAAGTCACAATTTTGGTCAATATTGTTGGCTCTTGGTAAAACAGCTTCTCTCGGCTGTGCGTCCCATTGACGGACTATTTCTCGACTGCTCAAAAAACTTGTTTTCTGAACGGGCCTACCGCTAGTAACCCTTGTCTTAAACTCACGGACTTGCTTGGTTTAACAGACTTCTGGTCTGGGGGATCGCCAATGACATTAGCTCTGGACTCAAATTCCTCATCGACTCCGGTTTTCTGGGTGCACTCTGGCAACTGCGGTTAGTCTCTCCTGAAAACAATTAACGATTTTCTTTCAAACGGTTTCGTTTTTGCCTCGAGAAGAAAAGTCCACGACCTTTAAAAGAGAGTAAGGGAGTTGGGTTGATAGGAGAGGGAGAGGGAGAGAAGAAGAGGAATTTAAGAGAGATAGAAAGAGAGAGAGAGAGAGGAGAGGGGAGAGAGAGAGGGTAGAGGAGAGAGAGGAGGGATCCGAGAAAGAGAGAGAGAAAGAGAAAGAGAGAGAGAGAGGGGGGAGGGAAAGGAGAGAGAGGGGGAAGGGAGAGAGGGGGAGAGGGGAGAGGGAGAGGATAAGAGAAAGAGAGAGAGAGTGGGAGGGAAAGGGGAGAGAGAAGGATCAGAGAGAGAGAGAGAGAGAGAGAGAGAGAGAGAGAGAGAGAGAGAGAGAGAGAGAGAGAGAGAGAGAGAGAGAGAGAATTATACTTTTTCATTGCCTTGCATATAACTCGTTTTTGTTTCAATTTGATTTTACGACATAATTCAGTAATCTAAACGTAGTTTACATAATATATCTCGTACCAGAACCTTAGAGATATGCTCCATGAGAATATTTTAGCATTGTCCCAGTCAAAAAGCTCAACATTTCTCTTACTATTGTTTCTATAGTGTTGTAACAGCAAGTTTTGTCAAAATGTTTTCCCTTCTTTCGTGTTTGTTCAGGTTGGGGCATGCTTGGCAATCCTGGTTCTAAACCCGGAATGCCATTCTTGAGTTCGATCATTTTGATGTTCTTGTGGTTTTCGTCAAACGGGACTTCTCTTTTCATAAATGGAGGTTGTAACGGTGGTTTCGCTTTTTAAATATGTAGTATGTTGAGCGGAGCGTATAATCATCCCCC
>NW_004797280.1:241362-242951 GCF_000002075.1 Aplysia californica | reverse complement strand
GATAGATAGATAGATAGATATAGATAGATAGATAGATAGATAGATAGATAGATAGATAGATAGATAGATAGATAGATAGATAAATAGAGAGAGATAGAGAGAGAGGGGAGAGAGAGAGAGGGGGGAGAGAGAGAGAGAACCTAAACGTAAAGATTAGCCTTCGTAAGAGAGCAACTGCCACTGAAGGAAGAAAGTAATCGTCCCGGAGAAAAAAAATAGGATAAAATTGAGATCTAAAAGCAGGCTTATTCCATTCAACCTCTTCGTACGTAGAAATCTTACTCATTGAAGAGCGGAGGAATCATCCCCAAAACCCCCAAATATCTGAGGCCTAAGCTATAGTCACAAATGAGAGTTTTGAGAGAAATGTATTATCGACCAGACATCCCCACCCCTTCATGGAAGCCTCAGAAGTATAACAGGGACAGAGTGCGAACGGATAACAAATTAAATGTAGGTTATTGATACTTTAATATTTGACTAAGAGATCTGCAAACTTTGAAGAAAAGGATTATGTCATTTCCAGGACGAAGCTTTATATCCTGTGGTCCGAATTTATAAGGAAGAAACAGACAAAGAAACCATAGATTGTACAAAAGAGCAAATGCCACACATGTGCACCTGCACGTAAAAGATTTTTGGGTTATAGTTTACCATCATCATCATCATCATCATCATCATCATCATCATCATCGTCATTGTAAACAGCAGAGTATAAAAGAAGGTTGAGGCTTGTAGAATTCTCCGAGAATATTTTAAATACGTTCAACGTTTCGCCCGATCACAGGCTTCATCACAAAAAATATCATCATCATTATCGTCGTCGTCGTCGTCGTCGTCATCATCACGACCACCACCAACACTACCATCCATCACGACCACCACCAACACTGCCATCAATAGCAGCAGCAACAGCATCATCACCACCATCATCATCACTATCACCCAATTTGTAAAGACACGGCTAGATATATACCCTTGTAATTCGGAAGACTAAACACGTTTTACAATCAACATGATAAGGCACACACACACAAACACACACACACACACACACACACACACACACACACACACACACACACACACATATATATATATATATATATACACACACACACACACTCACACAGACAGAGAGAGAGAGAGAGAGAGAGGGAGAGAGAGAGGGGGAGGGAGAAAGAGAGACTCATACACCCTTTAGCAAACCCACGGACAAAACTGAAAGAAAATAACAGTATTAGCTTTTGCAAACATGCAGATAAAAACCTGTTGCGCCGTCTGTCTCCCTTCTAGTTCTGTGGGTGAGCACGGCTGGTTCACTGCTTCAGACTGAGCCCCTGTCGCGGACACTCTGAGAGTCTATGAAATCTTTCATATTTAGCTATCAGGGCTGTCGGAGTTTTGCCTTGTACCGCACTTAACGTGTTTGCTTTGAATTCGTCATCAGCGCGAGATTTTCTTTTCATCTTATTTGGCTGGCAAATAACATCGTTGGGGTTGTGATTTTCGTGTGTGTGTGTCAGTGTGAGAGTGACGTGGATAGGTGTGACCAAGATTGATGAGTGTGTGAGTGGGGGGGGGGGGGG
>NW_004797280.1:236054-240560 GCF_000002075.1 Aplysia californica | reverse complement strand
TCGGTCTTTTTAATAGATAGATAGATAGATAGATAGATATCTATCTATCTATGTATCTATCTATCTATTTGTCTATCTATCTATCTCTCTCTCCCTCTCTCTCTCTCTCTCTCTCTCTCTCTGTATATCATCTCTCGCTTTCTCTCTCGTTAACTCGCTTACTATAGCTGTATTTGTGGCTGTGAGCTAATTTCCACGTTGTCCTTTCGGTAACCTGTTCTGCTTTTCTTTTCCACATATATCAAATAACAAATATATTTTTTACCAAACTTAATGATCTGACTGATTTACAACAACTGAAAGCAAGCATTCGAATGAAACGATTTGCAAGAAATGGATTTTCAAACAAGACATTCCCTTCAACTTACTCAAAGGTCAAGGAGCATGTTTTGGCTACATTTTTGCACAGGGTCTTTGCTGGCAAGTCAAATGAAACGTGTGTAGCATAAATTAAGCATACTCTTTATGTAAGCTTCACATAAAAGGGTTTGCACACGATGTGTCTTTTCACAAGACGAGTTTCTGCTCTGCTGTGATGTGGTTCCACATCGAAAAAGTTTGAAAAAAAAACACATAAAGACATTAGTTGTCAGTGGGAATCACATCATGGGACGAAGGCTGTTCCATTCAACGTGCACAAAATAGTTTTGTATACAGACACTACAAGGTGAAGGGTCCTAATGCGTAAATTCTAGGCAGGTTGGTGGGGGGGAACGGTATTGTATAATGAGAGGTATAGAGTTTGTGTAAGTAAAAGGATGAAAACGTATTTAGATGCAATGCATTTATGTCCTGACTATTTTTTCTATTGCCTTTCTATTAATAAATTATAGTGAAAACAGTAACCAACTTTCTTCTCATTTCTTATTTTTATCGCACCTCTCTCTCTCTCTCTCTCTCTCTCTCTCTCTCTCTCTCTCTCTCTCTCTCTCTCTCTCTCTTGATAGAGTCAAAGACCATCATCATCTTACGGTGCATGATGCAATGTATTATTTTGGCACAGCAGTCTGGTAATAAATAAGAAAGCTACATGCCGATCATTTCATCCTCCCCCCACCTTTCTACGTCCTTCTGCATTGCGTCAAACAGCATTGTAAGTATTCTCAGCTTACCTGTTTTCTCCCCTTAGTGCAGTATTTTTCACTCTCCTTTTTTTCAACTGACCTTCCTTGAACAATGGCATATGTGTGTCTGTTTCATTATTGTTAAAGACTGTCTATTCTTCGACCCGTCAGGTCTACTTCTTTCAACTCAGGCTAGCATGCGTAAGTAAAGTATTATAATCAGGTGCAAAACAGTTTTAAGCCTACTGGTCTGAGTAAGAAAGAAAGTGAATAGCCTACTGTTTTATACCCCTTTGTTCACGCATGTTTGCTTTTATGCTGTCTAAAGAGCGAAGTGACCTGTCTTAGAATGGCACAGTCTTTAATCTGATCATGACCATTCACAACAAAATACACGTCTCAAGACGAAGACGGGTCCCCATTTATCCGAGATTTGAATATTTCCCTGCCTTGTCGCTTTCTTTAAAGCGTTTGTTTGCTAGCATAGCCCATTTTACAGTGCATCATGTAGACTAGTTCATTTTTCACAGATTAAAAAGATTACAGATGCTACAAGTGGGTCTCAGAGGTGGATGCACGCTTGCTTCCGCGTTGCTTGCAAGCACGCATATATATACGAGAAAAAAGGGTTATTGATTCATATGGATTAAAATCGGGAATATGAATAATGAATGCTACATTTGTGACTTCACATTGTAGAATCTGTAACATTATTCTTTTGTTCACTTGAAGCAATATAGCATGTAGATTCCATCTATCTTTTAGTCTGTGCTAAAGCAGAATTTGTTACCATTGCACTTTCTTTTTAACTCTTCCTTCTTCTATGAAGTTCCTTCTCCCTTTCTCTTTCCTCACCTCTGTAAAATATCCCGTCGTGTCCGCAGACGAGCATTCAAGAAAATCTCGCGGCCCCAGCTCTTGCACAATGCATACATTTTTCCCCAGACCTTAGCTATGCTCACTTCCCATTATTTTCAACTCTTCCACACCAGTAGGACTACATATCAGCCTTCCTTTTTCGATTGTTTCGTTGTTAGATTTCCTGACGTTTTTTAAAAATTCTTAACTATTCCTTTTTTTAACGAAACAGCACTTCTCCCTATTGACATCGTTACAACAATTATTACAATTTTTACATACTCTCTCGAGTTGCATGCAAACTTTTACTGTGATAAAATGTTATCAATGGTGTTTTTAATCCTGCAAGTTTTTAATCTGTTTTGTTCTTGACAAGTCTCGTTACAATTCCTATAATTATGCATTCCAATGTGATTTTCGTCGTCTTCATCATCATCATCATCATCGTTGTCGTCGTCGCCATCATCCTAGACAATAGAAAAGAAGGTACAGTTGCTATTAGACTTTGTTCATAGTCTCAACCACCTGTTCAAGTGTACTGCGCCCAAAATTTGAATTTTTTAATGCAGTTTCTTTGTCTGTGCTGGAAATATGTTTGATTTATCAAAATTCAAATTCTGAATACTGAAAAAAAACGACATAAAAAGATACATAATAAGGTAGGCTACAATTTCTTAAAGAATGAATTTTTTTTCCACTCTCGAATTATTTTTAACTCTCTGGGCTTTTTATGCGTGTTGACGTAAGTGTTACTGCTGTCATAATAAATGCTCTTTTGGTATACAAGCGCTGGTGTAATTGGCAGTGTTTATGTCATCCGAGATTGTAACATAATGGGACCAATGCTTTGATTAATTAGAGAGCACTTTAGTTTCCCTGGTTTGTTACTTCAGTTATCTTAATTTATTTGAAAACTCTCTTAATTTACTCGTTTCGCCAGAAGTCAATTGTTTTCCTAAAGACTGCTGACATGTCATATTATTATTGTGGCGTATTTTAAAGTTTTCCTCGTCTTTTTGCTAGTACCACACGCGAATCTGTCTATATCTATTTTGTGTTTGTGAAAGTTCGTCACTTTCGCCGCCTAAAACTTCCGAACCACCTAACTTTCGAATTTGAAAAAAATTAATGGTGGTTCAGAATCATTTAAAGGGTGCATAGTTATATTAAGGAGTCTAAATTCACTGTAGTTTAATTTTTAGTTTTCCATTACTTTTGTTTAGATCTAATATTGGGAAACTCCGTCTTCTAAGACGCCATTGTGAACAAGTGAGGATTCCGTTCACAAGCAGTGCTCACTGTTTCCACAATGACTTGAAGATTGATTCTTTTGAGTCCATTCATCGAACGGGTACCCAGCTATTTGGTAATAATAATATTCTTCTCTCCTATAATGGCAATGCAGATAATTCCCGTACAATACAGCTCTAGACACTTTACAATACTAAAATCTCAATGCAAGACCATTTGGGACACTTCAGCATGTGTTCCTGCTTGTGTTTTGTTTCAGTTGAAGACAAGCACGGTTGTATATCATAGTATTTGGGCTAATGTTAATTTATTTCTTTGTGTGTGTATCTCTCGCTTTCTCTCTCTCTCTCTCTCTTTCTCTCTCTCTTTCTTTGCTATTCTTGTGTTGTTGTTGTTGTTGTGGGTTTTTTTAAATAGAATTCTCAGTTCATTTCTGATATTTCATTTAAATAATTTAGTCACGCTACATTTCGAGCTGCACATTGTGTCAGTATGACGCAGAGAAAACCAATATTCTGATTGTCGATTCTTAAGCAGCTTGTCCAGGTTAAAACATGTCTGCTTGTTAGTCAATTGTCACTCTTTGGTTAATGGAAACAGACCAAACAAACTTCTAGACCAATGGTTCCTAAGAAAGGGTTTCATCAAACCCCAGAGGTTCTGAGAGTCAGTCTCGGGGGTTCGGCGGAGGCTTAAGACACAAAGAATTCGGAGAATGCACGTCTAAAACTTGCAGGCTTCAAAACCTTCAAATTAATTAACATGGTTAAGAGCCATTATTCTAAACCGAGAGCATTTTGCTCACGGGCAAAATTTCGATCTGCTCGAAGTATTAAGGTCAAAGATGTGACTCATTTGGTACAATAAATGTCATTAAGCATATATAGATCTAGACGTATTAACCTTCAGGTTTTACAGCTTTCTTTATTCTTAGTACCAACACAAAATCATTTTTCTGTAATTGACTTGCTGTTCATTTGTGTCACTTTATTTATTCATTTATTTTTTCTTTTCTGTTTACTCTCTCCATCGTCATTTTGCTTACCAAGATATTACCAAGATGAGCGTGAATCCTCATGCGATTTACAAACCTCATCCTTGAGTGAATATTTCCATTATTTCACAATTTGACTTGTTTATGAAGTAGTTAAGTAAAGGTATATATGTATCATAAATATGTACGTACATACAGAGAGAGAGAGAGAGAGAGAGAGACAGAGACAGAGACAGAGACAGAGAGAGAGACTCACACACACACACACACACACAGACACACACATACACAACACACACACACACACACACACACACACACACACACACACACACGCGT
>NW_004797280.1:234335-235430 GCF_000002075.1 Aplysia californica | reverse complement strand
GGGGGTTCTATAGACGGAGCCCAAAAAAACTGTAAAAATCGTTCCCGAAAATAAAACGAAAAGGTTTTTAACTTTGTTTTTTGAAAAAGAACGGCGAAAAAGGATGTGAGGTGTCACTTTCAGTGGTTACGCTAAATTCCACTTCCTGCTATTTACATAACTTTCTGCTTCCAAGTCTTTTATTATAGTTATAGACGGATAATTCTACAATCATAACATTACCATCTCTATTTGGAGTATTCGTTTTCCCATTCTCGTGCCTTCCCAGAAAAACAATAATTCACAACTATCAGCTAAAGGTTTCTGACCATTTTTACAATGAGCATTAAAGCAAATCGTGTAGTTGTGGGGGGGGGGGGGGCATTTAAAACACAAAATAACTCAAAAGCTCACCAGTTTCGCAAAATTTTCTTTAGGTTAGGTCACATAATACTCTTTTTTCAACTTTGCCCATATTCCTTTTTATCAGACTCTGAGGTCATCCTATGACGTCAGTCGTTTTTTTTTTAATTGCGTTTAATAATACATGTGGTTCTAGATAGATTTGCAAGAAAATGAAATTAATTCACCTGACTACAAAAAAGAATATTTTGATTTTGACTAAGTCGTACTGAATGGATATTTAAATATGGGGTGGAGGGGGGGGAGCAGAAGTATTCCCAAGCAACATGAGGTCGTCTTCACGCTGTGGGAGAAGGTTCACCCACCCCCAGCCTTTGTCTCTGTCTTCAACTCCGATACACCCCCACACCACACCCGGACAACTCTGTTTGGTCCAGTGTGCAAGCCTGTCAGGGATGGACACAGCATTGTCACCAGGGAGAACGTTCCGAATTGAAGCGCCACTTTGTGAACCAGAACTCTTTTGTTTTACTCCAGGACTTCAGTCTACTCCTTTGCCCAACACCAGCTGCACCATATTCAGACTCTTATTTCCTTTAACTCTATGAGTTTTAGTAAGGTTTTACGGCGCTCGCAACTGCATAAGGTCGTATGAGTGCCAAGGAGTGGATGTCAACAGAGAAGTCCAAACGTTAATATCCCCCTTTGGGAATGTCCTTAAGACACTTCAGTCAGTAGCACTGCCCTGGTCAG
>NW_004797280.1:230552-234235 GCF_000002075.1 Aplysia californica | reverse complement strand
GGCTTTAACTCTTGAAATGACCTTACTAAGAAGCCAGCTCAAAGGAATGTCAGTGGAATTGTTCCCGTTAATTGTCGCTTCACCTTTGGTCTGGGTTTCGATGTCGCTAACCCGCCCTTAATTAGAGATGAGGTGAGACAATAGAATAGTCACATGTGTACTGGAGTGGGTTCGACCCCCGATGGGAATGCAAGGATGTGATGGCATCCTTTGGAAAATAATTTTAGACCTGCGCAGCTCATTCTTTAAATGGTTGCTTCTCAGTAGACTAGGTTGACACAATACGATAATAGGTAAAAGATAGCGTGAATTTTCGATCAGGGATTAGAAGGGATATTAGACCTTAAACTAGAATTTTGACTTAACTTTTCAGTTTTAGTTTTTCTTTTTTTTTCTTTTTTTTGGGGGGGGGGTTAAGGGGGGGGTGTTTGGGACATTGTACAGCTTGCTGGCGATATGACTTTTCTAATGGCATCACCATGTGGCGCTTCGACTCGAAACTCCTGCCTCTAAGGGATTCCTCCCCACAATACCAAGGAGAATCCTCCACCATTTCAGCATGATGTGTCCTCTGTGTCCGGGAAGGGCCTGAGGTCTGTTGTAGTCCACTGTTCTCTATACGACTCTATTGGATTTAGTACATTGTACCTTTTTCTACCGTCTGCTCCCCACGAGGTCAGCATTGTTTAATACAGTTATGACACAAACGATTACCGTCTTTGAGTTCTTTTCTCAGGTCTTGATTTAGTAAGGTTTTTCGGCGCTCGCAACTGCATACTGTCATATGAGCGCCAAGGGGTGGATGTCAACAGAGAAGTCCAAACCGAGAATCAGACTTATTCTGCTCACTTTTCTCGCCTCAACAACACAAAGTTTGCTTCGACTATCATGGCACCCCGGAAATAGTAGTTCACAAGAGAGTGACAAACATACAAAAGAAGTAGATGAAAAATTACGACGATAGTAACGATGAGGTAAAAAGAAGCAGCAGTTCCCCCTATGACCAGTTGTTCCGGCACAGTATGAGCATGACATTGCTAAATCAGCCCATTTACATTTCTACTGAGCATAAGAACATGTTAGTATACCCCCTTTGGGAGGGGCTTAAACACACTTCAGTCAATAGCACTGCCCGCGGAAGGGGGGGGGGTGGTCTTTCTAAATTCTAATCATACTATGAGTGAAATAGTCCGATGCGATAAGGAAGTGTATGCTATGATATCACTTTGAAAGTGCTTAATGTTGTTCACTGTATCCATCACTTATATGCTCTTTACAATACAGTAACATTGAAGCAAGACCTACGATTTAACATAATCTAGAAAAGAAGAATTCAGAATAAATGTAGATTTAACTTTAACAAACTTCCAAAACAACCCACGTTCAAGAGTTCATGCTCCCAGGGTCGCCCACAAAGCAACCCAATATACACAACATGCCACATGCAGATACATCCCTTTCGAAATAATGAAAGTTATACATGGATCCGGACCTCAAAAGTAGTAGGCTATCGGTTGTGAACATGTTGTGAACAAACGCAACAAACAAACATGTTGTCTTGCTATCATCTGAGATGACAGCTTGTGACTGCATTGTCGGTGATCCTGGTTGTTTGGGTTTTCTCGCACAGCCCCTCATTCTGTTGGAGAGAGAGAAAGAGAGAGAGAGTGTGTGTGTGTGTGTGTGTGTGTGTGTGTGTGTGTGTGTGTGTGTGTGTGTGTGTGTGTGTGTGTGCGTGCGTGTGTGTGAGAGAGAGAGGAGAGAGAGAGAGAGAGAGAGAGAGAGAGAGAGAGAGAGAGAGAGAGAGAGAGAGAGAGAGAGAGAGAGACGAAATAGTTTGGAAATTCAGACTCTCTTATAAAGTTGAAGAGTATTGAAATCGGCATACTGAAATTTAAACGCTAATCGCTTTTTCTGCGAGTCTCAGCAGAGATACCGACCGCCAACTTCCAATGCAAGGCAAAGCAAATATATCATGTATTTTAGAACTACCGACATTTTGGCGCTCTGCGTCTTGGCCAACTTTATTATATGTGGGTCGATGCTCAAATGGATTCCTTGGCAAATATTGGGCCTCTTTCTTCCCCGAAGAAGTGGCTGAGTGCGGCTCCCTTAGCTTCCTCTCAACGTAATATGCCGAGTATGTGATGGATATCTCTTTGCCTTGACTGGCACAACAGTCCAAGAATCTTCACATCTCCGAGCGGACAAAAGATTTTACCGTCAGTTGCTTTTATTGCTGATGCTGCTAGTTATGAAAGTCAATGACCATTAAGACACAAATTATACCATTCTGAAAGTCTTCTGGTTTTTAGTTTGTCTTGTTGGAGTTGATAATAATAGTAGAAAATAAACATTGAGATTTTCAAAAATGATAATAATACTAATGATAGTAATTATGATAATAATAATAACAATAATAATAATAATAATAATAATAATAATAATAATAATAATAATAATATTAATAACAATAACAATAACAATAACAGTAATAGTAATAATAATAATAGTAATAATAATAATAATAATAATAATAATAATAATAATAATAATAATAATAATAATAATAATAATAATGATGATAATGACGATAACAGCACTAGTATAGCGCATAAACCCGCTTGATAGAAAGCTCTTTCCTAATTTTAAGCCCATTAATTGTTGACAGGGTCTAAGTTATTTCGAAAGCAGCACTCTTGGCGAACCTCATAAACACCAAACTAAGAAGGGGAACATTCGTGGTCGGTGGAGAAAACTTCTGTCGGTCGTGACAAGGTAGCTAGCGTTGGTCATGACGTGAAACACTAGTCTTCTAGGATAAGGACGAAAAATGTCGGATGTCCCCAGTACGAATTGCACACGTTAAAGATCCTTTGGTGGTTCTAAATCGATAAGAGTCAGCTTTGGCCGCCACCCAGGCAAAATTCAAAATTAATTCCTTCTTAAACTGATTATATTCTAGTCAGTATAACAACATATTATTATAGTGTACCTTCGAAATCAGAATGTGGCTGTCTGAAGACATGGCCTGAGCCCTATGAAGTAGGAAAAGCGGTCACATTCGTAAAACTCAGTTGTATTGCAGGCAGGCTGAAGAGCCAGCAGTTCTTGACACCTAGCTGGGGAATGTAGAAGAAGAACATAAAAATAGTAACGAACGTTTTCATCAAATAGTACTTTTAAAGATTGGCATAAAACCATACATAAGTTCCTTAAATTTGCAATCGTTTTTTCGTCTGTGGACTGCTGCCCGGATCCCACACCAAGTCTCTCAGTGCGGCGAGGCAAGGCAACGCAAATATTTTTGGAAGCCCGAGATTTTGACGGTCGTCGTATTGTGCAGCTTTATTATATCGGGATCGATGCTCAAGTGGAATCGTTGGCAAATATTGAGTCTCATCCATCTCCAAAGAGGTGGCTGAGTATGGCTCCGCTGGCATGATGGATATCTCTTGGCCTTGTCTGACATGAAGCAAACGTTGTGAGAATCTCCACATCTCCGAATTAGGAACAGAAATAGATGGGTGTTTTCGGCTGCTTTTTTTTTCCTTCCTTGTTTTTGTTCTTGCTTATTGTTTTTCTTTTTCATTCTTTCTTCTTCTTCTTCTTCTTCTTCTTCTTCTTCTTCTTCTTCTTCTTCTTCTTCTTCTTCTTCTTCTTCTTCTTCTTCTTCTTCTTTT